>NW_004955420.1:19180314-19237135 GCF_000276665.1 Chinchilla lanigera | reverse complement strand
TTTATTTTGGTTTTTCTCCGGTACCAGGAACCGAACTCACGACCTTGCGCTTGCCAGGCAGGCGCTTTGCCGCTGAGCTAAATCCCCAGCCCTATCTGTGTAAATTTTTGAAAAGCTAACGTCTCTGTTTGTAAGGAAACAGAGCATTTCCCCATGATCACATATGGATGGGCATGTAGCTCCACTAAATAAGAATTACAGAAGTGATACAGGTATCCTCTTAGATGTGAGCTCTAGAGACCACCCAACACAATGACCGAGTTGTCTATGGGTACCTTCATGTACATCTATCTGCTCATTTAGTCCTCCGGAAAGTGTACAAGATCCCATGTGGATCTTATTTTTCACTTTGTAGGAAACTGAGACAGAGAGGGATTATGTTCGTTGCCTAAGACCATTTCCCCCAGGCTCTAACCCTGATGTACAACACTGTCTTGTAAAAGACAATTAACAAAAATCCTCAACAAAGTCTAGCAACCAGAACCTGGCTGTAAGCTTCAAATCAGGTTCTCTTTGGACCTCTAGCAGATCCTGTGTGTTAAGCTGCTGAGGGTCTTTCTTAAGGCCCTTTGTTGTTTGTCTGCAAGGAAAGCTTCCTAGGTGTTTTTGTAATAGAGAACTTCAGATCAGTTGTCTGTTTTTCATCGTCGAGTCTGCCTTTGTTGTAATTTTTTTTTTTCCTTTGGTACTGGGAATCGAACTCAGGACCTTGCGCTTGCCAGGCACACACTTATGCCTCTGAGCTATGTACTCAGCACTGAGTCTGCCTTTGGCAAGTAGTTATGTGTCAGTTGGCCGGTTGAAAGGTGTGGTCGGTGGGCCATGGAATAGAATTAAGCAGAATGACAGAGAACAGACTCTAACCAATAATTTTGAACATCAGAGAAGAAAGTACTACTGAGCTCGGAGAGGCACAAGCCGAAGTCCTCCTCAGCCTCAGCGCACTGCATCAGTACATTATCTCTGCGTGGGAGGGAGGGAAGACTTGCAGTGAAATCAGCAATGGCCATTTTTATAAAAGCAATGTAACTTTACCCATAAATATGAACATCATGCCAAATGCCAGGAGTATAACACTGTTTTGTACATTTGCGTGGAAAATTGCTATCATCCTGGAAGATACCATAAAAGGGCACAGGAAAAGAAAACATTAAAATAAGCTATAAAATCCAGACCCTTTATATCTGAAATTTAGAGTCAGTCAAACAAAATGAATGTTCCATTTGCTAATCACATTTCTCATTGATGCAAATCAACTCTGGCTTGAGAGAGGATTAAATAAATGAATATCCCAAAACTGTCATTCCTGAAACCTTTGGGTAGAACATCAAGTTGCATGCCTATAGGAGAAATGCCAAATGAGTGAGCCTAGGCCAAGTTTGTTTGGAAAGCCCTTATTTGGGGGAAACCATGGAAATGTGAACCTGATCCATGAAAAGTCTAGTACTGTTCAGCCTTCTGTGGTAGTTCTGTGAGTGTACCAGGCTATTCATAGAATCAAGCACAAGCATGCTACTGCACTCTCTGTCTCTCTGTCTTTCTCTCTGTCTTCCTGTCTCTCTGTCTCTCTGTCTCTCTCTGTCTCTCTCTGTCTCCCTGTCTCTCTGTCTCTCTCTGTTCTCTCTGTCTCTCTCTCTCCCTGTCCTCTGTCTCTCTCTCTGTCTCTGTCTCTCTCTCTCTCTTTTTCTCTCACCCCTCTCTCTCTGTCTTCGCTCTTCTTTCTCTACTTTTTTATCTGCAAAGGACATTTCCTTAGCCAAAGATTATCAGGTAAGGGGGGAGTCACTGGTTTCCATATCACCTTATTCTTAGTGTTAACATTTCTATTATAAAGCAGAAGTCTAGTTTTTCTATTTTGAGTATGAACTAATTACAAAACTGGAAAAAGAAAAAATCCTGTGAATTAAAAGGTAACCTTCTCCAAAATCTTCTGGCATATAATAATTACCGACAAATATTTGCTCAAAGATGAAATTTTTAAACTGCCAGAAACAAAATAAAGGTACTGTCTTTGCTTTTCAAAGAGCCATCCTGGCCATTCACAAAAACTTAAAGACTCAGACAAGGGCTGTCTATGATTTCACTGCATAGATTATACTTTAAAACAACTCTTTAGCTTCTAATTTTAGGAGACTAATGACAATTGTAAGTTGACAGTGATAGGTGCTTTGTCATTGCCTTTGATAAAGTAACAGCAAAAAATTTAATGCAACATTTTTTACATCCATTGATTGGTTCAATCCTGAAGAAAAGAACATATAGAAATGATCAAAGAAGGGCTGGGGATTTAACTCAGTGGCACAGCACCTGCCTGGCAAGTACAAGGTCATGAGTTCGATTCCTGGTACCGGAAAGAAACAAAACAAAAAAAAAGAAATGATTGGAGAAAGAATAATTATCCCACTTTACAGATGATGACACGTTTCACAGAAGGCAAGTTACTACCCCATTTTTGCTCTCCTGTAGATCATAAAATCAGTATATGAGATTTATTGATTATGAAAGAAATCACAGTTCTCAACTCTTACTTATAACATGTCCCTTGTAGTTGTTTAAACAGACTGAAAGACAGGAAATTTACTAAATGAGAAATTTAGTAAAAGGTTCAGGCTGACATTTAGGAATTCTTCAGCCTTCTGTCTGAAAGAGCCTATAGAAAGTTACCGTGCACACAGTAAGATTGCACATACTTCCAAAGACAAATAAAGATTTTAGTCAAGTGATTCAGCTCCATTAAGCATTTCACGATTACCCTAGTACAAATTGGCTGTATAAAGGGAAACATTTGTAATAAAATATGTGTAAACACTAAGGATTTCTGATCAAAAAAACTGTATTGGCCGTTAGCTACTATAGTTGACACACTAAATAGTGAATTGTAAGACTTACAATCGTGTGTGTTAACGTTTAGCTTTTATGAAGCATAAAGGTTTAAAATTTGTAACTTTGAGAAGAATTTTTAAAAATTACACAATTGTGAACAAAGGATTATTGCATCAGTTTGCTAGGCCACTGTAACAAAAGCCATGGGCTGGAGGACTTACACAACAGCAATTTATTGGAAACTGGGAAGTCTGAGGCTGGGTGCAGTTAGATCTCTTTTCTCTGGAGTCCTTTTTCCTGGGCTCATGGACGGATGCCCACTTGCTGTGCTCTCCCTTTGTGCCTTTTTAAATAAGCACAACAGTTATATTGGATTAAGGTCCACCACTGTAGTGATTTCACTTTAACTTAATTTCCTTTTTAGAGGCCCTGTTCCCAAATGCAGTCACATTCTGCATACTATGGGTTAAGCTTTCAACGTACTGATTTATGGGGTAGAGCATAACCAAGCCCATAATAATTACCTAAGAAAATACATAGTCCTGATTATAAAAGCAAATATAACACATTTTAAATTAATAGGAGTCATGAAATACCTCAATAATTACAAATTTCAGAAGAATAACATTTGCATTAAACGCGTGATGGTGCTTTTGTACATTTTGTGGCTGCATATTTCCTGGTCACTTCATACAACATGATTTTGTAATATTTTCTGTGGAGATGATAGATAATTTCAGTCTTTCCTCCCATGTAGATACAAATTTATTATTAGCCTTATTAGTAAAAGTTTGGACATATTCTTACAGTTCGCTTGACTTTTTATTGTTAATGTCATAAAATTTAAGCTGAATGTCTAATATTGGGAAATGTCCATAAAGTTTTCTTCATTTGTGAGCTGTTTTTAAAAAAAAACCAACTTGTACTCCTGGTGCAGGTTCATAAACTGATAAATTCCACTCTGTGAAATATCAAGTTAGTGGTACATTTATAATTGTTTCTACTGTATTATGAAGCACATTCCTGTTAAGAGAGTTATCTATTTTTGCAGCATTGAAAATGTAGTCTTCTGTGTGCATACATTTGCACACTCAATTATTGATAGAAATTTTGGCAGACCTCACTTCTGTATCCATATATTTTACCCATTTCTCTTCTCTAGCCGCATAATACCCATGCTGAGTGATTGTATGGAACAACTTTCCTGTTGCTTAGACAAAGTATATGATACCCACAATTTAATGGAGGAAAATTTTTACCCTTGCTCACAGTTTTCTCAGTCCATGGTTGACTGACTACAGAGCTGGAACAGTATGGTGGAAGGGTGCTTATCTCATAGCAACCAGGAAGCAGAGCAAAGTGGAAGAGAACAGAGAGCAAGAGAAATGGAGACCAAATATAGTCGCCGAGGTCAGGTCTTCATGACCCACCAAGACACATTCAGATGTGTGCTCTACTAATGTCCTACTAGCAACCCAGTAAAACTGACCATGACGATTAACAGTCAGTGTTACTTACAGGATACACTCATGCGACGTCACTTCTGGGCCCCACACATCACTGAGCGAGGAGCTTAGTAAGCCCAGGGCTATTTAGAAGCATCTCAGGAGCTCAATCTTACGCAATGACAGCTGGTACTGACATAAGCACACTTCGCAATAACTGCAAAACATGTAAATATATTCCACCGCACTCAGCTAAATGTATAGCCCATGCAACTTCCTCTAACAGAGCCTCCACATTCTCCTAACTGTTCCAACACTGCTCCCACATAAGCGTGTGACAGGGTAGTCAGAGCAGAAAGGCAGCTACGAATACACTGCTTGGGCACCTCCCAGCTTCTTAGAAGGGTCTGATGCAAGTGGAGACCCCTGAAGCTTCGTTTCCTTCCTTCTCAACCCATGTTTGTTTAAAAATATTTCTTCTGCTCTCGGTACTGCCTTAGGAATCGGTATTTCTTCTCTTATTTCCTCCCTCTCTCCTTGTCTTCCTTGCTTATTCATTTATTTAATGTGTACTATATCCAGTTGACATCATAAAGTAGGGAAAGGTAGGTAACTGAAGTGACTAAAGATAAATCTGCTGGATGTCTAGCTGATGTAGGGTTGATTCAGCTGTATTTTCCAGGAGCATTTTTGGTGCAGTGGCATTTGATCTGATACAAAAGTGGCTGGGATTGGGATTGGAAGGACCGGTAAGAGGAAGGGCATCCCACCAGCCTGGTGCCGTGTCTGGTGCCGCATCCAGCGGCACTTCTCCAAGACATAGTCTAGTAACATGCATAGTCTTACTTAGTTAGGTGGTTCCTTGATCAGTTAATGGCAAAACAAATGAAATAAAGGAAACCCATGATCCGGTGACCACTTCTTTATTCCAGGGTCCCTCAGTTTTTTGCCTCTTTCAGGGTTCAAGTCTCATAACTTCTAGTCATATATTTGATACCCTTTTTTGGGGGGGAGGTATCAGGGATTGAACTGAGGACCTTGCACTTTCTGGGCAGGTGCTTGTGCCTCGGAGCTATATCCCCAACCCTCCAGTCACGTATTTGTTCCGGGATGCAGTTTAACTGATGACTTAAACTCTATCTGCTGCTTCTTTTTCAGAGATGGGATTAAAACAGCTCTTTCCAGAAGACAGCATACTTCAACAATAGCACCTGTTGGTGTGAGAAAATATTTGGTAGTTCCTTATAGACTCCACTTTTGACTTATTCCTATTTTATCTCTCAAGCCCTCAATTTTTCTCTAAATGTGTTTTTGCTGTGCGTGGCCTATTCCCCATTTGTTCTACTGTTTCATTTGCTCAAGCTCTGGCCTCCTCTCTTCCGTAGAAATCAGTCCACACGTGCACTTCTTTCTGAGCTTTCCCTCAGTCCAGGGCGAGACAAGTCCCATAGGTGTCTCTCTTCCATGTCATCTGAGGCAAGCTGTTGGCCCAGCATGACCCAGTATGACCTGTTCACGGAACCAACAGAGATTTGTGAATTTGGTTATTTTAATCTTTGTGGATGAGATATGCTGTCACAAACACGGTGAGCCACTTAAGGGCAGGGAACTGCATAGTCATGTACACAAGCCCTGGTGACAGTCATACTCAGGTATTAACCAGCCTACCCAGCTGAGTCAGCTCTCACGGCTCTGCTGAAACTCAGCTCTTTCACAGACTGTACAAATGGTGGATCAGTTTTGCTGTGTCTTCCATGACACTTTTCGACTGTGATTTGATGTGTTAAGGTACCAGTGAGCTGTTGCTAATGTAACTGCTAGTGCTGAGAAGTGGTAGATTACAACTCTGTAAACAGTACTGACCCAGTTCTCTAGTGGAAATGGCACCGGCATAGGGAGCTTTCAGACGTACGAAACAGGAATGACTACTGTATACAAAAATCAGTCATCTCCTTGCAGTGAATGAAGACTCTCATTTTACACCCACATAATTTTGTTCTCCGTGATGTATTTTTCTAGATGCATTGTTCTAGTGGCATAGACACATTAAAATAAAATCAGGTGGGGTGAGAATTAACATCCCAACAGAAAGAATCCATCACTCCTTTGATAAAGGCAAGTAATATAGTCACAAAATTTGCAAAAATGGCAGGGATAGAATTGCAAAATATATCAGTATATCACACAGAGTTATCTGTTGAGGTAATCTTCACAGGTCCATGTTTGGTTGATGCCTCTTCAGTACATAATGTAATATAGTGCTCTCCTCTTTTTTTGTTTTTGCTTTTTGATCATGGAAATTAACTTGAAGGCTTTTCATTTTTAATTCTCATTCATATTCTCTCTCTCTTTCCCTCTGCCTCCGTCATCCTCTGCTGTCCTTTCTGTTTCCAACAGGCCTTACTCTCTTTGCTGTGAAACTGCATAATTTTGTTAGACTAGAACACCACTACCTATTTTAGCCAGTCTAGTTCACCTGAAGATACATTTTTAGGGAGATCTGTACAAAAGACTGAACAAAAACGTTCCCTATAAAGTGTGGTTATATAAACCTTAATAAGAAGAAAGTAGCAGGACACACTTAGTGTCTCAGTGCTGAGAATCAAAGCCTTCTTCCTTGCTGTTCCTTTTCTCAGGTATCAGCGACCACCCTGATGTTTTCTTGAACAAGCTGAACTCCATCTTTGGCGGGGAGTGTATATAGTTTATGGTTCCAAGCCTAATTTTTCTTGTTTGTTCCGTGGACACTTACTTAGCAGCCTTTTGCTGTTGCAGATACAAACATGGAGAAGACACAGTCTCTGTCCTCAAGGACTTTAGTGGGAGAAGAAATAGGCAGGAAAGTAAGGCCTGAAGTCATTCACTCAGAGTCCACTAGGTGTAGAGAACAGAGTTGGAAGATAGAGCTAGAGGACAGGGATAAACGAGCCATCCCAGCTCAGTACGCAATTCTGGTTCTTGGGAGCCGCTTGTCTCTCAAAACCATTACTTAGAAACTGCTCCAAAGGAAAGAACAACTGGATGGAGGAAAGGAGAAAAAAAGGAAGGGGAAGAAATATGTGCATATATATGTATGTGTATATATGTATATATATACACACACATACACATACATGTGATAGCTAAGATAATTATAATTAGTAAGGTAATTTATATTTTAATGAGTTACCTATAATTAATGTAATTTCTATTAGTTCATTGATTTTTTTTTTTTTTCCAGTACCAGGAATCAAACTCATGACCTTGCGCTTGCCAGGCAGGCGCTTTGCCACTGAGCTAAATCCCCAGCCCTCTATTAGTTCATTGAAAGGAACAGCTAGTGTTTATATGTTTGATCAGTCTTACGTGCCTGTATCTGGTAATCTCAGCAACTAGTTTGAAGATAATAATATACAACATAATAATCATTGTTAATTTCCTGTCATTTTGTTTTGAAATTCTGTATTTTTTTTTTTTTAATTTTCTTTAAAATAAAAAGACTTTCTTAGTAGAAAAGTTAGTAAGATTGAAATAATCCCTATTTCTAATTATAAGCTCCATGGACTCCATGTTTAAGCTCTGTTCTTACAATATGTGTTTTATGGGCCAGGCATGGTGGTACATACCTGTAATCCGAGTACTCTGAGAAGCTAAGGCAAGAAGATTGAAAGTTCAAGCCTGGCCTGGGCAAATTAACAATTAAAAGGGACCCTGTTTTAAAATAAAAAGGGCTATGTTATGGCTCAATGTGAAGGCCCTGGGTGCCATTACCGGAGAAAAAGAATTGTGTGTGTGTGTATGTGTGTGTTTGGCACTAATTCCACTAAAAGAATATTTATCAGATTTCTCTAAGCTCTCAGAAGCCTCTGGCCCCACTTTCTCAGTTGTTAGAAAGGTTCTTCGGCACAGTGGAAGCAGTTTAGGAAGCCGATGGCTGCATTTAGAAAAACACGGAGAGTGTGCATGTGTTTCTAAATCCCTTTCACTGAAGTTACAGAACATAACTTTCGCAAGACAGCTTGTTCTCAAGAGGTTTCCAGAACAACTGGTTCTATTCTCCCCACAAATTTTGTGAGAACAGACTTTGTCAGATTATTTTGACATGCTCATACGGGGCATTCTGAACCACACGAGAGCTGTATTTGCCAGTACAAGGGACAGGCACACAATCCTGCTTGAGCCTGTAGGGAGCTTTAGTCCCTGCACATGAAGCGCATGAGGGTGGGAATTACTCAGTAAATCAGTACCTTATGTACTATTGCTGATACACAGGAATCTGAAAATTCTTCTTTTCTTTTTCGTTTTATTCATTTATTTATTTTTTGGTTTTTCTCTGGTACCGGGAACTGAACTCACGACCTTGCGCTTGCTAGGCAGGCGCTTTGCCACTGAGCTAAATCCCCAGCCCCCCTTTTTTGTTTTAATTTACTACAGTAACAAATGAGTGGATGTCCTGGGGTGAGAGAATGATATGTTCTTCAATTGAAATGATAAACATTTATTTATTAACTTAGTATGTCCCAAATGATATAACAAACATTCAGTAGATGCTTGTTGAAGTGAATTCTGATTCCTGATTTGAATTCAATCAGTAACCAGACTGACACAAAATGAACTTATGTGGTATTGTGGAATGAAGTCTAGGTTGACCCAAGAATTCAACATTAAGAGGCTGCTAGCAAGTAAAGGACTCAAGTTTTGTTTGGTTTTCGTCACAATATGCTTCCAGAGTCATCTGCTCCACCCAGTGTCTGACCTAGATTTAGAAATGAAAGTTGAATGCTTTTACGGCTTGCGGACGAGACCCCTTGTGACATACCAAGGAAATCACCTTAAAAGGTGAAAATCCAATCCATGGAGTCTGGAGATGCATTTTACAACAGAAATTATTTTCATATGGTACACTTCAGAATGTAGGAAGAATTCGCACAGACTTATCATGATTCTGCGTTGTTTTGTTTGTTTGTTTTTTAAACTTCAGTTGAGTAGAATGACAGTAACAGACAACTCATTAAATAAAAAGCTCTAACTTCAAGTCAATTTCATGCCTAGTCCATGACAGATTCATAATAACAGTTTTTACTTTTTTTTAATTTTTCAATGACAACTACTAAAACAAAACTTAACGTCCCATAAATGTTACTCCGGGGAAAATAAGAGTCTAACACAGAAAATGCTATTCAAATGATGATGCTTCTCATAACACCATATTCTAAATGAATAATGTAGAGCAAGTTTTCCAAATCTCAGCAATCTCCAGGGCCAAGGGTACATTTGCAAAGGATTTTTCTCAGCAGGTTAAATCTAAAGGAGTAATTAAGACTCCACATTTCTGATTTGCAAGGAGTACTATGCATTCCCTTTGGTTGAGAATAAATAGGAGGATAAAGGAAGACTCTCAAATTGCAATCTGTGTGACCTGTTTTTGAATAAACATTGTCATATTCCACAGCCAGTTATCTCCCCAGTCCAGAGAGAGGGTTATTTAGCCAGAGAGAGTAAGAGAGAAGAGAAAGAGACTATGAGAATAGTTAGAGAAAAGGACACATGCATTGGAGTGTATATTATGCTATTGTCCTCCAAATAATTTTACACAATTTGGAAGGGGCGTAGTGGGGAGGATTATACAGTATTTTTGTGTGATTTCATAAATATCAAATTGCAGTCATCAGTGCAAAAGATAGGCATGGCTAGGAAAACAAACTGTGGCACGTTGTGTTCAGCACAGTAATAGAGCTCCTGATGCTGAGGAAAAAACATTATTAGCTACCACTATTGAATGGAAGTAGTCTAATTGAAGCAGCAGGATAAGCGTCCCATTTTATTATGGTTTCGTTACATGTTTTGTTGAGATTCTTTGGCTCACCATTAAAATGTTTTCTGTGGCAGTGCTGTGAGGGTTCAGTATTCAGCAATGTAACTATTATTTTTGTTTACACCATGCTGCTTGGCTAGGAGGGTAAATAATGTTTTGGATTTTTTTTTATCCTTCTTTTCTCTTCACCTATGAAAAGATCAAAATTGTAGAAAAATTGTTGGGTAATAATCTCAAAAGCAGCTTAGGTCTGATCAAGCTAGTATTGGCTGTGTGAAGACAGGTACATTGCCTTTGCATCTGTAATCTTTTGGAGTTGTTTTGTTTGTATTTGTCTTTTCCTTTTTTTTTTTTTTTTTTTTCCTTTTGAGGTGAAGTTGGCAGCAAAGGAAAGATTTCAGATAGATGAAGTGCAGACACAATGCTTCTGTTCATTCCCAAGGGACCAAGTGACCTCCCCAAGTAGCTGTGACATTGGACCCGTTCTGAGAGGAGCCCCTTTCTTTCTGGGTAACCTGGGGTTTGAATCCTGACAGAGGCCTTTGATCCCCAGACTTTCTTCTGGCTAGTTTCTGGGTGGAGTGGCCCTGGTTATTCCTCCTCCAAAGAATGCCTGTTTCCATCACAAGCAAACCGCATCCTTGCTTTTACAGCAGCTCAACTTGATAATTATTGGTGATACTGGCGTCTGCCCACTCTTACTTCCTTATTCATACATCTAAAGTAGTATTTAAAATAAAGCTAACATCCCCCCATCTTTTTAGGGGATGGAGCATTTTTCCCAGTGTTAGCTCTGAAGACTGCTACCGAGCACTAACAGTAGGGCATTCTCTTCTTACTGTGCCAATAAATCTTCACAAATTATTTATTTCCCATTTTAGACTTTGGATGGTGACTCATTGTGCCCTGGAAATATTATCACTGTAGTAATTTTCTTGTGTGGCTCAGCTTAATGTTAGAGAAATGGGTAGTTTCAGGTCCAGACACTATAAAGATGGAGCTGCATATTCTTCTTAAAATAGGGTGTTTGGTTAACGTTTAGTCGTCAACAACTTCCCTGCAGCCACACACAGTGCAGAACTAAGAAACGGAATAAATTTCCTCATACAGTGTTTGGTAAAGTTACTCTTTAGGAGATTAACCTTTTAATGTGAAGGATTCTGAGTGTGTTAACTTCATCTTTCAGACTTGTTTTATGACATAAGGGCATCTTTAACTTAAGGGATCAGCATTTGGTAAGAAATACCATCCCTCTGGATGGTGTATGGTGTAAAAGAAGGAAATTTGAGGATTCAGAAAGGACGGGAGAGAAGTTTTGAACACTGCTACATTGGGTCCTCTTTGAATTATAAGTGGGTAGAGTCAGAAGTTGACTATCACCCCAAATAATTTACAGAGAAGGAAATCTCAGCTTCAGAGATTTAAGCTGCACCCATGGACAACATAGCTAGGTTGTGACAAATAATAGAGAATTTGCCTCTCTGGATTCAGAGCATTTTAACTCTTCTATTCTGATATCAAAGGCTTTGAGGCCCTCAAGCAGTCATCTCTTCACCTTTTTTACATACCTGACTCAATTCAATAAGTACTGAATTGACAGATTCATCAGGTGGGAATACCATCCCAGTACTGAATGCCACAGGGAGACTATATCACATTGCTGAATATATAATATAAAAATCTGAAAGCCAACCTCTTTGAAGATCTCTGATACCTTCATAAGAAAGGAAGGGTTAGTTATAGACTCCTCCAAATAAAGCCAAATTTCCTTGGCTCAATTTTTACTAGAGTATACGCAGCCTAGGAGTAAAGAAATGATGTCTCTTGCCTTTTATTTAGACAGCGTGGGATCTGACAGACTGTGGGACAGTTCTAAGCCATCGCTGTAAAACACTCAGTGTTTCTGAGGTGAATGGGTTCAATCCTTATGGAGTGATTTCTATTAGCTAAATACCAAGATGTTTGTTTGTTTGTTTTTATTTTTGTTTTTTAAGATAACAAAAACAACTAGACTATTTTACTTGCATAACTTGTAGAGTACAGGGAAGGATGCAGTGGGTAGTCAAATAACAGCAATATAAAATTTAAAACAATTAGCAACATAGAAATAAAGTCCATAATATTTAAAAGAAGACATACTTCTCTCTGATAATTGTAGAGGATCTTTTATGGGAAATATAGATGTAATCTAATATTCAACAAAGCATTTCACTCTAATGCTATCTTAGTACTGGAAAAGAGAAATAATATATCTACCTTTAAGTATCTCTTAATCATCATTTTTTATAAAAGAATAAAGGAAAAGAGTATATAGCTTCTTCTGGGTTCCAGAAGAATTATTGAAAGAACTGTGCTTTAATAGACGGAATTCATATAGAAAAAGATTTGCAGCATGCTGGCTTAGAGGAACAAAAGAATCCAAGCAGGAAGGGTGGAAATGCACTTTAGGAGACAGGATTCCAGGAGCAATGTGTGGAGTTGGAAGAGGGAGTTCTAGAGAAAAATTAAAGAAATATTGTTTGCTGGGTTCGATCCTCTGGAAAGCATTATATGTAAATTAATATGCACATCTATCAGTATAAGGATCTTAACACCCACAGGACCTCAGGAAAACCTTGGCTTCTGAATATGGATAGAAATAGCTTGGTTTAGGAAGTGTCACCCTTCTGTCAGAAAACCCCGATATCTGGAAACTCCTCAGTGTAGCAGAGAGAAATACATATTCTCAACGTTGCTGAGAGGAGCTCTGCCAATCTTTTTCCTGCAATTATTTCATGTGTTATCCCCAGGTGTTTTAAAGTTTCTAAAACAGAATTTGTGACTGAACATTGCAAAAGAGTGTATCTGGATTGAGTAGACTAAAAACTACTTTGTTGTTATTGTGAGAAAGATGATAAGAAAGAATCTATGCCAGCAGGAAATCACCAACTAGGCAATAGATTAACTCCAAAAATGACCAAGCAGTTCTCCGGACCTTCACTTTCTTGGATGCATCCATTATAAGGTGCTATAGCTTGGTTACAGAGGAGGGGACCAAGATAGAGATTAGTGGGGATTGAAATCAGTCAGAACAGGGCTCAAAACTGGGCTCTTCCTTCTGTTAACTGTGATTTTTGAGTTAACCAAATCTCTCAAAACCTCAGCTTTCTTGTCCTCTGCTAAAGGGCATAATAGTATTTTCATATAGTAATAGTATCTTCATAGAGGATCAAAAATAAACTTTTAATATGCTTTCTCTACCCAAGGAGGGTTGTGAAGTTTATCTTGTCCTGACTACCATTGATCGGTTCTTAAAAAATCAAAGCAATACAAAAACAGAGAAGAATATTTTTAAAAGTTCTTTAAGTAATTTGCTTCAGATCAGTGAATGCACATTTAAGTAAAAATTTCAAGAAGCAAATGTTTTGAACCATTAGGTGAAAGTTGAGTACTGAAATTATCTTTATGTTATCTTTGTCCATGTCTCCTAATACTTGTGTGTCAGCTTTCCTAAATAAAAAATGGAAAACTAAGTCATTTCTAAGATTTTTCTAATTTTAATATTGTCTGTGTGTCCTCATTTGTAAAATAAAGTATCCTTTCCCTATCTCCAAGGTTTATTGGCAAGAAGGAGTAATATTATAAATATTATATGGCCTCAAGTTGAGGGAAGTATACTATAATGCCCTTAGTCACACACAAGTGTCCTAGAATCAGTCTTTTTTTCTATTACATTTCAAGGTGGTAAATGACGCTCAGTCAAACCCTCACCTGGGACAGTTATACCAGGTACAGAACCATGCCCACAGTCCTATATATTGAGGCAATTCTGGCTGCTTGTGAGTAATCAGGAACCCTACATATTACCCTTTGCGGGAACACACGCTAATAATATTTTGAAAATATTTATTTGCATACACATAATGTATTACAGCTCATTTGATCCCCCCTACAAATCTGTGAATAAGTTAGGGCAGTTAGTTTATTGTGTCCATTTTACCAACAAGTCAAGTGAGGTCTAAGGAGATAAGGTCACCTGTGGAATGAAGAAGGTCCATGAAGGGTTGCTTATCTGTGATAAACTGGTATGTTGTGGGAAACAACCTCAAAACCATCATTGTCTTGCTATATTTGGATCTCAGTAGCCCTTAGAGCTCCACAGAGAAGGAGCACTACTACACGTAAAATATTCCCTAAAAAATAATTGTAAACAGTGCCTCTATTTGGTAGAAGAAGGCCAATAGCTTCTAAGCTGGGAGCATGAATACTTCTCTTTATATCATAGTGTGCTGAGACTTGGGTGCATAAACTTAGCAAATCATCAGCAAGGACCAAAGACAGTGTTTGGAATCAGTACAAGTGTCTTTGCTATTTCCTGTGAATTTGTATCTAGCTGGTCACTTATCATCCCTGCCCCAAGCCTAACTATGAATAATATGTACCAGGCAGCATAGTGGCATTTATTAAATGAGATAACTTCTCAGTGTCTGACCTTATGCTTGGCCCATAATGGATATTCAACCAATATTTACTTCCTTTCATCCACTCGCCCTTCCTCTTACACAACCAGGGCTCCTGTTTCAGACTGTTCATTTTTACCCTCGATTCCCTGGGTACGCTCACTTGCAGAAGACTGTGGAAGTGACAACTGTCCATTTCCCACCCTCAGCGCTCATCCTGATGTCTCCGGGTCCATGCTGGGCAGGATGCTATCAACCTTGGGATGCCAGCAGTGGTCCTCAGTTTAAACTTCCTGTTACAGAAAATCTGGCATGATCTCTAAGGAGCTTCTGCTCTGGTGCTTGGTAGAAAGGACCTTCTTACTTGGGAGATAGGACTTCATAAGTGGATCTTTCATGAGTAACAAAATATTTGCCCGGAGAGACAGTAAACAGAAGAGGAGACCTGATTCACTTGTTCCTGTTCTCTTGCCCTCCCTTGGGTTTTGTTTGATTTAGTGTGTTTATACCTCAGGACACAGCTGGTATTGAAGCCCTCATAAGGTTAAGAGTAACTATTCCCACCACTCCCTGGGTCCCCTTGCATACCTCTAAGTGACAACAGAAGGGGTGTGAGCATGAGACAAGGACAGCATTCACATCACTCGCAATTTGTACAGGGACCTCAGAATGAGCGTCACATCCATCCTGTCTACATGGGTTTAGTAGGGCCCGTCTTAGCAGTAGAGGTTACCTCAAGAAAATTCCTTCAAGAAAAGGGTCACTATGGGTCATTTTTCTAATATGTTGCTGCTGACCTGGCCTGATCCCTCTCAGCTCTGCCTTGGATCCTTTAGTGTATTTTTCCCTCCTCAAAAAGTGTTACACTTTTGTAATAAAAGATGAGGCAGCGTTAGGTGAGAAGGAAGCCACATGAAATGTCCAGCACACACAGACCCTGTGGTCACAGGTACCGCTTTGCTTAAGTCATTTGGCACTCTTGAGCCTCTGAATTTTGATTTGTGTCTGGAATGATTATGTTAGACCTTTTGTACTGTGATATTGTGAGTTTCAAAGATTTTGGCTCAGTGAGAAAGTACTCTGTAGACAGCAGAGTACTGGGTAAATAGGCAAATTTGTATTGGACATTCTTCATGTTCCATTAATCAAATGGTGCTCTGCATTATAGTAGTAGATGATCTGAGCATATGATATAGTTAGTTGTAGATTAAACTCCATGTAAGCATTGCTTGGAAGAAACAAGCTTCCCTGTGATTCTGCAGACTTTTCAGCCTGTGTAAAGCATGAGTTCTTTTCATCGTCACCTTAGGTTAACACAGGTGTGTGGCTCTTTCCCACAATACAAGTGATGAGCCCAGACCCTCCATAATCCATTTATGCTCACAGGGGTTCACATAATTCTAGTTATGGTGGGAAATTAGATCCTGGTGAATGCTGTTGACCAACCTGTGGAGTTTTCCTTTCAGATAATGAATACTGTTATGGTTTGTGCCTGAATGTCCCCCCAAAACCATATGCAATCATGGGGGTTGGGGGATTCTAGAGTTTATGATTAATTCATAGTCTGGTGTTGGAATTACAGATGTGAGTGCTACACCCTCCCTGGGGCGAATAGCTTGCATACAATGTATGGGAAGGAAAGAGGTTGTTTGCCACGCTCCTCCCTTTTTGCTCTTGTTGCTTTTGCTGTCTGCCACCGCTGTAAACTATTGCCCTCTGCCATGTGCCACCCTTCCTTGGAGCCAATCAAGTATGGACTGAAACCTCCACAAACTGTGAGCTAAATAAACCTTTCCTTCCTTAGTTTTGGGCATCAAGTATTTTGTCTCAGTAACAAGAGAAAAGTAACCAAGACAAATACTCATCAAGAAGATAGGTGGGGTATGGTGATGTTCATTTGTAAGCCTGAACCACGCATCTCCTTGAGCCTCTTTCAGTAAAAGCCCATCGGCCTACTCATGTCTCCTTCTTCCATTCCTTTTCTTGCCATCTCTAGCCCTCACAACCCTTCCATCATTTTCTGCATGGTACTGTTAATTTTTAAAAACAAACTGTATAATTGTTTGAGTATTTGTTCCCAGTATTCCTGAGGCTGGGGAATTTCTCCAGAGTTTTTTGTTGACTCTAGTGCTCAAGCACCAAGAAAATTTCCACTTGAGGTGGATCTGGCACTCAAGGTTTATTTTTTCCCCTTTCTATTTTATTGTTGGCCAGTTTGGGCCGGCATGTTGCTAGGTTGTGTTAGTTTCTTAGTTCTTGTAACCAAGCTAAGATGCACATGTCAAAAATATTTTTTTTTCTTCCTCTTTCTCTCAAAAGGTCTTCCCTATTTTCTGTAATGCTTGTGAAGGCAGAACAAGTGTTTGCTTGATTCTAATTCTGGCATATGAACTGTTTGCTACCAAATGTTTGTATCCCTGTGTTATCTTGTCAAAGTGTTATCACTGTCATTTTCATTTAATTCCAGGAATGTTCTATTTGTACCAAAGTTATTACCTATTTTAAGTAAATTCAACCACAAATTGCAGATGCAAAAACACTGACAGTGAGAAACTCATTAATTTTACTTTTCTCACATCCCTAAAGTTAAAATAGCTTTCAATTTCCAGTGCATCATACTCTTGTAATGTCACTTACAGGTAAAGAAAAATGCTTCATCCAGTCTGTTGTTACACTGTATCCATCCAAACAGAAAATTCAGCTGAGTTGAAATGACTCAACTTTTAGAGTTTTCTGGAAGAGTAAGATTGAGCTGTATGAAAAGTCTTGGTAGATGGCAAAGGCAGAATCAAATGTTTTATTTCTAAAAGCTTCAGTGCTATCTTAAAATAATTTGGCATGCTGTTAAAGTCATCAGAGTTGATGAAATAGTATTATGCCATTTATCTCTTTGGTCTTTACAGTAGAGATCAGTTGTAATCATGATCTCCATTTTATTAAGAAAAAGTTTCAGGACAGTTTGTGATTTAGTCAAGGTTCTAATGCTTATAATCAAGATGACCTGGTCTTACTTCTAAAGTCACAGAACTGTCCATTTGAGTCAAACATCTCTAGTCTAAGTGTGAAATACTCTTTGGAACTTGTTATTCATTTGAAATACAAGAGAAAAAGGTCTTTGACTTTGCCTGATCTGGAGTAACCTGTCTTGTTTCACTGACATTATTGCACTTGTTGCTAGCTGAAGTTAAGTTGGTCTGGACTTCAGAAGATTTTCCCTCCCAGACACATGAAACTACCTTCATGAAACAGTCACAACACTCTCATACTCTCAATTTTTTGGAGATGTATCTCTTTCTTTTCATCTTTCCCCTTTTCCTTGTTGCCGAAGACCCTCACAACTGCCCATGCCCTGTCACCAACGTGGATCCTTCATTCACAAGCAAAGTTCAGAATGAGGAAAATCTGTTTAAATGCCAGCGTCCCATGAGATGTGAAAGAACAGAGAAAGGGACTTCAACACCCACTGCCCTCCAGTCCCCACTGTTCACAGGTTTCATGTTCATGCTCTGTCCCAAGTACTGTTCGTATACCTCTTTCATATGTATGTGCGCAGCCTTTCTAGATCCCTAGTCCCACATGTTCATGCGGTCCTCTCTTCCCCAGTCCAAAACCTTCCTCTTTGCTTTGGTTTTCTCTATTAGGCCAAGAAACCTGCCAACAGTGGTTTTGAAGTGGCACTTCTTTGATGCTTTCCTCCTAGCTCAAAAGAGGAGGGAGTCTTATGCCTATCATTGGCTCAGTAAGCATAGTCTTGTGAAAAGAAGCTGGAGCTTTCTGTTCTCAAGACGTAATAAAGCACAGAGGTCATGAGATAGGTTCTAGCATCAGACTGCTGGGACTCCAATATTGCTGCTTCATTTATTAGCTCTGGATCCTGAATAGGCTTTTCTAACCTCTCTGCCTATCATCTATGAAAAGTG
This sequence comes from Chinchilla lanigera, assembly GCF_000276665.1. Classification (NCBI taxonomy): domain Eukaryota; kingdom Metazoa; phylum Chordata; class Mammalia; order Rodentia; family Chinchillidae; genus Chinchilla; species Chinchilla lanigera. The sequence continues at coordinate 19,218,714 of NW_004955420.1, read as the reverse complement.
CTATAAGTAAGACCTTATTTACTGGGCTTTCTTTTTTTTTTTTTTCCTTTTTTTATTTTAAAACTAAAAGGAGGAAAACATTAACAGACAGACAACCTTTTACAAAATAGCAAAAGAACAGTACAGACAATACAGAGTTACAAACAAAGTGGTAGGAAATTAACAATGCTTGTTGTATTACATATTGATATCTTCAAAGTGGTTTCTCATGAAAACAGATAGAGACATGCAATACTGAACAATCAAGGACTCATTGACAGTTTCTTTCAGCAAAGAAATAGAAGACAGTAGAACAACTATGTTAGTTAGCTATCCTGTATATACATACATACAAAATTTCTCCTTTTCCTTCTCTTTTTGGGCTTTCTTGCTTAAATGGGCACATATAAAGCTCTTAGAACAGTTCTGAGCTGTAGAAATTTTAGTTATTAATGTCACCATCATCATCATCATCATCATCATTTTTCTATTGTGTTAACTTGTAATCCCGTGTGTCTATTTTGGGTTCCAAAAACATGGTTAACATAAGTATGGGTTTAATAGAATGTTGGATGTGAATCTAACATCCAATTACAGTAGTGTTTTTATGAGCAAATGAATTTTCAAGTTCCAAAGAGAAGAACTAAAAGAAACTTTTGGATTGAGGTCATTGATCAATAGAGAGAGAACACCTTGAGTAGGAGACTAATAATGAAATGTAATTGAAAGTCTGCAAATCATAGCTGTTATTTTTTGAGGTGTTGTAGATCAAAACCTGGCAGTTGTGCATGTTAGCTGAATGCTCTATCATTGACCTACATGTCTAACTCCAGGCAAAAATATTTTTAAGGTAAGGGGCTGGGGATTTAGCTCAGCGGCAAAGCGCCTGCCTGGCAAGTGCAAGGTCGTGAGTTCGGTTCCCGGTACCGGAGAAAAACCAAAACCAAAAAAACAAAAAAATATTTTTAAGGCATGCACTTTACTTTTCAACATCTTTCATATGCATTTGTAACCTATCTGCTCCATTGTGACCCATCAAGCTTATATATACAACCCTCATTCACTAAGGTGATGAGTTAAATTTATTTACCTTATTGGTTTTATTTATTTACATTCTCACTTTTCCCCCTTCCTTTTTGGATTATCAATACATACCATTTGTTGTTTGTTATTTTGTTAATTTCCTGTTTTATTATTAGTGCCTATTAATTTTACAATATTGAGTTTCAATGCATATATTTTGTTTATGCCCATTGCCCCATTACCCTCCCTTACACCCCAAACTCTCCCTCTTATTCCTTTCATCTTGTATAAGAGTTTCTTCTACTTTCATGTCACCATTTTTAGATTCCACATATTAGACAAAGCATGTAATAATTTTCTTTCTTATTCTGGGTCATTTTACCACTTCTTCATTTATTCTATAAGAATGACAATTCTCTGATCACTAGATTATGTGGCATCTACTCATGGATCTTAGAGCTAAAACTGACCAATATCAAATTGCTTTGCTATTATATCTAGATGCAGGTTTGTTTACTGTGGCTCAGCTGGTATGTTGCAACGATTATCATCCCTGGTGGTAGAATGGGATCCAGAATCCCCTGACCTGCATGTGCTGTATTTCAGTGAATCCATTTCTTTACTTGCTTTATAAAATGTCCATGACCCCAGTTTTATGCTTCATGGATAAAAGTCCTGAAAGATTTTCTGAGGATCCTATCATACCTGAAACTAGGAAAAGTACTATAACTTATGCAAGAATAAATCCAAAATTGCTCTATACTAATACACAAATGGATCTAGAAGGCAGGGTGCTCTACTAATTGCCATGAAGTAGAACCTTGTGTTTAGGAGTTGTGAGGAGATTCTGGAGGAATCTGGTGGTGACTGGTTCTTGACCACTGAGGTTGGACAACAGAAATACTCCTAACAGGGAGAATTGGGAAAGGGACATTCCTGAGAGAGAATATAACATGAGCAAACATTGTGGAGATTAAGGGCTGGGATATAGCTCAATGGCACAAGCGCCTATGTGGCAAGCTCAAGGCTCTGAGTTCGATCCCCAGTCCCCCCCCCCCAAAAAAAGGAATTAAAAACATTCTGGAGATTAAATCTGTCTTTGTTAGAATACCTTAAAAATGCTATGTCCTAAGTAATTTAGCCACATTTAACTTCAAGATTCCAATATGTGTTAGGGGAAAAAAATCAACAAAACTCTTAAAAAACAGATGATTAAACCTTTCTGGATCACTTGTATGTGTGTACACACACACTCCACATGTCTCCGTAAATCAATGACAATACCAAGTGGAGTGATTTTCTACAATTTTCCCCAAATCACTATGTGCTTAAGCACTGCACTCAGCAAAATGAAGTCCATCAATATTTTTTCATCCTGCTGAGATTCTGCATGGTCCCCAGCAGTTTCTCCCGTCTCTTCCTATCTGTGTAGTGGGAGATTGCAAATTCTGCATCTCTAAGTACAAGGATCTCTGCACAAATAACTCCACACTCAGTTCAACCTGCCAGGAAGTGAGGAATTAGAAAGATAGTTCCAGATTGTTTGCACCAAGCAGAAAGGAAACAATCTCAATCATACTCCAAAAGTAGACCCAAATAATAGTTTCGCCCAAGTATTTGTGGGGTTGGGTCATCATTCTAACCAAGGCTAATTGCATTTATTACATAGTCTATGTAGAGAAAATATATATACATGTAAAGTAAAGTGGTATAAATTATTAATCACATAAAGGTACATGTGTCCTTGGAAAGTCAGCAGTCAACAGAAGATGCGTGATGAACTATTTCTAGGTTCGTATTTTATTTTGCAGTGAAAGGTGTGATATATTTTTTCCTTAGCCTTAACTGACCCCCTTGCATGTTCTGACTTCCTCAATATCAACGAGGTCAAAAATATACCTTTTCCCCTGTTAACTACAAAATAACAAGGTGACTGAGAGAAAAGTTCCCATTCCTTGCAGCACCTAGAAAAGAGACCAGGGTTTGGTTGATAAATTGTTATCAGCTTTATAAGGAAGGACCAAAACATCAGGAAAGGAGAGACCAATCCTAGTCAACTTTAAGGAAGACATGAAACATAAGCCAGATTTTATAAAATGAATAAAAGTCACAAATAGAATTTTAAAATTGCTGGATAAATAAATATCACATTATAACAATAAATGTGTATAAGGTATGTCAATACCAGGAATCCCCACGTGTAACTCTCTGAAAGAAGATTCCTTGGCTTTTGAAAATAGTGTCTTTACCATCATTGTAGCGGCCTGCACATTGCAGTGAGGATTTACTTGTCACATGAAACAGAGCTTGTGAGTTAAGTAGGTTACTGTGAAGTTTTTTTTTTTAGCCATAAGATGCTAACATTCTAATCGTTCAAATGAATTTTTCTCAAAGGAGAGAAGATATTTACTAGGGAGTAGAAAGAATTGCTCCATTTACAAGTTTATGCAAATTAGATAATTCTAACGTTGTTTTTTAACTTCTCCATCAAAATCCATAGCACTCACCTTTAAATAGAGAATTCTGTGCCTCCTACTATAAACAGGCAGCAAGGAGAATCTTACATGTAGAAAATACTTTGATGTTTAAGATGAAAGCCCTTGCCTAGGTGTACCCAGTCTGGCCAGGCCTCAGAGGAAGGATTCTGAAGACAAAGCCGAAGACCTCCTTCTGTTTGCAATGCCGGCAAATATTGGCTGTCTTAAAGCTTACAGTCTGTGACAGCAAGTTGATTTCATTTTTTAAAGTTGATCTTCAAAGCCGTGAAGCAAGAGCAAACTGTTTGAGATCCCAAATCAAAGAACAGATTGTGTAGACTCAAAGAAAGCAAACAAACAATTACATTTAAAAACAAAGTGCTGGAAAAAGCCAGCAACAACCTTGTTCCTCACCTGCCAAGGCCTTGAAGCAAAGCTTCAGTTTCTTGCCAGAGTACAGCAAATGATGTCTCAGTGTCCTGCTTCTGCTACTGGTGACTGAATCATATCTAGTGGTTAAATCGGGAGGAATTCTGCAGCTCTTAATGTGACATTCCTCTGTCTAGACTTGTGATCACCAGCAAATCATACTCATTCTCCCCATGTAGACAGAAGCTTTTATGAAAGCCTCCCACTTCAGGAAAGGATGTTGAACAGCACCTGACACTGACATTGTACATTCGCCTGAAATATGCCTTCGGGGGCAGATGGGGGTTCACGCCAACTTGGGGAAATAGATGATGACCCAGGATTATAGAAGAGATCTGCTCAAGATCACAGAACCAGTCAATTGTGAAGTGAGAACTGAAGCCTAAGATTTCCAAATCAGTTGCTTATTCTACTACATAATCCTACTTCAGGCCAACCACTCATTCAACAGCTCTTGAAAAGGAGATTCGGTTACCTCCTTTGAAGATAACACTGGATCCCTGCTTTCTCACAGGGATTTCCAACTAGAGTCCATGTTGGACCATTTCCATGAATATTGTTTGCAAATCTTTAGGTATTTCATTAATTACTAAATTGTTGGGTGCGTTTTAAGTTTTCTGAGGATATCATAGCTAAATTCAGTGTTTTCTTCCTCTTTCTCATGTACGCAGTCTCCCTAATATTGGTGTGATGTGTAAGTCCCTAAGAGCTGTCAAGATATGGCTAATCAAAAGCAGAGCATACAAGACATTTGTTCCGAGTGTTTCACTTTGGATAAGAAACAGTAAGGAAAAGACAAAGCACTGTGTGCCTATCATTACAATTTTGATTTCAATTATTATTATTATTATTTTTTACCATTATGTTATTTTACTATACTTGGCTTTCCTTGATATAATAAATCACTGATCACAGACTGTTAGAAATTTAGCTTTATCACTGGTTTTCTTTCTTTTTGTATGCTCTTTACAGTTTAGTTTTGTCACTTTGTTATTCATTAATTTACTTTGAGCAGCTTCCCACAACTGTGGAATCTAGTATATGTTCCATAGCCTGCCACTATGGACAGTTTTTTTTTAACCTTTCAGGTTTTTTCTCCCACTATCATTCATGATCCTCACAGTTCATCTAATCCACAGGAAGAGCTGGTCCCCATACAGAATAATCCATTGCACTGACTTTTCTGCTTTTAATAAAATTGTTGCTCTGTAGAGAATGCCTTAAAAAATGGCCTGAGCTAAGCCACGAAACATCTATGGCACCATCTTAGATTCCTCCTGGTGGAAACAGTAATTTCTTTCTTCACATGCTCATTACCTTTTATTGGCTCCCTCTTATAACCGTCCCAAACTCAAAAATGGTACATAGTGTAAAGATGCAGCTTATTTAGATGGGAACAGTCTCAGGATCCCTGTTAACCTTCAAACTCCTTGACTGCCCTAGGGTTTTCTGAAGCCTTTGTTTATCAGTCAACATAGTGGCAGTGGTGATGAACGAAGACCAGTATTCTTGTCATTTAAACATGGATGAATGTTCCATATTCCTCTAATTAAAGTAATACATGCTACTAGCTTAACGAGCTAATGGAACCAATCAGTATAAAACAAATATGATCTCTCTCTTGCCCCTCCCCACGCCTTTTCCCCGGCATTATTACCCAAGAGAAACTCTTAACTGCTTTTCTCTGGCATCTGCACAGCTGCATGTTCTGAAAAACAAAATGCATGTTTTGTCTTTTTAATTCATTAATCTTAGACACTATCTGTGGGTCCCTAACAAAAGATACAGCTATGGTATCCATATGTTTTTATCTTTTTAGAGCTTCCCAAGTTTGGGGCACATGTGCCCATTTTCTCTAAAGTCCAGACACTTGGCATTTCCTAGAGATGACTTTCAGTCCTCGTGATACTGCAGAAGGTGTGGCACCTTGACTTTTTGTGCTGGCTACAATCTGGCCGGCTGACCCAACTTTTTAAGTTAATTATGTTGCCCCTGAAGCTAAAGGAGTTGCTTGATGATCCCCTCGGGCCCCACTTCCACATAATACTTAGGTTTGAAAGTTGAAAGAGTGGATTTACTGAAATAATGATGAAGTGATTTGGAGATTTTTAATGTCCTTTCAGGAAATACAAGGTGCTCTTTGTGACCACAAGGCTGGCAGCTCAGCCAGCATCTCAGTATGTGTTTCCAAATTTAGTCTAGATGCTTAATACATGTTAACAAATAGTTATATATCTTGATGGATCCTTGATGATATAAAATAACCTGTTTGGTAGTGGGTGCATTTTTTTCTACACTATCAGACTAGCTGTTGCAGTGCATTTCTCTGTTTCACAGCAACTTAATCATCATTGAACACAACTGATTTGCCTATGATACTGTGGATGGAATCAAAGTCAGGAGACATAGAAAGTGTGGCTTTCTAGCAAGGCAAACTGTGCATGCTACGTCTTCTTTCAGAGCCTCAGTTTCAGATCTACTAAGTAGTAGACTACTTTTTGCTCTTGAATCTACATAGCCATCTGGCCATCAAGTAACCTAGAATACATGGTTATTTGTATAACTCACAGGTGGCTGACAGAGGAACCTGGGGTGCCCTTAATATATTCCTTTGTTATTCATTTATTCAGCAAGTGTTCCTGCAGCTTTCCAAAGTGAGAGTCCTATAAAATAAATCTGGTAGCACGATGGTAGCTTGGAGGTGGAACAGTAGAACACAAGAGTGTAATCAGCGTCTTGTTCATTTCCCATAGATTCCTACGGATTCTTGCTCCATCTCAAAGCCTGGCAAGGCTCCTCCTTATCAGGCTTCCTTCAGAGAGAATATTGCATGCATACATGTTTATTTGTTTATGCAGTTTTCACTTTATATTATTGTATCTACACACACATGTGCACACACACACGCGCACACACACACGCACACACACATACATACACACACACACAGAGTTTGAGAGCTGGCCAGGGCTTTGCCATCCATTTGTCCTTTTCTTTAATCCTTATTGTTCTCAGCCTATTTCCCCCTATTCTTTGTTGCTAGCCCAAATGATTTGCTTTACACAGAATAGGAATGAGCTTATTCTGGATTCCATTGGTTGGGTCCTTTAACACACAAGGATATGAGAATGAATGAAGTGGAATGAAGTGTACATAGCACAACCCATACGTGTGTGCATTTGTCTGCACGTTCATTTTTATTTCTTTGTTTTTCACTATCAGCCTGATTATTTACTTCTGTCCTCATAAGGTATGAAATGCTTCCAAGGCCACCAGTCATAGACTTGCCACCTCTTACCACAATTTCATTTCCCCACAGTGAGTGTAGCAACAAGATATTTATTCTGGTTTTGCATATGAAAACAGAAAACCTAAGATATTTGGTGCAATCTTTTTAAGGACAACTGCTTCAATACTCTCAAAAGCAGAACTATTCAATAATGCATGCATGCATTACAGCATATGAAACATTTGTGTCTGTGATCTCATTCTTTTGCTCCTTCAACTATTTGAGGTTCCAGGATTAAGCATCATAGGATTTCTCCTCTTCTGTGGTGTGAAGTAGACTTCCCAAAGTGTGTTTTAAATAAAGTTTATGTTTCAGAGTGGTTTTCTGTTCACAGTGAAACTCAGCAGAAAGCACAAAGAGAGTCCACCATTATCTTCTGATCCCACAAATGCACAGCCCTTCCTACTGTCAATGGCCTGTGCCAGAATGCACATTTGTTTCTACATCGTCATGTCATTACCGCCCATCCGTTATCATCCTGACTTCCACAGCACATGCTAGGACTCACTGTCATGTTACACATTCTGTGGCTTTGACTAACATTGAATGGAATTTATTCATCATTATATTACATAGTCTATGAATATAGACTACTTTTATTGCCTGACAGTCCTTACACTTTGCCTGTTCTCTTTTTTCTCTAGCCTTTGTCACGCATTGAACATACAGCGTCTGTCGTTTTACTTTCTCCAGGATGTTGTATATTTGAAATTACACAGTACATAGCCCTTTCAAAATAGCTTCTTTTACTTAATGATATAACTTTTAAGTTCTTCCATATCTTTTTATGGCTGGACACCTCATTCCTTTCTATATTGAGTAATATCCCATTGTAAGGCTGTCGTACGGTTTTATGTATGCACCGACTGAAGGCCATTTTGCATTTTTAAGTTTGGGGGATTCTACTTAGAGCTGCTAGAAATATCTGTATGCAGTTTTTGTGTCTATCTAAATTTTCAACTCATTAGGTTAAACACCTAGAAATATGATTGCCAGATATTATGAGTATGGTTAGTTTATAGGAAACTGCTGAACTACCATGTAAAGCATCGGTACCATTTTCCATTCGTACCTGCGATCCAAGAGAGTTTGTTTTGCTGCAGTATCCTGGTCAGCTATTGGATGCCAGTGTTAGAGCTGCCATTGTTTTGGGTTGGGAAGTTCTGATAGGATTATATCGGTATGTTCCTATTACTCTGATTTGTCATACCCGATGACACATGATGTTGAACATCTTTTCATATGCTTATTTGCTACCTATGTGTCTTCTTTGGTTAAGTGCCTCTTTAGGTATTTGCACCACTTTAATGGCTTGCTTTTCTTATTGTTAAGTTTTAAGAGCTCTTTGCATGTTTTGAATGACAGCCCTTCATAGGATCTACCTTTTGTGAATACTGTCTTGAAATCTGTGGCTCATTTTCTCATTTCCATGGTAAAGAGGCATTTTTGACCAACCATATTCTCCATTATACCTGCATTACTCAGTTTTTCTGCTGCTGGGACACAACATCAGACACCCACCACTTAAAGAATGAGAGGTTTAATTTAGCTCAGGGGATTTAATTTAGTGTTAGAGCATTCAATACATGGTTCCCTGACTCCAAGGCAAGAACATCATGACAGAAAGGTGGTGGCTGACAGAAGCTGTTTGGTTCATGGTGACCCAGAAGGCAGAGCAGGGAAGCAGCACCAAAGTGGAGAGGGAAAGATACAGACCCCAAACACAGACCTCCATGGCCCACCCAGACGCAGCCAGTAACACGCTGCACCAGTCCCCTGCGCAGCTCCCCAGCCAATCCAGTGGACGCGGGCAAGCTTAACCTTCACAATACCCTCCCCCACCTGCAAGGTGGTCTGAAATAGGGTTAGAAGACTAACCTGGGGGCAGTTGATTTTACATAGAGTTCACCTTATTCCTTTTCCTTTCTTGCAGATTATAGACAGCAGTCATGGGAAGATAAAAATAATAATCTAGTGATCGGTGAGCACTAAAACTTTTTAAAGCTTAAGAAACAAATTGGACGTTTTGCAATGTACTTGCCATACATTAACACGTCAACCCCTGCTATTAATGCCCAGAAAGAGATAGAAAGGAAAAGGAAAGGGGGATGGTTAGCTCAAGCCTCTGTGTGAAACAATATAAATATTTCAGTAAATTCTCTGACACGCACACATGATACTCACTGATTTCCTCCTAAACTGTAAGCTCCCTAAAAGAAAAGGATTCATCTCATAGAATCTAAGCATGCATTTTAATCAGTTTCTGAATTAAACTTGCTAGCTTTTTTTTGTCCTGGGGTGATGTGACATCATTAGACTTCTTATCTTTATCTTAATGGCCTCCGTTGGCACAAGCAGTAAGAGTTGATGGAGTCAGGGAGGTCACAGGTACTGTGTACTTCTCTGGTCAGGAGCTTACGCTTGCCAGGCAGGCACTTGTACCACCGAGCTGTATTCCGCGCCCCCAGGTCTTTCACACGTTCACTTGGAAATCCTGCTGGAGCTCTGTGAGTAGCCGAGGCTGGACAGATCAGTCCCTGTGCGTTTCATTTGTGTCTGTTTTTATTCTTCAGAAAAACACCATAGAAAAAGCCAGCTTCATGAGATAGCAAATACAGGAAAATACTTTGAAAATTGTGCTGACAGTTCACAACTACAAGTCAAGATGGATCGCAGTTGTTAATAATCCCAAACATCTTATTAACTATCCAAAGTCTAATTACATAAAATCTTATTGCCTCTCCACTGCCTTTTCTCCTCCACCCCTCTTCATGGTGAGCACAAAAATTAAAGCTACGTAGGGATATATGAATCAGAATATTGCCTATCTGTGATTTATCTTGGTATAAAGCACACATTCCTGAATGTCTCAAAGGCATGTGACTTTCAAGAAATCTTTAAGTATGTAAATAGTATTGTAGGCCCCTGATGAATTGCAGATGAACTGTATTATTCTCGATGTCTGAGTGATGCAAAGGAAAGCTCAAGTTTCCTGCTGTATGATTCGAGTCACATGCTACATTAATAAACATCAGAAAGCATGCAAGGAGAGTGTGTTTTCTGAATTTGATGAACTTCTGAACTGAATGGAATGCATCCAACTGACAAAGTGTCATCAAACAGAACAGAAGACAGTAGAAATTCCCTGAAAAATGAGGAGAAAAGATAAAATGAGAGGCCAGGAAAAGGAAAGCAAAAGGACCATGACAAACTTTGGGCTTGGGATGGAAACCACTGGAAGGCATCTCTTTGTGAACCAGACCGGTGCAGTAATCTGAAGGTGTACAGATGCGCTATGATCATTTCCAGGGCAGGTATCTTGGATCCTCGTTATGGACTATTTCCCCTCTGACATTTCAGTTCTTCCTTTCCTTTAATTTCAGTACACAAACTCAAGAGAAGAGTAGGAGGAATGTCATATAAAAGATAATCCACAGTAAAACTTTGAAGGTGTTAAGTAAGTGGAATGAGTCTGTGTGAGGCTTTACTTTTTTGCCTTTAAGTACTGTTTGTATCTAATAAATTATAAAGTCTTTCATGTACATTTTTGCTGTTCTCTTCTCAATCCCATTTTTTGTCCAGCATTTTGCTACTTAAAGATACACCAGGTAGGGCAGACGTGATATTTGTTATGTACACACATGATATATATTAGGCATATTTTCAGGACAGTGTGCCGTGATCCTAATTTTTGACTTAATAAGAAAGACAGAGTTAGATAGGAAAATGCAAAATACTGCCACTTATGACTTCATGACCATAATTGGGAGTGAGTGTCTTGTAAGGTATTGTAATGAAATAGGATGTAAAATATATACCATTAGGTATAACCTGTTATATCACCTGTGAGCCTCTTCAGATCGTAGAGATAAAAATGACCGTCCCTTCTCTAAATTCCTATTGTCCTTTACCTTACACCTTTATAGAAAGCTATAACCTTGTCCTTCCTATTAAAGTATTTCCCTGGATGTCATAGCACCCCTCTCAGAAATGAAGCTCTATGAGAATGTGTCTTTTACTCATTTTGATAGTTATACAGTTATGTGAAATTGTAAAAAAAAAATCCTTGAGTAACTTTGAGACTGTCGGTATTTTTTGTGTTATGTTCGGTATTAGTGATTTTTATGTTCAAGGTTTACTGTCTGTGTGACGGGTATAGAAATATTACGAGTGATCAAAATTACAGAAATTGGGGAGCAAGTCAGAATGTAGTCTGTTCTTTTTCAACTAGTGTTTTTGGCCTTTTAGGGCCAGATGAGAATGGTCCATGCATGCCAGGACGTGAGGAGGGCTGGTCGTCCCGACCAGGTGCCACTGGCTCCATCCCACACACAGAGGCAAGGACACAGAGTCCCTGGAGGGACACAGGCCTTTGTTCGCATGGATCTCCTTAGATTTGTATCGTAGTAAGACGGGTTTTGATTAAGAGCTACCTGAGGAGTGTGGGCTGTTTTTATCTTTCCTGGATTCTTCCTTCTCAGATTTGAATTTTATTGCCACGTGCTTTTGACCTCTTGAACTTTAATTTTACCGGACTTGAATGCGGGTGATTATTTTAAATGCAGCACATGCCCCTTTTCTGAGTCAAATGAGCCACAAACATTCAAAGTTACATAATTTCCCAAACCTCGTTAGTGTCTAGAAAATGTAAATTTTCCCATCACAAGGGTGCCATGTGAGGCTGAAGAAAAACATAGGGCCTGATAAATCATTTTATTTTATTGTAATTTCTATAATGCTTATCTGATTAGCTCTTCTTTTATTAGGAAATTATAACTTCCTCTCTAACACAGCTGACATATTTTGGTGCTGAATACATTTTAAAACATAAACGTCTTGAGGTCAACTTGTCATTTCTTTATGACATGAGTCAGTTTTGTTGAAAAAGTAAGTGAAGTAGAGAGTTATAAATTGTGCATTTTAGGGAAATTTTGCCCTTAGTACATAATTTTATATTAGCCTCTGACTTATGTGGCAGAATCATTATGTTTCAGTTAATATTTTAGCAGAAATGCAGTCATTTATATTTACCAGGCCTAAGATTTCATCATTTTTTTTCATTTACCCAGTCACTGAATCTTAGAATGCCAACTATGGCCAAATCCTACTACCAGGTACTGGCCAATTCATTCAAATCCTACTACCAGGTACTGGCCAATTCATTCAAATCCTACTACCAGGTACTGGCCAATTCATTCAAATCCTAATACCAGGTACTGGCCAATTCATTCACAAATTGATGAGTAAGTCAAGTGTGCTGACTTGGGAAGTCTGTAAAAGAAGAACTATAATGTTAGTAACTCTCACTGTTTCTGTAGAATTTTATAATTTACCGAACAAAATATACTTATCTTTGTAGTCAAGAGACCTGAGAACAGGCTCTTGCTTCTCTATTTCCTAATTTATGATTTGATCTCATTTCACTGGAGTATATTATATTGTCATTCCTTCCCTGTAGGTTCTGCCCTTGAAGGGCCAGAAAGAGTCACACATCTTTATCCCTAGTCAAATAAGATGACCTATGCCTCTGAAGTTATAAGGTTCTTTAAGATAGGTTGCCTTAGTAGAAAAGGGAACTAGATCTGGGGAGGAGCTGCAACAGGTACTCTCTGTCTTTGTAAACTTGGGTAATATGCTTAATTCTAATTCAGTGTAGCTCTATTTGCAAAGTAGAACATTCTTACAATAAGAGGGGAAAGGATATGCTTAAATGAGCCTGCCCTCTATTCATGAGTCATTCAGCAAATATTTTGGGGATGTTTACCAGGTACCAGTATTGAATGCAGTAATGAAAATCTCTGCTCTCTGACTACTCATTCTCATTGTATTACACTGGAGGAGGACAAAGGAGATTCTCAACGGAAATTAAACCTAAAAGTAGGCTGCAATCTTAAGACTTCCATCAAGCCTTTTCCAACCATCCTTCCCCATTCCAGAATCCTTATCATAGAGCAAGCCACTGTTTCTAGTGGTCGGTGTTATATTGCTCAGTTAGGCTTGCACACTTGATGCAAGTTAAGGCTTCCTTAAGTATTTCTGAAGATGGATGTACGTTGTTCTTTGTGAATGAACAAACAGAAAATTGTGATGTGATCACATGGGATTCATTATAATCCATGCAGTCCTTTGATATTAAGGGTTAGGCATCATTAAAACCTGTCCATCTTATCAGTGAGTAAAATAGACTCTAGCACTAGAGAGCAAGTAGAGAACCCCAAAAGCTTGAATATGTGCTTTATACGGGTTCGCTGTGATCTTCCATTCCGTCCAGTAGTTTCTGATACGCACATCTTGTAGAGGTAGAAATAATGATCGAGAGATACTATGGAACCAGTTAATAGGAGAGTCAGAGTGACAATTTAAAATTCCCAACCTCACGTCCTCATCCTTTCTGCTTTTCGTTTTTTCTCTTGGGACATGTACCATTTGTAACCTGCTGGCAGACACTGAGCTAGTTCACCATGTTAATGAGAGAAGTCGTGGTTGCTATTTTCTTCTCTATTTTTTTAATGGCATTGTACAGTCTGCAAGAATCTGAAAAGAGAAGATCTTAGAAATTTGGGCAGCTCCTGTTTCAAAGAAAAGACAGACTTCTTTTGATGAAGTCTTGACAGTAGCAAATTGAGAAAAGAACTGAAAGCAAAACAGCCTACTCAAGGTTAGACAGTGACTCGAGTCACTGCATGCACTTAAACAATATTTAGGATGACCCTATGTAAACTCACATTATCACTTAAAGCCAGTATAAAAATATGCCCCATCTGCTGTGCTAGTCCTGCTGTTGCTTGCCACATTTCTCTGACAAGCTGTTACCTCAGTATATAGAGAGAGTATACATTTTGGAATCCGGAGTTTGAGTTTAGAAAAAAAATGGTATCTGGTACATATGGACTAGATTCTGTTCTTCCAAATGTAGATTTGTAACCTCATTTATTCTTAAAGATGATGTGTTAAATTAGTTTTTTTTCCCCCTGCTTCCTGGTGTATTTTTTTTTCCGACTCTGAAGATTGAAGCTCTTATAATTTTATGCCTGTGACATGAACAATGGGAAATCATTTAGTTTACACTCACCATATGACATGCAGAATGGGTGTTGGGAGGTGTGTACAGCAAATACCATAACTAAGTTCTAAGCAGCCTTCTGTAGTATGTTTTCTCCAAGAGCTCTTTAACTTCAGGTAGTAAAGATTTGTAAGACGTAGCAAGTACAGAATGTGCGATTGCTTCCTAACAAGTAAATTTTAGTGCTAACAGACTCAAATTCTACACTTTGTTGCAACAGTGAAACTGCGAAGATATAATCTGGCTTCTTAGTAGAATTTGCGCATGAGAGGCAAGACTGAAAGTTAAGTTCTGGGCCTTAATAATTCTCTCTCTGATGCATGAATCTAAGACATAAAACCTTTACTTAGGACTTACAGTCTGGCACAGAAGTGCATGCTCACTCTGTGATTTGCTGTTCTTTCCACTCAACAACTTATCCTGTAAATATCCTAGGAAATATCCAAAAGTAAAAAAATAACAGAAGCAGCAGAGGGTGATCTTCGTGGATATTTCTGATTAATACTTCCGAGACTTTTCTGGAAACTTCTTTTGGTAAATATAATTTAGTAACTGACCCTAAAACTGACATTTGATTCATTCTTTCCTTCAACGGATATTTATTGAATGACTTTCAAGTGTAAGATTTGGGCTAGGAACTCTGTCAAATATAAAAGTGAGACCAGTAAAATCATAAAGTGATTTATAGACAGCAGAGAAGGAACACATAAACGTATACTTTTAGGAAAACCGAGAAAGGGAAATAGGGCACTGTAGGCTTAGAAGGGAGAAAGAGGATGGTGACATTGCAGAGGACATTTCAAATTCCAGGTCTGCCTAGAGACGAGTGATAAGAGAGCCTTACTTACTCAGCGCATGCAACATGTAAAGTCAGATTATTAAAGTTAAAAAACGGCCCTCAACGCCTCTAGTGAAAATTCCTTGTCTACGGATGGGAAAAGCAACGGTCAGTAAGGAAGTATTGTGCCAGAGGTCACACTGATGCTAATCATTATTTAATTCCAAAAAGTATGCAGGAGGAGAACCCAGGTTGTTTTTCTCTGGACCAGTAGACTTTCTAACCTTTCAGTTTTGTATCTTTATCTATTATTACCCAAGGCTACTTCAGGCCAGTTGTTGAGGTTTGAACCAATTCCAGATGAGGGCATGTTTGAGACAGGGATCTCATTCTGAACTGAACTCACTTCCATGTTGGGACACATGTTACTTTCTCTTCCCCTTTGTAATTTTACTATTGGATTCAAAACATGTGGTGGGTGCTACACCTTTGACCCAGAAGCATATTTTAAGATTGTACTTATTTTTGGATGGAGTTTCCTTTGCTTCCAAACTGGAGAGAGGAAAAGATAAGAATAAAATGAAGAGATTCTAAGCTGTCACATTTCATAGCCACAAGCTTTTTATTTTGGTCAATAGCATGATTATTGCTGCCCCTGCCGTCATGCTAAGGCTTCTGCAGTTTTCCCCCACCGCCTTTTTGTCCTTGGCTCTCATCGCTTCATTTTGGAAGTTACATATTTCTAACCTAATGGGCCAATTTCATTTCCTCCCACATATTCCGCACAAATGACGTTTGCTTCACATATTTGTTGACGCTGTTTTGCTCTTTCTGAATTGTTCTCTCTACCAATTATGGTCATTCCAGTTTTTAAGTCTCAAGTTGAGCACCACACAGCCTAAAATACCTCTGTCTCTTTTATGACATTTATTAGTCTACCTGGGATTATAGTTATTATCCTGACAGTAGATGTTGGAAACTTGAGAATAGAAATAGTTTTTATTCATATGTACTGTCCTCCTTAGACCAAGCATTACATCTGATAATCTGAGCAATGTAGTTGAAGATAGTGATAAGCAATGTAACAGCCACTGTTGATGTGTATTAATTTGTCTTGAGACCCTGTATCACTTTAAATGTTCTTGCTTTGATTTGTTTATGTTCGTGATATTGGTATGCTTCTACTGTTCAACTTTTTTGTTTGTGTCTCATGTACTACTCTCTTTAAAATAAAAATATGTATATACAAGGAATGAATTATTTTGGCATAGAATCCTTATCCCTTCAAAGTTTTATGTAAGTCCCTTTACAATCCAGTTTAAAACTATAAAAGGTTGTCATCTGGATGTATTACAAAGGTTGACAGCTTTCCCTTCAGCGTATTGAATTTTAACATTTATTGAAATTTAAACATCAGCCATGTTGTCTGTGGAAAGTGCAAATCCAATTGATTAATGCCTCCTTCGTCCCTCATTCCCTCATTACTATAAGGTTACACTAAGAAATAATTAGAACAGATTTTTTATTTTAAAAATTAAAAAACTGACATAACAACAATGAAAACAAAATCAAAACAACACAAAAACATCAGAAATGATACATGATCTCAAGACAAAGTGATGGAAATTTACAATGGTTGCTATATTACATACAATTATCTTCAAAGAAGTTGCTCAGTCCATTAGACGTAAGAATATAAGATTGATCAAACAATCAAAGACAGTAACAAGTAAAAGAAAAAAAAAAGTTAATTTAAAAAAATTGGAAATGATGCAGAGCTTCACCATACAAAATGGTATGAGTTCAACAATGGTTCTTATACTGCATATTGTTTTCAGATCAGTCATTCTATTTATTTACTTATTTTTGTTTGTTTGTTTGTTTTTCTGGTACTGGGAATCGAACTCATGACCTTGTGCTTGCCAGGCAGGCGCTGTGCCGCTGAGCTAAATCCCCAGCCCTTGAGATCAGTCATTCTAATTACCAAATTCAGGCATGTAAAATTGGTCAAGAAAACAGAAAATTTTCAGCATTGACTGTTCCTCTCAATAAACTACAGACATCACCAATACACCCATTCCAGCTATCCTTATATACACATATAAACTTTGTTTTTTCATTTTTTAAAAAACCAACATAACAAAAACAAATACATAAATAAAACAGCATAGAGAGGAATAAAAATGATATAGAATTTCAAAACATGGTGATAGGATATTAACAATGGTTGTTATACTACACATTGTCATCTTCAAAATGGTTGCACATATAACCAGATATAGGCATGCAAGACTGCTCAAATAGTTACACATTAATGTTCCTTTCAATAAATGAACAGAGATTAGTAGTACAATTATCCTAGCTATCCTGTGTATACATGTACACGTATCTTTCCCTCTTCCTTCTTTTCTTTTTCCTCTCCCCTCCTTCATCTCAGCTGCTCCTCCCTATTTGAGCAGTTTCTTTTCCCTTTCACAATATCTATTGTACCTTCATTATGAAATAATTAAAGAAGACTAACTTTTGTTAATATTCAGAGTCTACCCCATGGCCCCTTCTGCTCACAGAGTCATAAATGCTGAGAACCCAGAGACAGCAGTGTATGTTATTTTTTAGAAAAAAAAGTGTCTGTTTACTCACTGTTTCTTATTTGAATTTTGAAATAAAACTAGTGTAGAGTGGTTGACCCATTCCTTCCTGTAAGCAGCGACTCTGTTCTCACAAATTCCCCGGATGTGCCCCTGCACTCAGGAACCTCCAGGAGCCTCGGGCCCAGCATGTGTGTAATACTGGAAGTAACGTTTGCATATAATATTGACTAAGTAACCATAAATCACAGCTCTGAACACTGTGCTGTTTTTGCATCATTTACTGCATCTATAAGACATCTAATTATGGAGATAATAAGTATTCTTTAGTGGTCTCTGGTAATTCTGCCACGGAAGAATGGGTAGACACTCTGTACCAATCATTGTTTGAAAGCAAGTGCTTGAAATTCTCTATTAATCTTCATTTTTGCATTTTGAATACTTTCATGCTCACACTTGAGATAGCAGTGTCTGAACTGACAATACAAGAACTTCAAAATCAGGAGGAGCAGACATGAGGAAGCTATTTGCATACCTGGAAGGTCAAAGTCAGGTTTGTAATCTTTCTTGGTATCCATAATAGGCAGGCACTTCCCCACAGCAATTTGTAGTTGAGCATTTTGCCTTTATTTTTTTTTTTTAATTGTTTTAAAGTTCAGGTTTTATTTTAAGCACCAAATAGAGAATCCGATGGGAGAAAAAGTAAAAGTGTACTCACACTTCCATGTATTTCCCAGGGCTCATCCTATTGCTTAGTACCTTGCCTTCGAAGCTCTCATTTTGTTCTGCAAGTTTTTTGTTAGTCTTTTCATTTTTTGGTTGCAGTTGTCACCACTGTTGGAGAGAAACAGAAAGGTTTGGAGAGCTTGAGTATAAGGCTGTGTATCTGTACTCATCCTCACCTGTGGGGTTGAGAGGGCGATTTTAGCCGCTCCCCATCTCAGCGGAGGCAGCCCTGCCAGGCGGGAGTAGAGGAACAGTTCACCCACTCCCTTTGAGAACCAGCACTTCCCTGCACCAGAACTGCATGTTCTTTTATCAGTGTATTCCCTTTTCTCCCCTACTTTGACAACACATTCTAGAGTCACTTGGGAAGCTGCTGTTTAAAACAATAGTGTGTTTTCTCTTCTAAAGTTCAGGGCTCTGGGAAGAGACGAACTAAAGAACGGAGTCAACACAACCTGTGAATGTCTTTCTACTTCCCTATGTAGAAGTTCAACTTCTAAGTTTTGTATCTGTGGATAAAACTAAAGTTTTTTTAAAAAGTCATTTGGTATTCTTTTGGTCCAGTTATGCTTTTATATATGGAGAATCCCCAAATTGTCTTGAGTCCCACTTAGGACATCCACATGGATCCAACATGGTCCGTTTGTTCAAGGAAAGGGAATAATTACAAATAGCTTTCCAAGTATTGCATACACCTTCTGGGTCAAATTTGTTTAAAAAATTGTGACCATTGAAGTAAAACAAATTTCTTACCAGGAGACATTCGATGTGAGCTGGGCAAATTCCTGACAAAGGATTGCTCTTATTTGTATCTCCAAGGGCTCCGATGAAACTTGTGCAGGTTACATCATTTCTTCAATGACTAAGGACCTGCTCTGGGGTAAAACAAACAAGCAAATAAAATACTGGTACAGTAGTGTCAAAGAAAATTTGAAGATACTGTTTACCCACTGTGACATTAGTATATTACTGAATATAAAACTTTAAAAATTATAGAACTTTCTCTTAAAATTAGTGCCAGCTGCCTCGGTAATAATTTGAGTTGTATTTTTTGGAGGGATCTTACGGAAGCTTGTAAAACATTATGTGGATGGGGGCAGGATTCACACATCAGCAAGAGTTCCTTGCAACCACATATCATGTCCAGTCCTTCTCTGCTAAAAGCTGTGGGTCTGGATTCTGTGCCTCTTCCTGCTCCAGCCTGCATAAAGGAAATGGACCAAAGCGCTCCTTCTCCATTTGGAAAACAGGAAGCAAAAACGTAACAGGCCTTTCAAAAGCGGGAGGGTTGTGTCACTGGTAGAGGGAGTGAAAAGAGTCGGACTGGAATGTAACCATGACCAAAGTCCAGCATCTTGAGGAAAATTGGAGACTTTTCTTTTTTGTAATCAGTTTTCATTTTCTTGCTTCAGAGGAGATTGAGTAACATTCAGTCCCTCCAGGAGATGACTGAGGAAATGTGCCTCTCGGGTCATTTGCATGTCATTCCTGTACAGTATAGGGAAGAACATTCTCAGCCCGTCATAGCCACGTTGCGTTCACTGGGCATGTCTTAACAAACTCAGCTGCTTCCTCGAATATATTACTGAGCTCAGTTGGGTGCATTCGCCTAAAAGCCTCCTTCCTGAATAGTGAACCAGTGATACTCAATCAGAGCTCATCCTGTACACTCTGAGATGCTAGAGGCACAGTCTGTAGCTCAGATCTGGCACAAAGGAGCCTCTCTCTCCCTTCGAAGTTCCTAATAGCTTTTTCTTTTACTCTTCAACTCATTCTTTCCCAGCTTCATTTCTGTGAACAAGGAAGGTGACTTTTCACCATTTTATGCCTGATTCCTTTTGCTTCTCTGCTCCCAGTTTTCATTCATAGCAAGAATGGCTTGGCTTTGGTCCCTTCTCCGGCCTGCCTTGGGTATACAGTCATGCATTTCAATCTTGTAGCATGCCACAGTATAATTTAGATTAGGAAACTTTTCATTTATAAACCTCAGTTGGCTTGGTTAACACTGTGATGACCAAAGTTCAGCTGCCTTTTCTAAACACTATGTTTATTGCAAAGTAAGAACAGAAAGGTAACCTATAATGAGTATTTACTTTGCGGGAAACATTGGGCTAGGCTTCTTATGTAATTTCGCATTCAGTCTTCAGAATAAATCTGCTAGATGAAGGGTAACATGTCGTTGTGCAGTGTTGAGTTTGAAACCCAGAAATATTCAATCCCCGTGTGAGGAGAGGCAGCAAAGCTGAGCTCCAGGCCCCAGTTATCTCTGACTTCAAAGGCCATGCTCTTTTGCTTCTTGGAAAGACCATACAGAAAACCAAGTATTGGAAGCTTCAGAGGCTGGGATATATTTATTACTTCAAAAGTTCATACTCCCTAAAGGAGCATACTGACTAAGAAACTAGAAGCATATGAATGAAATATTAACATTAGGTCTGTTGGGTAAGTCATTGGCAAAATGACTTTCCAGTGACATTCTGACCCGGAGATGTGTAGAATAATTATGACCTGAGAGCCATAGGAACAAACTAGGAATATGTTAAATCCACTTCTGTGTGCCAGAGTTAGGCTTAGTTATTTGTATCATGTAAAGAGATCAGTGTACTCCCACTTTTTATGGTAGATGAAAAGATGGAATATTGGAACAATTAAATAACAATCACCCTGACAGTAATGGTGAGATTCATTTGTAGAGATGAGGTGATGTATCAAGGCATTGCCCTCCTGAGAGGGCTCATAGTTAAGGTGGGTTGGGCATGGCGGGATCTGCACACGTGGCTGGGGAAGATGTTCTTGTCAGTTGGTTTCCTCATCTATTGAAAGAATAAACTACAAAAAGTAAACACAGAGAAGAGGGATGAGAGAGGGGAGGAGGATGGGAGGGGAAGGGAGATGAGAGACTACCCTCTGTCAACTTGGAGAAATAGCTTCAAGTCTGTATCCTTTGGGTGATTCATGCCCATGTATGAAGGACAAAACATAAACTGGTGATTGTAGTCACGCTAAACTCAGCAGTGAGTATACCATACTTGTAGTTATACCTCCACCGTCAGGTTATCCTACAGCCAAGTGTTTTGCTAGAATTGCAGGAGCTGAACTGGGTGATCAACAAGCTGTATTTCAGCGTCAGCTTATAATGATCGTAGAGTTCTTAGCAAGGTTTGATTGCCTATTTACATTGCATAGGCATATATTAACCACTTTAATATGCATTAGAAGAGGCATACTCTTTTCTCTTTAAAACGCTAAAGCCTGACCTTGTTATAGAAAACACTCACAAATCCTGGATTCCAAATTCTTAATTTTCAATTTTTTCCAGCTTGTAATGCAGTGTGTCTACTCCTGTGATCCTCTTGCCTGTATTAGAAGCCAGTTCTAACTTTTGGTGGTTACAGTCTCTTTTTTCTTTTTTGGTTAAAGAGGAATAAAATATTCCTGGGGCTGTAGTCTGTACAAAAGTAATACTTTTACAAGGAAAATATTAGCAAAGGGAAAATTAAAAAAAAAAAAAAAAGAGGTAGCAGTCACTGCTATCGTCTGGTGAAATCCAACCCTTAAAGTGTTGTCTCTTTATGGAATAATCCAGATATAATCCTTCCTTACATTTAGTGAGAGAAAACCTCAAGTTGCCAAGAAAACTACACTTGCGTATTTAGCTAAATACACCTAAATTAAAAGCAAATTGTACCAATTTTCAAGTATTTTCAATGGCCCTTCTTTGTGGTCCTGCTTCTTAAGTAATGTAGGTGGGCAGAAGACGCACACAGCCATCAGCACTGAACTTGAGGCCATGGCTGAACTTCAAATTACGGTGAATGCACCGTAACAAAACCTGGTGTGTTCTAACCCTGGGCAGGGCTTATATTTTAAAGAACTGAGAAAGCAAATATAGAAGCTAAAGTGTTTCCCTACCCTTCTTTATCCTATGTCTTTGTGCTTGTAAAAAATTTAAATATGCATTGCTTGAAAAACCACGACACAGTAAAATCTGTGTTGACACCTAAAATTCCTTAAGAGGCAAAGGCCTCTTGCATATAAGACAAATATATACTCAAAGATTTCTATACAGAAGGCACAAATTGATATTGAAGCAAAGAGATGGTAAGGTGGCACACACTGAGGTCCACCTGCTGTCATTTATACCTTTGTGTAATCATCTCCTCTCCTGGAGCATAGGAGGGACCTATGACTTATTTCAGCTGATAGGAACAACAAGGTGACCATCTGTACTTGATCACCTTATGTGATTATGTCACATAGGACTGTAATTTCTGTCCTGTGAAGGAGCTCACTTCCTTGCTCCCTTTGAAAAAAACAGGCTGCCTTGTTGGGAGCTACCACATGCAAAGGGCCACAAGGCTAGGAGTTAGGGGCAGCCAATAAGTATCAAGAAAACAAACCTTCAGTCTAGCAGCTTGCAAGAAACAGAGGTTGCCAACAGCCTAGAGAACTTCAAAGTACAGCCTTCACCAGTCGAACTCAGGTGAGACTGTAACCCTTGCTATTTTGTACCCTACACAACTCAGAAATAGAGGATCTAGCTAAGCCCGGCCTACACTACTCCTGGCCCGTAGAAACAATAAGATCATAAATAACACACTGTTTTACTCTTGTTTTTGTGCAGCAATAGCAATAGATCACTAATGCAGTCACGTTATTTTTAGGATCTACCATTTTCTTCATCTTTCATTCTGTACATAATAGTTACTAAGTGAAAGTGGCCATTACCCTCATCCTCAAAATCATTAAAGGTCTTTTATTTAGGACTTGATTTATCTGTGGCTTTGTGTGGGTCGTTAATCTGCCGCTCAGTTTCTCGTATCTCCTCAGGAAAGACAGTCCTTTTACTACCTTATAAGGGAGTTGAATAAGGTTGAAAATCGTTGACAAATAACTTGTTGGATCCAGTTGAATTACATGAAGATGAGTTGCTTTGAAAGCTATTTTTAAGTCTTCCTGTGGCTATGTCATAGATGATATATCAGAACTTCTGCTGGGAAATAGGAGAGGGAGAAGGGGATCATTCTGCAAGCTTCATTGTCATCTCAATGCTATGAAATTAATTGAAGTCACATTGAGAATTTTAAAAGGAAGGAGCTATTCTATCCTACGTGGCTGATCTTCAGCATGAAAGATGTGATGGAAGTGTAGCAGAAGTCCAAAGTGGATACATGGGGATGTATGTATGTACCTTTGTGTAATGATCCCCTCTCCTGGAGGTGCTTCATGTGAAGTGCTTTATGTCAGCGCTGCCTCTTCCCCAAATCTTCAGGGGTGGGTGAGCCCTAGTATGGTTTCCTAGAAGAGGCATGGCAATCTGAAAATGACAGAGGCCTGAGCTACACTGAAACAGGTTGTAACCCTGGAGCGTCCAAACATGGACCCAAAGGGGATTGCCCCTTCTGATGTAAAAAAAATCACCATCCTCTCAACAGTCTTCTTAGCCAACCCATGGAAGAGTAAATAACTACTTGGAAAGTTAAAGTTCCCCAAAACAGCCCTACATGTGTCTTTTTCAAGAGCTCCTAACACTTTGTTCTATAGTTTCAGTTCCAATAGCAGCAAAGCTCTTCTTTGCTGTTTTTTAATAATCACTTTCAGTTCCTTGTGGATTTATGAGGGATGAATGAGTGGTAGAGGATGCTTAACTCTTAGAGTAACAAGCCAGTCTCCTCTTTCTTGGGGGAAGACATCACATGTGCTGTAGATCTATATATAACTCAACTTTATTTTTAGAAGTTAAACATTTTGTTACACTCATCCTAAAAGATTTCTGAATGAGTCACAAAAGAATGTGGGGAAAAATCAATTAGAAGGTACTTTAACTAGGAATATTGATTATTTCCTAGGCTGAGAGTCTACCATGCACTTGCACTTTATTAGGATGCAGAGAACTCAGGAAGGTTATAAGGAATGGCCAAAGGACTCGTAACTCAGAAATGGCAGAGAAAAGATGTGATGCTAGTATTTCTCATTCTAAACTTTGCACTCTTTTATTTATAACATATATATATAGTGTGTGAATATTTACCATACACCAACTGTATCTCATGCACTATTAGATATGAGAGAGATACAGATGAATAAGACCAAGAATTTGCCCTTCAATGGATTAAGAGAATTAAATAGGTTAGATTATGAGTCTTATGGAAAGAAAAAAGATGCACATAAAGAAGCGTAGATCCAAATAAGAGAATCAAGTTATAAGGCCCTAAAGTAGGTAAGTAACTTAACCTTTCTGGGAAGAATAGGGATTAGTCATCTTCTGGCTTTCAGTCTGGCTGGTAGGAATGAGTGAGAAAATATGGGAAATTGCTATCATTTAATAGGCAGTCCATTGTGGGAGTAGCTACGTGTGCTGGTGGTCATCTTTACAGGCACTGGGGAAGAAGTCTTTAAGGAAGTGTAGTAGTGCAGGGCAGCAGAAGGAGTTGTAGCCTTGGAACTTAGCAGACTGGAACTGCATGCCTTGTGACCATGGGCAGACTTCTGTGTAGGCACCTTGGGTGGCCCATCTCACAAGTGGTTAGGAAAAGTGCATATAATGCCACAGATGTAGTTGCAAATTGTGAAAAAACCATCAGAAAAATCAATGAGTTGTTATTTTTAAATGTCTAGAATATGATAAGAGTGGCTTTCTTTATGATTATCTCTTTTCATCTGTTTTTAATATCATGATTTTTTTTTTTTTTTGCCCTTACAGGGTTCACTACAGACAAGCAAAAGAGAATTTTAATTTTAGTGTTTGTCATGATCTTCCATTAGTTTGTTGACATTTTCTATACTTTGTGTGCGATTGTGCCACTGTGAGAAACTAGCGAATTTGTACATCCACGAATGTGTCATAGGGATGCTCTAGGTAATCACTTTGTACCTTACATCTCACTTTCCTATAAATCTCAATCTTTCTCCTTCATCAGAGGTAAGATTTATAATGATAATAGTAATAATAATACAATAATACTAAACGATTTTAATAACTGAATGCAAACCTTCTTTAGATGCATAGCATATTTCTATTCTTTCTACGGAAGACATTCTAAGCATGTGAAACCTATTGATACCTCAAGGTCATCGCCACAACCATCTATTATTATGCTGTGCTGAAATTCAGTAATTTTGCTCTCATTTCCCGTCAGGCTGTCAGCTGTCATCTCTGCTAACACTGAGCTGCCTCTCACAGTCTTCGCCATCGCCTTGTAGTGTTGGTTGGTTCCAATCTCCTCTGATGTGAGGAAGAAATGTAAAATGGTCATTAGACTTACAGGTGAATATGAGTCAGTAAGCATGAAGAGAGTCCCCAAGGAGCATTCATCAAGGGAAAATTATTTTATTCTGGCTTTTATTTTCAGTCACTATTTTACATACAATCAGTTGCACATGAGGCTGTGGCTAGACCGTTCCTTCCATTTCTGTTCTTTCTTCTCCTTCATCATCTTCTTTTTCTTTTCTTTTCAGCTCTCAGGGAAATCTGGAAATGTGAACTATGACTACATGCTTTTGCATACCCTCACCCTCTGCAAGATTTTGTTCTTAAATTGTAACAATTAGAGGGCTGTTTCTAAATTGGATTGCTTCAGATTGTCTCAGTTCTCTGTGACTTTAAGAACGAGCTGATTTGAAGGCACATACTGTTGGCAGCTTTCATCCATTTATTTGGACTATCAAGCAAGAATGCTCACAATCTTTCAAATGAAAGAAGACATCTTTATTTCCAGTTCGCACCCTTCATAATAAGAAGGGTATTTGAAATAAAGCCAGAAAGCATAACTTGCTTCTCTAACTTCATATTTCAGACGCCGGCACGAAGGAAAGAACATTTCTCTACTTACCCCATTTACCCCCAAGTCAGCAATAGAAAGTGAAAATAGTACATTCAGACTCCAAGAGTAAAAAGAAAAAAAAAAAAAACTAATTTGTTTAAATTTGTGGGGAAGGCCTTGTGTTTCCTAAAATTTTATCTTTACCCAGTAACTGGAACCACATACTCAGTTGAGGAAGATGCCTTTATTTATTTTACTTCCTCATTATCTTTGAAAGAATCAGCAGACCCTAGCTGCCAAAAAAGAGCCTCTAGAGTAATTACCAAAGATTTCAAAACCGGGGAAAGTCTGATGAGGAAACTCAGATCCTGTTTCACTTTAGGAAAGACTACAACTCACTGGCAGGCGTGCTGAGTTTTGCTGTGGTGGTGCTCACTTTCCCCTGCAGTCAGGAAAGCGCAGAACATCAGTTAGGAACACATCGCTGCCCTCAGGTGCCTCTCTCCTTTGTATCCTAGAAGCTACCAGTCCTCCTCACAATCCACTGTCTCTGATTGCTCCTTCCTTTCTGTCTGGGAAAGTTCTCCCTGACCCTGGCTCTGCATTTCCACTGCCCCCACTAGGTCATGTCAGGAACCTCCCCATCGAAAGTGGAAAATGGTCTCTCTGTCCAGGAATGCTCTTTGTGTTCAAGAATTCATCCCACTGGACCACTCTTCTCTAAGATATCTTTTGTATGATGGTCATTAGTCATTTGTTTAGTGCTGCTTTCTACCATCTTGAAGGCCCCCCACGAAATTTCTGCTTTATCTGATTCCTGATGGAATAGCATTCCAATGCAGTTTTCATAGCATTCTCTTAACTAATACTTATGGAAGGAAGCAGATATTACAAGTATAAAAAACTTGTCTCACACCCTCATGTAATAATATTCAGAAGTTGTTTTGAGAGTTGTGTGCCCTTTTGCTGTTTATAAAGTTCTTTTACATAAATTTCTTTATCACTCATCAATATCCTAATATTTTCTGCATGAATGTGTAGGGTGTGTGTATGTCTAGTGCGTGTATTGCTTCCCCATCTCTCTCTCTGTCTCTCACACACACATGCACACACAGACACACACACACACACAGACACATCTAAGATCTACATGGGGAGACACTTTGTCATGTGCATTCCTATACCCTCAATTTCATGAAGAATTTGGGAAAGAGGAAAATCTCAAACTGATATTTAGATGAATAGATGAACGAAGGTACTGCCTCATATAGTCTTTACCATAATCCCCTAAAGTGAATAAAATATCCCTATTATATCCTGCCTCTTTGTGCAATAGCAAAACTGAGGTTTGGCTGGGGACCTGCTGAAGGTCGCGTAACTCATTATTGGCCAGGCCAAGCCTTGAATTCAGGTTTTCTATTTTCATATTCTTTCTTTTCTGTCTTCTGGGAATTTTCTATATTAATAGCAGAGCGAGAAATGTCACACAAGGGAAAATAGTTTCCAAATTTAAATTCATGATGCATACGCAAGAAATTACTGACTTTTCAATCCAATGGTAACGCAGATTGTGTGATTTTTTTTTTTAGGAGGAGAAGCCTTTCTTTTCCATCATCTAGCCTTTATTAGCATATGTGTCAGCGCACACACACACACATGCACACACACACACACACACACACCATGCAGCTCCCATTTCGTACTTTTCCAGTCTCTTGTTAATTCCCTCTTAGGCGCTCTCTTCCTTGATCATCCTTATACTTTCATGGTTTGTTGCTTGACCAGCCAAGGCCGAGAGACATGCAGTGGCATTTGTTATGAGTTTTTAAGCAAGGGTGCAGGACTTGAGGGAAGAGACGACGCAGGCATTCACGTGTAGGACCAGGCTGGGCTGTTGTGACTCACATTGGCAAGCAGGGTAAACACCCAGGCAAATTACTTAGTGGTACTGACCATCCGTGGATGTCGGTAACCACCGTGAAATCCAAATACCTTTGCTGGCACAGAAGCCAAGGGGCACATGCAGTCTGTCCCCATCATCAGAGATAGATTTGGCGCATATACATTATCCAGGAAAAGGCATTATTTAAAGTCCTCATGCCTACAAGAAACTGGGGGCATATACGTTCAACTTGGCAGCAGAGCAGAAAAGTGGCAACAATCACTTCTATTTTCAGGCACCTCTCTCTTTTCCTTTATCTTAAAAGGATGTCTACAAATAGAAGTAAGGTTTACAGTGACACGGAATCATACACTAAGGTCTAAGGGAAAGCCACCATTAAGTTTTTAATCTAAAGTCCATGTGAGTGGGAGCAAGTCACTAAAAAACTGTAAGAGGGACTCTGAAGTCGTATATGATGTTTCAGACTCTGTGGCAATGCCAGTGAGTAGCCCAGGAACTGTCCAGAGCCTATTTTTATATTCCCTTAGACAGATGGTAATGAGCTAAAGGGATGTCTAGTCTGCGCAAATTCACAAGTCTGGTTCTTCATTTGACCACGAGTCAGGCTGCAGGCCTTTGACTTGGCTTCTCTGTGTAGTGAGGCTTGTTCCTTTCCCTTTCCCTTTCTCATAAATGACTCAGGAGACTCACTGAGAAACTGTGTGTGCTGCTTTTACTGGAATGATCATTTGAGGAAATGCGTGTGCTCCGAGCCTCACAGGATTCACGCTTTGAAACGTGCCCCTACTCTGACTTCACCTCAAGTTCATGGTTTGCAGAAATGGACTATTGGGGTTTCCCACCAGTCCACAACTCTGAAGTTTCTATTTCCACATTTTGACTGCCAGTTCTATAATTGGTTAAGATCCTGCTTTTTGTCTGGTTTCCTAGGGAAACAGTTTGTAAGAGTCGCTGTGTCCATCTGCCTCGCCTGCCTGGGTTTTTGACTATGCAACCTGATTCTTTAGCAGTCTCATAGAAAGGCACCAGGATCCAAATGTGGGAAATCCTCTTGAGGTTTTTAATAAGTTTATGAAAATGGATGATCAGTTTGAACATTAGAGTCTTATGCGAGGGTATGGGGAGTGGTGTATACGTGTGAGTTTCTAGTTGTCTGTACATATACAGCTTATGGTAATAAGAAAGCCGCTGTAACTGCTCAGTAGGAAGGTCAAGAAATCTTACTCTAAGTATACAAAGACACTGCACATTCACTATAAACATAGACACAGAAGCATCTCTCCGATGACCTGTAGTCAGCTATGACAAATTTGAAGGAACACCAGTCTTAAAGCCAGCATGCCTGAGTTGTTTCATTTAAATCTCAGCTTGGATCTTTACATCAAGTGAATTTCATATTATTTTTGCTATTTGGAAATTTGTGCTTAAATTTCTACCTACAAGCTGGATTCGTTAAGTAAATATGCATCCCTTTTTCAATTTTGTTATTCTGTCAATAAGCAGCCTAATTGCAGATAGGTGTTTGTACATTTATAGGTTTTTAAAATTTGAGATCAGTGCCTAAAATTTCAGTAAACAGTTATGAGAGATGTATCAGATTCTGTGGACAGTAGGTTCTGCTGTATTCAGAACCTTCTGAATGATTTAAGCTTCCGAATGATTTCTAAAATTTCTTTTTAGTTCATAGTTCTGAATACTCTGGAACATTTTGGGGGCAGGGTTAGCAGGCCTGTGGAGGAGGGTGTGTGTTTTCATACATTATGAAGCCCTGGGGCTCATCTTGCTTATGGAGTGAGTATAATGATGGTTAGTCTCCTCCATACTCCATGTATGTGTCACTCCAGTAAATGTAGATGAGCCAGTGTTGCCCTGGATCACTAATAAAGGCTGTTCGGGGGCAAAGGCCACCCGGCTCTCAGATCCTACCGTTGCAAAGGAAACCCTCAGCAAATAGAATCTGTTGTTTCATTTAATTACTTTTCAAGATGCCATTACCAGGAATTTTTATGTAAATACATATTTTATTCCCTGAGGCATGTTAATACGAAATCAAAATTATACAACACTGAAATGAAAACACAATTTTCTTTTTACTGGTTCTCTCTAATGTGTTACTGGTAACATGATATAGGATAAAGAAGGTGTTCCAACTTAGCCAAAGGCTCTCTGTTTGGTATTTGTTCTACAGAAACATAGGAATGGTATCATGCTGATAGTTCACCCTGGCTCAGTTCAGTGAACGTTTATGGGTTGCTGGCTTAGGTGTTGAGCCCATGCTGTGAGAAGTAGAATCACCATTAATGAAGCAAACCCTTAAGTGCCCCTATAATGGGCTAAAAGCATATAACTGCAGTACTGGCTTGTCAGTAATTGATGCCTCAGATATACGTTATTTATTTATGTAACAAGAACTTATATGTCAAACACTGCTTTATGTGCTTTATTAATGCACATCATCCTCAGCACAGCCCTTTGAAGTATAGGTACTATAATTATCTTCATCTCTGAGTGAGGAAATTGAGACACAGTGTATAGGTAATCTGCCCAAGGTTACAAAGTCAATAGTCACAGGCCAAGGCCGTGAACTCCTAACTCCTGAGCTGTTCTCTGAGAGACCAAGAGAAAAAGGAAAATGTATTGGGCTGAGTGAATTGAAGAACAAAACATTCCACATAGGACTTGAAGTCCAGTAGTACAGACCCTACAGAGAATGTCTGGGAATGCCTGGTTCTTGCTTTTCATAGCCATGAGCCAAGTGTGAACACTGGCCTTCAAGCATCAGATGGTAGCCCCAGGAGAGTTGAGAGAAGAGGAAGTAGACTGCTGTGGAATACACAGGTTGGGAAAGTGAATGATACAATTAGAACTAGAGTTCAGTGTGAGAGTGTGAGGGACTCTCTAAGTTGGGTTAAACAGATCCCATCCTTATCTAGCTCTCCAAATGAACCCACTAGGCAATTATAGGTGTAAAGCAAGCATGACAAGAAGATCATGTCTTATTCCACAGCAGCACTTGATCTGAGGTCAGCAACAGCTTAAACTCACCATCCTGAGATAATACCCTCAAATACCTAACTCAGTTAAGCAAACCAGAACATTTCCCTGGGAGATTCAGTCCATTTGCTTTGCCACAACCTTGTGCCCCAGTAGAGACAATGAATTCCAAGTTACATATGTTCTTCATCTTTTCTTAGACAATATCCTCTACTTTTCTTAAATAAAATAATTTCTGATTTATCCCTTTCTAGAAAGTGATGCGCACACACCCAGAGGCTCATTCTCCTTCTATGTGCTAAAGACTTGGAGACAGTCAGGGGACCCTCTGGCCTGGATGTCTGAGTGTACCACTCGTAGTTTACCTCCATAATCCTAAATTTCCTCATCTGTGCAATGAGAATATTAAGTGTATTTGCCTCATAGGGATTCTGAATTATTAACTTTAATTATTTACAGGAAGTATTTAGCCAAATGTCCTGCACATAAGTACCCAATAAATGTACCCGTTATTATCGATAATGGCATGAAATACTGCAAACGAATCTTGCTGGAGTACCTGACACTTCCTGTGGCTGACCTTGTTTTATGTAACCACAGCCAAATACGGAAGACAGTGACAATGAAGATAAGCAGAGAAAGCTCTAGGCTTCTTTAAACAGCATTTGGTGTCTCCAACTCATTCCCATGCCTTCTCTTACAAATGTATGCCATTAGATATTCCAGGGGGAGAGAAATCTAATAGGGATGATGGATGCTACATGGACAGACCGTTGCCCAAAGTAATGCAAGACAGTGTAAAAGACAGAAAAGTTAACATTCTGTATGACTTCTGATGTTTAGCCTGCTGTTGTTCTTGCCCCTTGTTACCCATCAGAATCAGCTGGAGGGTGGAGCTTCTAACTATCATTTCCTGAGCCTCATGTCACAAACGCTAAATGTATTGATATTGTTGAGGGAGGCACTGCTAGGTTTTAAGCCCTTTCTAAGGGATTCTGGCAGACAGCCAAGGTTAAGGACCCATGGTGTCAGTAGAGGGTGGAAAAGCCTTCCAGGAAAAATGTAGAAAGGTTCTGGTGGTGACCACTGAAAAAGTCGTTATGTGACAAAGACACAGCAAATGTGTACTAGCTAAAGTGTTGCTTCTGCTGTGATTTTTCTGAGTGGCATTTTCAGAAAGAGAGAAGAGGGAAGGAGGAAGAGGAGGCACAAGGGAGAGGAGAGAAAGAGAAGGAGAGGAGAACCTGATAATCAAGGATGTGAAAGCTATGCCTGTTATCTGAACCGATGTGAGCAAAGGCTTTAAGACTTTAACTTGAGGAAAAACACAAACCCAGTATATCTGTGATTGAGAGATACACCAATACTGATGGAGAGCCTCAGTGTCAGTTTCTGAGTATTGAAATTCATATGCTTGGTTGCAGCTCCCTCTGTGCTCTCTTATTTTCAGTGTTCAAATTAGGGGAGATTATCTGATTCTGTTCGAGCTTCCTCATTTTACAAATGAGCAAAGTGAGTGATCCCTGAGTTCTCATCATACAGTGAAGACAGATCCCCTGTCTCCCTGTTCAGTACAACTTGGTCTGCTCTAATGCTGTATTCAAAGGTAGAATGAATAACTTTGGATTATGCTCAACTCTCTTATACTTTAGTTTCTTTCTGTTTTTCTAACAAAGCCTAGAATATCCTCATTCTATCTCAGCTACTCTGCTGTCTGGTCTTCAAGGACTATAATCAATAAGGTTTTCTTTTTGATAACACAGTTCTTACCTGAACTGCCCCCAGCCCCACTGCAGGAGAACTGTGACCTTGCTGAGAGCTTCTTCATGCCAAAGAAGACTTAATTTCCCTTAAGTACTTGGGAGGAGAAAAACAATAATCTATACGATGGGCTTTTGGCTGAATCCCATATCCTTTAGGAGACGATGGAATTTGGCATAGCCTATATTCTGATTTAAACAAAAATGTTTTGTTCTGATGTCATTTGTCTAATTAATGGAGAAGAGGATTGGAAATTTCCTATGCAATGTCATCTAGCCTTTGAGATTTGCGAATTAAGCAAGCCAAATCAATTGTCTTGTCTTAGGTAAAGCTTTCTAGATGCCTTCAGTTGGATGTATCTACCCTTGGTATTGACAAAGCATTATATTCATGCCACAGATATAATGCAGTTACTCCCTTATGGGAGTCATTTGTTCAGTCAGTGTTAACATTTGCTGAACACCATCTGTATCCCCAACAGAGCGGGAGGATGGAGCGGGTGCACACAGGACACAGGAGGGAATCATCGAAGATGAGACTATGAAGGCAGGGCTGAAGCACACTAAGTAATGCACAGGATATTGACAAAGAGGAGCCAGAGAAGTTTGAGAAGCATAGATTCCTATAATTAAACTTGTACATTATAAAGGAAATTTTCTTAGGATAGGTCTAGTCAGCAAAACCTGTTGAGTGCCTTTTGCATGGCAGACATCACCTTTGGTGAAGATACAAGAATTAAAAACATTGGTCCTTGCCCTCAAGGAGCTCACAGTCTATTGAGTTACTCTTCTGACTTTCCCACTAGATTGGGAGCTCCTGGAGGGCAGGCACTTTTGTTCTTCTGAAAAATGAGCATACGTACATTATGTAGGCTCAACCTGGAGCACAGTCCCAGCTCTAGGTTTTGGTTTGGTTTTTATTGTATTCACAGCTCAGCTAGCTGGCCTTGAAATGGGAGGTAATAGTGCCTGTCTCTGCAGTGATGTGCAAATATCAAACGAATGAAGAAGTGACTGGTATCACAGGAGTTCTACACATTCCCTGTCTTTCTGTGTCACACCACCTGGTATATAGTAGGTGTTCGGTGCACTTCCGCTGCCTGCCTGGTAGCAGAGCTGCTCCATGATGCCTTGGGGTTGGGAACATTTCAGCCTAAGGTCAGCCTGGCCTCTAGTTTTCATAGCTAGCTGATCCCTTCTTAGCTCAGTCGCTGGTCAAGTCACATACTCTAGGCTGTGATCTAGCAATCAGGGCTAGAGTCAGGCTGAATCCCACACGTACATCTTGCAAAAGTCAGAATCAAAGTCAAAGGAAAATGACGACATTGTCTTTCTGGCCAAAATGTTATTTTTCCACCAAGGGCAACACATCTTGTTGGCAGGTAAAGTTGATTGGCCTGTACTTGGGTAATCAATTGCATTTGCAAATGACAGTGGCTTGCTGCCTCTGGTCTTTATTGTTATTTTATTGTTTCAGAGCATTTTATAATTCATTACTGACTCTTTCTTAATAAAGTCTCTGTCTATGTGGTAGGAATTAGTACCCTTTAATATGTTTAATGTATCATGGGGGTGGGAGGTTTTGAGACTCGGCAAAGTTTTTTTTTTTTGTTTTGTTTTTTCTCCGGTACCGGGAACCGAACTCACGACCTTGCACTTGCCAGGCAGGCGCTTTGCCGCTGAGCTAAATCCCCAGCCCCTGAGACTCGGCAAAGTTAAGCGACCTTGCCCAAATTCTTCCAGATCACTGTACTACCTGTTTTTTTCAGTAGTTTGCTGCTATATCAGAGAAACTGTGAGAGAAATATTAGGACTCTTTGTCTGACCTCATTTTTTGGCTTCGTGAGTAGCCTTACAAAACTCAGAAATAGGATTCTAAAGACCGATAGGCTTCTCTGACCTGTGAGATCACTGCTTCCTTGAATTTAGTCACAAGATAGAGCTTTCCATCATGGACAGTGTTTCCCATTCTTCAAAATACTGTCAATTTTTATATTCAGCCAACTTATAAAGACTTACATAATGCTCCCAAGAGCCAGTCATCATCAGTCCCACCTTGTGAAGTATAGCTAGAACCAATTTGGTCCAGAATAGGCAGGTTAAGATGTAGAGAGATTATGTGATATATGGGAGGACATGTGCCGAGGATGAGGCAAATCCATTATTAGTATCAGTCTTAGTCCTCTGGTTTGTGACACCAGTGCCTGTCACACTACATGCTGTCCCAGTCTCATGATCTGATCTCTTTGATGGCTGAATTTTGCAAGCCAGAGCTTAGTAAAACCAAATCTCTAAACTTTTAAGTTTGCCATAGTAATGTTAGCATGAAATATATATTGAAGTGAAAAACGATATGGTGTCTCAAACAATCTGCTCCATATGCCCAAGAAAACATTGTCTTTTATTTCCCATCTTTGCCTCTAATTTTTTAAATGTTTTCCAAAAATTGTTCATTGCTCCTTTTTTTTTCCTACAAGTTGCACTGGAGGGTTTGGCCTAATTTCTGTGTTCCCTCTGAGCACAAGCAATAACACATTCTAAAGGATGATAAATAGCTGTGTAAAATGTAGATGGGTTCTATAAATACTTCCTGAAATCCCTATAGTCAGATCCAGGTAGAGCGAGAGAACAGGAAAGGCGTCCTCCTTCCATATCTCCTTCTGAGGGCAGAGACAGTTTGGTGGTCAGGAATACACAAGTTAGAGGCAGACAGAACTAGATATGAATCTTGTTCTCCCTGTACCACCTACCTGTTAGATATTGTCAAACTACTTAACTTCCTGGTACTCCACTTCTTTTGTAGAAGGAGGCTAACAAAATGTAGTTTGAGTTATAAGCACTCATTTGGTACACAGCCTGAATATTTTAAGTAGGTAATTATGATTATCACTTATTACTGTTCTTATCTTCATCTAAGACCCTTTTAGGCACTTGTATCTTTTCTTAGAGAGAAGCAGCATCAGCTGTGCTGTGAAGTCAATTTCAACTCCTGTGTCATGGGATATTTGGCATTTCTAAGTTTATCATGACCTTTATAATCAGAGTGCTGACTAAATGCAAAACTGGCACCTTGTACCTACTCGGTGCATACTATTGGTATTAACAAATTTTCATTTTTAGTTATGAGTGCAGTGTAACAATATAACCTAACCTTTGGAATGTAGAGACGGGAAAACAAATAGAAAGTGACAGTGCCACACTTGTAATAATCCAGGTGGCTCTGAGGTTAAGTCCGTGGACTATGGAGTCGTACCTGTACCTGGCTGTAGTACCGTGAGTGCTAGACCTATGCCTCTGTGCTTTTCTTTCCTGGTGAATGAGGGCAGCAAGACTACCTAATCAGTAGGTAGGGTGGATAAGGAAGATTTGAGAGATTCAGAGTAGAACTTGTCTCAGGAAATGTTTGTTACAGTATTGATAAGAAGGATGCGGATACTGATGAGAATTTGTGCGTCCCGTTTTTGGATATTTCCACAAATAGTTCAGTAATATTGCCTCTCCCATTGCCATGGTTGTTGCAAGAAAAACATGCAGTAAGAGAAGGAAGATGTTTAAACCAAGTTGAGGGAACTGCACCCAGAGGAGGGAAAGATTATCTATGTAGTGCTATTTAACACTAAGCAAGCTTATGGAAAAGAGAAACCTAGAACTCATTGATGTCCAGCCCAAGCTGTTCTGTCATATATATATATATATATATACATATAAAATCCTTGTGAAAAAAATTCTTGATCCTAGTTACTATCTATAATTATAGATCATGTTACAGAGATAGTAAAGCACACTGAGTTTTTTAGTCTGGGTTTAATGATAATGCTAGCATTGTACGATGGTGCCTTCCTCGTATGCCCAGGAACGTAGGTGCCTGAGGAGTGGATGGGGAATAGTACTCCTGGAAGCTCTCAGCTCAGCGCTTCTGTAAGGACAGCACATTTAATAAACAAGCAAACAAATAAATGCATTTCTTATCGCTCTGGAACCACAGAGAAAATATAAAAAAGAAACACAGCTTCTATGATTATTTGTGCCTATTATGTGGTAACGTAGCGCTTGCCCTAAAACCTTAGACACCTGTGTTTCTTCTCACTGGCCTTCCTCCGAGTGTTGAGATGCTAACATTAGAAATTACCACAATCGCTGTGTGCCTCATTTTCTTCAGCCTCTCATTAAAGTCATCATTTTTTAAAATGAGCAGCAAGAAGCACACATTGCAGTGAGTAATGTTTGCCTGAGTCTGAGACAGCTGACCTGCTGTGCCAGCATCCTGGGGTGATCTGCAGACAGC
Organism: Chinchilla lanigera; assembly: GCF_000276665.1. NCBI lineage: Eukaryota > Metazoa > Chordata > Mammalia > Rodentia > Chinchillidae > Chinchilla > Chinchilla lanigera. Next base: position 19,181,657 of record NW_004955420.1, on the reverse strand, counting down.
TCCGCTAAGCAGCCTTCCGTATGAGCTCCCTATCCCGGTGGTCACTTCCCTCACCTTCGCTCAAATGCTGCTGCTGCCCTCACTCACAGCACAGACAATAAATCCCAAAGGAACTTGGAGGCACATAAAAGCTGGAGTCACTTACATTTGCCTGAAAAGATGCTGTCAACTTCACTCACTTCTGTGTACCTCTCCAAGTCGTCACTTAGAATTCCACTTTTCTTGCCTATGTAGATGTCCAAATTTTGCTTCTATCCAAAAAAGGGTCCAGATGTGAACCTTTCCTTTGAGTGTTCTTTCATCCCTTCGTCTGCAGTATCTCTTCTTTGTCTGAGATGTGATAGTACATGACTAAAACATTTTATTTTAGCTTGTTAGACATTTCCGAGATTTTTCTACTATGTCTCCAGGAGGACTGGATCCATTAGTTACATTAGTTCCTATAGTCCCATTAGTTCCTATTAGTCACATTAGTTCCTATACCATGGCACTTGTTAGACATGAGTAAATGTACTTGACTCGAGTATGTTATTTAGGACCATTTCCTCAATTATTTTTAGTTTAGTGTAGATGAAAGCCTTGCTAGGTTGCATCTTGTAAGTGAAGCAATGTGCTACTTCTCTTGCTTAATATACTATGTCATCTAGTTCTTTGGTTCTCACCAAAAGGCTTGCTTTGTATTTGGGAGGCATTTGTGACCAGGTCCCAGATGTTAAGTATTGTCTGGAGGCTTGAGGTACTCCTGAATGACCTGCCATAGTCACTCATTCTTGATTAGAAGAATAATTTGCTTTCCACTTGTTACTCAGGATGGTTGGAATAATGGAGACGGTGAGATATGTAGAATTTTTGTTGATACGCACATTGGTGTTGTGGTAACAAGCCTTTGTATGTTCACTCCATTTTGTTACATCAAATACAGTTCATTCTGGTGACACGGACATCTTGGAGCCTGTCCTTCCTGGTCTGAATCTCCAGTTACTAGAAGTTGGAAAGCAGTTTTTAGAATCAGTGTGTGTCAGTTTGGAGGATATTTTTGCAAGGGGAAACAATATAATATAGGACACATATGTATAAGATTATTTATAATCATCACCCAAAGAACAATATACAAGAGAGTGCAGGAAATCTGTCCACACAGTGTAGACCAGGAATCCGGCTAAGGGCCTGGATCCCACGATAATGTCCTGCATGAGTCCAGCTGAAGACCTAGAATTTATAACAATGCCTCCCATGAATCCAACTGGAGGCCCAGAGACCATGATATATCTCAGGTGGGCCTATTTCACGAATCTGTGCTGGGAAGGCCCAACGGTCACTGGTGGAATCCAGGAAGTCTGTGC
>NW_004955420.1:19138448-19180159 GCF_000276665.1 Chinchilla lanigera | reverse complement strand
CAATTCAGCAAGCTTCTTCAGGAGACTAAGCTGTGTATCTTCTCCTCTGGAGCCAGGAAGCGATACTCAGAGTGAGGACCAGAGCTCCCCCAAAGTGAACCAAAGCTATTCTCAGTGCCAACAAGGCCCTGAGCTCCTTGGAGAATGAAAACAGCTAAGTTTATCAGGAAAGCCAGCATGACAAGCTCCTCCAACAGAACCAACAGCTCCTTACAGCTTCTACCAGCTTCCAACAGCCTCTCTAGTTCCCCAAAGCCTTTTTTCTTCTTCTCCAGGTCTGCCTTTTATGCTGCTGGCAACAATCCCCAGGTGGGCCTCCCACACCCAGCAACATGCTTACTCAGTTCACCTGGGGATTATAAGTTGACCATCAGCTGTCAATCCACTACACAGTGTAAGTGGGTGCGAATCTACCTTCTTGTAGCAGTTCTCTGACCATGAACAAATTATGTGCCTCAATTTTCTCATGGTAGAATAGCAAACATATGTATCTCATGGATGTTCAAAATAATACATGTACAGAATAGTGACTTATTAAATATTATTGCAACCTCAGGCATTATCCTCTTCGTATATCAGAGGCGTTCTTTTTTCTCTGAAAGGCAAGTTATTGGGAAATAGACTGGAAAGAAGGGAGATTGAGGCCACTTGATCAGGGCTCTGCACTCAGCTGTAACAGGTTGCTCAGAGAAGCTGTGTAAAACAAGGAGAAAAACTCTTTGTTAGTCGAGGAAAAGGGAACTTGCATAGCTCTGGCACCGGCACAGCCTGGCAGAACTCTCTGTGGGCCACATCTGTTTATGCCAGCTGTTGTCAGTCTGTGTAGGCTCACCGAGAATAACAGCAATGATTTTCACTTTATAACAATTTCCATCTCAGTATCTCAGAATGCAGCATACATGTAGATTAGGGCTTCCCAAATTTTTGCCAAGAATGAGCATACTTTACAGAGGATGGACAACACATCATTGTTCTGAGTGAGTATTCCCTGGTGGAAAGAGTGCTAAATTTGTTTCAAAGTAGACCTGCTTTCCTGACTGGCGCCTTCTTCTTAATTTCACCCCTCACTTTCTAGATAACTTTGGGTAACACAGTTCCTGTCCTTCACTCCCAGTTTTCTCAATATAAGTGATAGGGTTTTTCTTTTCTAAATGATCTCTAATGAGTTTTCTGTTTCTGAAATCCACCGAGTGGAAAGGATCTAGACTTGCTTCCCACAGTTCTTGTAGAATAAGTTTTTTCCTTAGTACTTTATTCATGATTAGGCCAGAAGCCAGTAGAAAAACTTATAGTTTTGGTCATTAGTAAAGACCAATGTCCTTTAGATGTTTGTCTGAAAGAATACTAGTGTCTTTCCATGTTTTTGTCCTTTGCCCACCTCCAGGGACTTTTATTTTCTTCTATTACATTAAGATTTACCTTATATCTGATAATCTGTACAACTAATCTGAAGTACAGATTTGCATACTGTACAACAGTATGCAAAATAACAACCATTTTCATGATGCTCTGTATCATTTATAACTTTTTTGTTTTTATTTTTTATTCTCTTTAATGGTTTGATTAATCTTGTGTTCTTACATCTGGTAATCTGACCAACTTCGATGGAGATAAAAATATGTAATATAACAACAACTTCTAATCCCTATCATTTGGGTCTGAAACCTTGTATCATTCTTCCTGTTTTTGCTTTGCTTTGTTTTGTTTTTGTCTATGTTGCTGGCATGTTGCTATTGTTTTTCTAATTCTCTTTAAAATAAAAAAATAAAATAAAACAAAGATGTAGCATTAACCCTCCAGCTTGCATCTAAGACTGCTAAAGGAAACGGTCCTTTGGAAAATATCACTCCTGGTTTTACTGACTCATGAATGAAGACACGGAAAACAGGCGTGTCTCTCAAGGATGTTTGGTTATACCATCCATATCACAGTAACTTGGGGTGCTCGTTGCATTCTTGGTTGCCCATTTTTGCACAGAGTCAATTCAAGTTGCCTTGAATAGCTCAACACTTTGTACTATCAATTAAATTTTTAAAAATAAATAGATGCATATCTTAGTCACTTTTCTTCCAGATAAAATACCTGACAACTAAAAGGAGGAAAGATTTACCTGGGCTCACATTTTTGGTCCATATTTGGCCGATTCAAGAAAGATAAATGTAAGGGAGATAAACCCTTCCCCGGTGACCTCCTCTTCCAGCCATCCTCCACCTTCCAAAAGTCCTGCCTGTGAACACATGTGGCTCTTGGGAGATCTGTAGATATAAACCATAACAATGAGTTATAATATTTTCCTGGAGAAATATGGAGGAGTTGAGAAGCTAAAACACTTTTGTGGTGCTTAAGCTTCACATTTTGGAGTGGACAGCTCGATGTAACTCCCAGGTTCCTTACTGACTGTCAAGGTGATCTTCATGCTTCAGCTTTCTCCTTTGCGAAAGCAGGACAGTAACGATGTGATGAGGTTGCTCAGGTCATTGAGTGAGCTATTTAATGTACACTGTTTTGAACATTGCCTGGCCCTTGCTAAACATTCAGTATACCTTAATCACTTTCAGTATCATAAACTATAAATCAATAAATATCTAAATGAAGCATTAGAGCATTTCCACCCTTCAGAATTCAGGAAAAGGAATTAGAAATTCCTTCAATAGGATTACTATTGTATTAATTGTATACTGGTGCTCAGTGAGAAACATTAAATACTAATCATGGTTCAAGATCAGCACTAAGCATGATCTTTCTTCACCTCTGCTGCAGTGCTGATCAGTGATGCTAAGTCACTCATATTCTCTCATCACCTTCCTGCCACATTTGACAGACATCCATAGCTCATATTGGACAGACTATATGTGATCATTTAATACAAATAGTTGTGAGCCACTGTTAAATACCAGCGTGTGGCACATATCCTCTTAGGTGTTGCTCAAAATGGTTCTGAAATAAACGTGCCTGTCCTGTCTCTCCTGCCCGCCCCCACAATCCCATTTACAGATGCAGAAGGTAATGCTAAGACAAGTTCTTTAAAGTCCTGTAAAATGTTATTCAAAATAAGTGGCATAACGTGCTATTCTAACCAGCTCTTTCTGCCTCCATGCCCACACTTTCTCCACACCACAAGCAATGTTTCTGAAAGTAAAAAGGGCCACATTAGTCTCCAACCTCCGGTATAATTAGCATCATACTTTAATCAGTGAGGTTGACTGTCTTGATTAACCTTTATGATAGATCATGTAAGTTTCATATTTCTAAATGAATATATAGATGTGGCTGTAAATTAGTGGAAAAACATTGAGCTTGCATCAGAAGACTCATGTTTAACTGACTCTGCCACTTAGTATGGGTGGGATTTTGGTGAAGTCACTTGACATTGTGTCTCACCAAGCCACTAACTTGGTCTGTTCCTTCATATGAGAGGAAAGATGGATAGAAAAGAGGAACACAGGGAAAGAAAGACAGTAGGGTAGGGGGCAGAGAAAGAGGATGGGAGGAGGTGACAGGGGAGGGTGGAAAGGGGAGGAAGAGGCAGGAAGGAAAAGAAAGAGGGAAAAAAAAGAAAGAAGGAAAGTCAGAGAGAAAGACCAAATTATGATCTCAAGCTTTGGAAGACATTACCCTGTAAATAAATAATCTAGTGCTTGTACATACTGTATCAAGATTTTTTATAGATGACAAAAGAGTAAAGAAATATGAAAGGACTTTACTCCTATGGAATCAAATCCTACTTAAGCTCTGCTGAATTTTTTCTCTCCTCAAAGTCCTAATCCAAGCCTTTCATCCATTTAGCATGTTTTTGGTACACTACAGCCTTCAGTAACATGTCTCTCCTCTGAATCCATATCATCCAATTATACATGTGTTATATTCGTACTGCATGATATATTTTTAGAGATAATATTAATGTCTAAATTGGTGCAGAAAGTAAATGGCTTACAGGGACCATCTCTGGCTCCATTGAACTCTTTTATATTTGAAGCAACTAATAATTAGTAAAATGAACTTCTTGCCCTTGGTCACACAACTGGTGGATACTGAGTGTGGAATTTGAACACAGGAAGGAGAACCTACAACCTAGAGCAGTGGTGGTGAACCCATGACACACGAGCTGCAGTAGGCCGTTTGTGTTACTGAAATCTCTAATAGGTTCGCCATCACTGCCTTAGACTCTTTAAGTATTGATGCCATTCTGGCTATAATTAGCATTTGGGGTTGGGTTTTCTTTTTCTTTTTTTTTTTTTTTTTTGCTTTGTTCTTTTATTTCTTCCCATATGCCTTGGTTTCCTGACTGAATTATAAATTCCCTCAACTAGATGCATCCCACTCATTTTCCTAATTGCATTAAAGCCTAATTAATTACTAGCATTTGTGGATAATTTAATATAGATTTCACCAAAGGCTGTAGCTTCCGATACTTCTTGAAATCTGAGAAACAAGGACTTTGCACTCCTTCCTCTCTGGCCAGAAACTCATCTTCCCACCGTGTTGAACCAATTTGATTCGATTTTTCACAGGTCAAACAAATCTTTATTCTATTATTCTCACCTAAGCACTGTGCCTGCCTCCCCGCTGAGGTCCCCACGTCCAATATGCTTGGTGTGTTTCCCAGCAGGTGACCTGTTGGCAGAGGGCAGCCTTGTTATTGAACAAAGCACGGGCCTTTCCTCTTACATCCCTATACTGGTGGATTGCTGAGCAAGAACCCCTCTGACTCAAATGAAAACCAACTTGCCTTAGGTGAAATGTGGGGAGTTAACCATTTGTTTGCTGGTTTGCATTTTCCACGAAAAACTCAGACACAGAAATTTACCTCAGCCACGGAAAGTGATGTGCCAAGCATCATATTTGCATATTAAAACTGAAAACTGATTTGCATGTTATTTCAGTGTTGTGTGTCACGTTCAGGCATCTGTCAATCCCATTAGATAGAAACAGCTTGTACAGTAGGAAAGTGTTTCTGCGAATATAAGACTGAAAATCTAGGTGCTTTCAATTTTTTTTCAACTTGTCCACACTTTGGATTCTCTGTCCTCTGCTGGCTTCGTTCTGAAAAAGCTGAAGAAAAGACTGGAACCTCGTGTTTTCAAAGGGATGCTTATTATTTTCTAAGAGCGTCTATTTTTTAAGCTGTAATCTATTTAGATAATTTAAAAATTACAAAGAAACTGATAAATTACTCCTAATCCCACTATCCTGACATAAGCCTCATTACCATTTGGGCATGTTTCCTTCTAGTATCTGGGATTTTTATATACACACATAGGCAGTCTCACATATGTATTTTTATACATTTGTACTTATCAGATGTACTATTTTAATACCATGCAGGTTTTTAACATTATAACATCAGAAATCATGAAACAATCTAAATATTTAACAAAAAGGAATAGGGAAACCCCAGTTTTTAATAGACAGTGAGTTAGAGCCATGGTCAGAGCTGAAGCCGCAGTGAGGAAAGCACTGTATGTCTGTCTGGCAACCCCTTCATTAAAAGTGTCACTCTGGATGAAGAGCTCTTCTGTGGAACGATGGAGAGACAGTGTACATTGTGGAGAGACCCGTACTCCCAGCAATGGAGCAAGTAGCTCTTGCACTGTTTCAGGCAGCCAAACAAAGATGAAATGTCTTCCCAGGGAAGGTCACTGCTAGACATTAGTGGAGCTCAGTGAAGACGAAGATGTGGTTTCCCTTGTGAACACACCCAGGAAAAACAATTCCATTCATCAAACTTTTGTGTCACCAGTCTCATGGAGGTGAAGCTAACCAGTGGACAGAGTGTCCTATAACTCTCCTGCCTGTCTCAATATAAAATGGCTGTGCATAAAATGCATAAAGCCTAATCAGCGAAGGAACATGTGTGTTGAGTTTAGCCACAGTACTATGGAAACACCTTCTCTTAGCTATCTGTAGAGCAAACTGAGAAAGCTACAGAGATAAAATGCGTGCTCCTTTGAGGAGAGTCTGCCTGGAGGAGGTTATAGAGGGACGGGGCAGTGAAGGGGGCAGTGGATGGGGTTGGTGAGAGGGCTTTGTCCTGGCTTTCCTTTACCATGAGGATCTGGGACTCCTCCTCGTCCTTCCTTTCGTACTTCTTTTCTGCCTGGCTGGGGAGCGTCAGTCCCAGCGTATTGTCTACCTGGGGCTCGTCCAAATTTGGCTAAGAAAGGTGGCTTAGAGCCATCAACTCATGGCGTGCAAGAGGGAAGATGAGAAAGTAAAGTTTATTAGAAAATCAAGCTTTTGAAAGTTGAAGGCTGATTTGAATGAGCTTCAAAGCTCAAGTCAGAGTTTTAATGTCAGCATTCTGGAGTCTTCCCTTTTCTGGCCTTTCCATTTGTTCTTCAAGAAAATGGAGCCACAAACATGGTCTTCTTCCGTGAAGCTGTGAGGAGTGTGTGTGTGTTGGGGGGGGGTTTGTGTGTGTGTGAGTGTGTGTGTGTATTTCTGGTTCTCTCCCTTCCCACTCCCTGACTTCACTATAACCCACTGCTTTTAACTGACATGGACAGGTGTCCAGCAAACCCCCTGCCCTTCACCAGAAGGGGTGATCCATCTATGTGAGCAGTGTGCCTTGAGAGTGTGGTATTCAGTGAGAGTCAGGAAGTAGAAGCAGCCACAGGAAATTGCCAACTGCAAACTTGACATAGCTTAAATAGTGGGGGGAGAAAAAGAACGAAAATATCAGAAATATATTTTTCTGGCAGCCTTTCAGCTCTAAAATGGGGCTAATTCTACCTTTTGAAAAGAAGATAATTTCAATGTTTCTTTTTTGAAGAACACGTAATTGAAGTCATTTTTTCCTCTGAGGGAAGGAATCTCTTGTACATCATTACAAATGGACAAGAAAAATGAGCATCTCTGCTTCCCAGAGTGATAGAGTATTCATTATCATGTAATCTTTCTGAATATTTTGGCTGCTTTTTCCCAGTGCTCTATCTCTCTGGGCTGTGCGTTTCTGGTAAGGTGCAGATTTGCACCAAGTTTGAGTTATCTAGCACTGAGTAACTAGGAAATCAACCACAGAGAAGGACTCAGGGAGAAAAATGTCCTGTAGCAAGGTCACTATCAGAGTAATTCCAGAGGCTGATATGGTTACAGATACCAAAGACCCATTTTGTAGCATAGCGAATGTATTTGAAGAGTTACAATGTGGAGATAAAGATTCAAGGTGCTGGCTTGCTCTGCTGGGAGTGCTCTGAACCTTAGTGCAGCCTGTTTACCATTCTGCCTTTTGTCTTTGGAAAAAATGATGGAATTTTTCCTTTTCTACCCTAGGAAGAGGCAAGGTATGATCAGGTGGTTAACATCTATTCCTGATTTCATAACCCAAGTGTCTGTAGTGAAAGTTCAGCAAGCTGCAAGAGCCCTGTGAGCTGCCTACGGCTTACTCAGATTCAGAACGCTGAATGGAGCGCTGGATGTTTCAAAGGATGCTGACAAGTGGTTTGCATTCTCTTGAAAATGGAAATCTCTGTAATAATGAGGTTTCCACTTACTCAGCACATGTCTGTTTTTGTAGATGACAAAGTACCTGTAAATATAATCTGTGATTTCACTGTGAAGATAGGCAATGACATGTACCTTCCATAGTATGGGCACAAACATCTGATAGACTAGAATCAAAGGAATCATTGATAGTACCATTTCATAATGAAGAAACTGAGACACAGCAGATGGAAATGATTTGATCAAAGTCCCTGAGAAAGTTAAAGGCAGAAGTAAAATTAGGGAGAGAGAGATGCTAAATAGGTCTCCTCAAACTATGTAATAGTACAGAAATCCCATATTCTCCATAAAAATGTTATAAAGCACTTCCAATGAAATCAAGTGTTATAGATAGGATAGATCTTGCTGTTTGTGTTAATACTGATCTGGTGGCATTTCTTTGTTCACTGAAGATTCTATGCATGTTTATTTTGATTGCAGAAACAATCCCTCCACATTAAGCAACCCGATCCATAACATCCAACAAGGACTAGACCTCCACGTGCCTGCAAAGTTGGCATCCTATTAAGTCTTCTCTGACTGTCTTCCGAGCCCTTAGGTAGAAAGAACCATAACAACTGTAGAAAAAGAATAATGCTAAAAGTATCAGTAGAAAGCATGAAAATTGCTCACTTTCCAAGGACTTGCAACCCTTAGCTTTTGATATTCTCCATCCTTCACTCCGTGATGGTTTGAGGGCGTTCAGCCTGGTGAGTGGATGGCTTTCTTCCTCCACATGGTAAACCCAGGCCACAAGCTGTTGCCTTCTTGTTCTTTGCAGGGCCCCATCCAACTGCAAAAGACAGTGAGAAATGTAGCTGAGCTGTGTGCTCATACAGGGGAGTGGGAAGCAAATTTGGTCAGTAGTTAGCGTGACCTCCTACCATACTAAATCTCACAAACCTTTTGAAACCTATTAACCAATAAATTACCAGAAATACCATGATGTTTAGTTGCATTTTAAATTGGCTTTGGTGTAGGAAGATGTTTGCCAATTGGCTTATTTCAGAAGCATAACTTTAATGAAGGTAACTGCCATTTTATTTATTTATTTATTTATTCCTTTATTCATTTATTCCTTTATTAATTAATTTATTTATTTTTGTCTTTTTGAGGCAGGGTCTCGCTATGCAGTTCGGGTTGGCCTTGAGCTCATTTTGTAGCTCAGGCTGGTCTCAAACTCGCAACGATCCTCCTGCCTCAGCCTCCCAAGTACTGAGATTACAGGTGTGCACCACCGTGCCTGGCCAGTAACTGCCATTTTAAAGTCTCTTACAATTTTTGTTATTTAAAACAACCTGTCTAGCCTCATCCTGGCTGCTTTTTCTCCTCTATTTTCTCACAATTTTGCTCTTTCATGGGCACTGCTTTTGGAATGTCTGTTTCCTTCCTTCTCTCTCCTTTTCCTACTTCCCTCTGTTTCTCTCTTTCTCCCTCCCTCCCTTCCTCTCTCCCTCTGTCTGTCTCTCCCTCTCTCTCTCTCTCTCTCCCTCCCTCATAAAATCCGGCTAATGCTTCAAGATCACACTAAGAGGTCATCCCTTTCCGACACCCCTCGATCTCCCAACACTGGACCCAGACCTCTTAGTGCTTACATTTTTTAATTGTCTATTTTCTTGTCTTTTTCTTCCTAAATAGTTAATTATCAGAGGCAAGAACTTCAACTAATTTGCTTTTATGTGTACATTTTTTTTAGTACTTGGCAATCTCTAAGTAAAAGTATGTCAAGAGAACGTTGAGGGAATCCTCTGACATCTACTGTTGATAATTGACCTCTGCCTTTTCTAGGAGGCTTAGACATTTCAAAGACATTTATGCTAGTGATTAATAGTGATATTTATGAGTGTTTATTTTTTTCTTAGAGCCTAAAAACTTTGTTTATATTTGTTACAAAATGTCATTATTTTGGTAGTGAGCAGTAAACCTCCACTCGGAAATTTTAACAGTCTTGCCTGACGCAGTGGAGTCAGTAGATTGAAACCCGTATTTGTACAGAAGGATAGAGTCAATCTGGCCGAAGACGATGCAGTCATCATGCTGGGGTCCTGCATGGAGTCGCAGCATCACAAACATTCCCCCCTCTGGGCACACCCTGGCTTCTGTCAGGGCTCTGCTGGTTCTCGGCAGCCGCCCTGCACCGGGGCTCCTCGCTTATATCCTTAAGCTCCAATTCCTCATCCGTAAAACAGGATCGCACGTCATAGAGAGCATTTGAGTTATAGGCATGTGGAGGTGTGCACTTTGGAAAGGGCCTTGCGGAGGGAGGAATCACGTGCCACAGTGAGATTATAACTGCTGTCATCTGTATTTCTGCTTCTGAAGGAATAAAAATGAAAACACAAATCATCTTCTAGTGCCCAGTCCAAGACTTCAATGGTACTGTGTAAGAACTTGCTTAGTAAAAAATAAATTGGACAGAGCTGTTAGTTATTCTTAATCTGTGATGAGTCCTTAACATCAGAGAGAAGGGGTTGTCTATTTAGTAGCCTGAGGAAAGTAATAACAGACTCCTTACAGAACTGAACACTGGAAGGAAGGAAGTCCAAGGATATCTTCCCCGATGGCAGAAACAACCTAACTGGAGAATCGTCCAGTGTATTTTTCCCTATATTCATTTGACAGGTATTAAGTATTAGACACTGACTGGGGGTGGGGGGAGTCTTACAAACAAATGAGGTTGAGAAACACTGCGAAAAGAACTTTTGAAGCCTTTCCTCATCAAAATACCAGAAATCAATGCTCAGCATCACAGGTGGTCTCCAGTTTACCATTGTTCCACTTATGATTTTTAGACTTCATTTCATGGGAAAATGACACATACTCAGTAGAAACCACACTTGTAATCTTGATCTTTTCCTGGGATGGTAGCCTGAGGTGTTGTCTTCTCTCAATATGCTGGGCCCTAGCACCCAGCTCAGCCACAAGATGGCAAAGGTGGACACCCAACACCGTAGGATCCAGGACGGCTGAGCTGTCATGTTCAGGGGGGTAGGCGCCCTAAAGGCAGGTATGATGATAATGGGTTTTTCAGGGCATCTCCCCACCCTGATTTAAGGAGCATCTGTATACAAAAGAGTAGAAAGTAGAAAGAAGATCCTTTCCCAATTTGTTATTTCAGAAACAATATGGCATACAAATAAGATTATTTGAACAGTAAAAGGAATAATTTTTTTAGTCTGTGAAATACTGACAGTTAAGCACTTTGTATTTAGACTTCTGTTTGAAATGTAAGTGCAAAGGGTAGAATCTGAATTTCTAGCTTAGATTCAGCGTCTTGACACCTTTGTTTATGTTGGAAGTGAATCAGAGACGCATTTAGCCTTAGATGATCACAAATTGTGTCCATTTTCTGTGCTTTTACCCTAAGACTAGAAGTGGCAACTGTCAAGTATTCTTTAATAGTTGTTGACTCCATTAAAACTGCTAGTGCAATTGTTATTACAAATAATAGTTCATGCTTTTCTAGTGTTGCTCTACGGGACGCAGTGTTTGTAAAACGTGCAGAATTTGTATTCACATGACACTATATTTTGGGCTCAAGCTCTCCTCTTATTGCCAACCTGGAAAAAAGGTGTAGTTCACTTCCCCATCCTCATTATCATTTTCCTAGCTGCAGTGGGATGCTGCCCTCCTTCAGAGGCCCGGTAGGAGATTCAAAGTGAGGCCCTTCATTACAGCGGTCTGAAAGGATTTAGCGCTATATAGCATGAGATACAGGTTTTTCATCTTAACTGTCACGGACCTTGAGGTACATTGCTAAGCCCAGTGTACAGAAAGGACTAAAAAACTACAAAAGTTTACAAACTCACCTAAGGACACCAAGTTAGTGTCATAGTTAAGTATCTGTGTCCAGCTCTAATACATCCCTGGCCTATCTCTGGCCACAAATCCCCAGCTCATTCTAGGCTTACAGCTCTTCCATTCTCCCTGCACTCCAGAAAGAGCTCCCCAAATCTAATTAGATCCTTCCCATGCCAAAAATCCCTTATTATGGCTTCCACTCCTGGATGTTCCTGAGAACATGCAGATATGTTCCCTATGATCTGTGAAGTTCTTGAAATTTTAAATAAATTCTGTATGCATTTTTATGGAAGCCATTTTCTACCAAAAGGGAATTTAGCTCATCCAATTTTGAGAGTTCGCCGTGATCTCACTCATGGCCACGTCACTCACGCCAAAGCCCTAAACACCTCAGCGTGAGCAGGCAGTGATTACCTCACCCATCTCCCTCTTTCCCTCCAGGCTTAAACCCTGAACTGTAGTAGCTTTTCTCCCTCTCACTAAACTGCTTCTCAACTCTGACCTTTTGCCGTTCTTGGAATCTCCCCTTGACTTGGGTTGGAAGCCCGTTCCAAGATCTTTGTCATATCCACCACGGTCATCATCATGGAAAAAAAATATCCTGTTTCCTGAATTGCAAAAGTAAAATTTCCTACTGTAAAATAAAGAAATAAGCTTAGAAATTGAAAGTCCCCTAGAATTCTACCCCCAGGGAAAAATTCCCCTTAACACTTTAGTATATTTCCTCTCAGACTTTTTTCCTGTCTCTATGCCAATTTATGAAAATGGAGTTGCCATTTAGATATTCTGTTCTGCAACTGCATTTTTTTTTTTTTTTGTACTGGGAATTGAACTCAGGACCTTGGGCTTGCCAGGCAGGCACTTGTGCCACTGAGCTATATCCCTGGCCATGCAACTGAATTTTTTGAACGTGTCTTTGTTCCATTGTATGCTTATACACAGATATGCAGTATATATATATATATATATATATATATATATATATATATAAAATCTTTATTTAGATGGTCTATTTGATCATTAGTTTCTTTATTATTTTGATCACCTTCTCAAATGCAGATCCTATGATTGTTCTTGATCATATGATTTCATGTACTTATCTGAGTATTTATGAATATGTTTTTCTAGAAGTACATAGCATATGAACAATTTAAAGTTCATTAACATTGGCAAATCACTCATCCAATGTCCATTTCTGTGTACATGCCCAAGGCACTATGCTACTTATAATTAGTCACTAGTAGTGTTTCTCCGTCACACTTCACTCCATTCTTCTCGAAGGCAAACGTGCTGCCCAGTACATCTTTCATCCCTTCCTGATACTTGTAGAGAAGTACACAAAAAAGGCCCTCTAAAGAATGAGTAGATCTGGCACATGCCTGTAATCCCAGCACTCAGGAGGCTGAGGCAGGAGGATTGCTATGAGTTTGAAGCCAGCCTGGGCTACAAAGTGAGTTCAAGGCTAGTATGAATTGCACCTTGAAACCCTGCCTCAAAAAGACCAAGATAATAGAAACATTTTTAAAAAAAGATTGAGTAGTAGATGAATAAACAAGCCAAGGAATGAATGACTCAGGTAGTTCTTTCAATCCATACACCAACACTATAGAGTTAGTAATGTTTACACTTAGACCGTGTCCTAAGTTTAATATTTAATATTTACTGGATAAGTGAGTGAATCCAGCATGGGCATGTCTCCTGCCTTCACTATAACTAGCCTTGACTTCAACTTTTTGGGTCTCAGTTTCCCTATTTCACACTGAGATGGCTGTAATGATTCTTTAGATTCTGCAATTGAATTTGTGTCTGTAACACTTGAGCACAGTTTATTTACTTCTTTCTGATCTCTACTCCAAATATTCCAACAGTGAAATAAAATTCCAGGGTAAGGTTAGTGACCAACATAAAATATTATTGGCCCTTTCAGCTTTCCACATGTTTATACTCCAACTTTCTATACATTTTAGAAAATGGAAAATTGTTAGCGAAAAGGCCACCAAGGTAGCCGTGAACATTCTGACATATATTGAGAGGGCGTTTAGATCTCACCCAAACGACTAATACCCACCTTGGTGTTTTGAAATCAATGTTGATGGAAGGAATGGAAATACTTGTGCAGGGACTGGTTCTCCACAGGGTTTTCACACCTGAGAACTCTTCCCATTCAATGAAGATACGAGGGAAATGAATGTACAGCTTTCACTTTCATGGAATAGCTTCATAAACTATTCTGAAAAGAGAAAGTATCAGCCAACTGTTTTAAAAATGCATAAACACTCAGCAAAAATATTCCCAGTCTGTGTGTCTGCCTGCTACCTCATTTTAAAATTTTTAATGACAAGTGTTCCTGTTGGCTTAACATTTTGATTAGGGATGTCAGAATGATATTTGAAATGGTCAAAGTTATCATACAGGAAAAGGAAATATCATAAATTTGCTTTTATTTAGAGAGCATGAGCTCTTGAACATCGACCATCTGACCTTCCATTGTTTCTTCTCTGCATGCTTTGGAGTGCTGCTTATCTCAAGCGTGCTCCTGTCTGACACTTGATTCCCTTACGCTGTTTTACTTCTGACTTACCCACCTCTCCGAACACCAGCCTGGTATCATTGCTGGTGGTTTTCCTGTCCTCATTTTATATCTGGCTATTTTCAGTGCTAGGAAAAAACTGACTTCTTTAATTGGAACAAAAAGTCTTTTACTCTTGGGAACTCCTTCTCCGATGTTATTAGACGCATCTCCTTTCTCTTCTCATAGTTTACGTATGGCCAGGAACACATAACTGCCAGGAGCCCCTCATGGTGCCTGTTGGTTTTTTTTTTTTGTTTTTTTTTTTAATCTGAGTGCAAACAACCTTTACCTGCATATTTCCTCTCTACTCTGATGCCTCTCCGCAGGGAGCTCTCCTCCCAGGCTCCGTGAGAAGTCCTCCCTAATGCCTTGATTATGCAATTTCTGTAGCTGCTTTGTTTTTATTAGCATGCCTGTACCTTCATCTTGACCATGAAATCTTTCAGAGGAAAAGACTTGATTTATTTATCTTTCAAGTAAGTCCACAAATGACACATAATAACAGCTTGACAACTGTTGAATGAAATAGATTCCCACCGTTGTAGACGTGGATTTCTAAAGCCCAATTGATAATACATTTAGGTAAAGAAAATGAAGAAGAGATGGGTCAAGGTTAGACACTGAGTAGGAGTCCAGTGCTAGTCCAATGCCCAGCTCTCTAAATAAACAAGTCTAGTGCTTTTTCTCTTCCCAGTGCAAACATGACTGCTTCATGATGATGGCCTTGGTCAATGTCTAGACTCCACTGAAAGGATAATGTGCTATTTTTCAGGGTGGACATGCAGGGCCTAAGGGGCCTCCATCTACTCCCTCTTCTTTCCGCCCGGAAGATGAGCTGGAGCACCTGACCAAAAAGATGCTGTATGACATGGAAAATCCGCCTGCTGATGAATACTTTGGTGAGTGGGGTCTACAGGTGACTGTTAAAGTATATGTCCCATTTAATTTGCATTACTGAATAATGGGAAGTATGACCAGCTCCACTGGTGAAATATTTCAGTCCTGATGTGTGAGGGATGGCACTCATACACATACGCCAAAGCACTTCTGAGAATTTCAGTGGAAGACTGTCAGAAATGGAAATAGCTATATAACTTGTACCATAATCTCAGAGTTCCTTAGAGCTTTTTGAAATGCAAATTTGATTTTAAAATCGTTTTTCACAACTTAGATTTCCATTAGGAAAAATAGCATTTCTGTGTATATGCAGCTTTCCCACCGATCTAAAGATTGGGATATAAAATTTGGAGTTGAGAATTGCCTGAACTCTGCACTCTCAATTCTTTCCCCATCTGAGTTCAGGGAAAGATTTTTTTGTTGCTTTTAGCTTCCCCTTTTCAAAATGGCAAGTAACTCTGAATAGGTTATCCTGCCACCCTGTGAATACAAGTTTATGAGGTATATGCTAATCATGGAGGTAAAGGGAGCATATAATTTGTCATGGAATTTATAATGATTCAAAGACAATAAAACACAGACAAATAATTGTTACTTTAGGTGGAAAGTGGTCAGCCATGTAAGAAGGTCAAGATCAGATGTCACAGATTTTAAAAGTTCTATGAGGAGCATCAGGAATGCTTTATAAAAGGAGTTGGTGGGACTTGAACCTGGTACCTTTAAACCAGTGACTCTTAGATTTTCTGTGGTGAAGGCTGTTTCACAGGAAAATAAGGCCTGTGTATTAGGATATATTAAAATTGAAGAGCTAACTTCTAAAGATGTGTGCTTTAATTATCATAGTGACAAAATATATGTATCCAGAGCTGCAAGAAAATAGACTATGGATGGTAACAGTGTTAATGAGTGGCTACCTTAACATGATATAAAAAAATAGATAAAAAATAACTTTGGATACAGAAAGTGAACCACCTCTTGTACAAACCAACTTAGAAAACTTGGGCAAATTACTCTTTCTCCCTTCGGTTTTTGTTTAGTTTTATCTATAATATAGAAATGAAAGTATGTTATACTGTTAGTGTGAGTAATGAATGAAATATTTATAGAAAGCACTTAGCCAAGTTCTTGGCACATAGAATATGCTCAGTAATCAAAGCTCTCCATTGCTCAGGAGATTTGCAGTTTACTTAAGAAAGTAAGATGTGCCCATTAAAAACCCATGAACAAATACTTGATTTAAATTTAAATTTCTACCAACAAGAGAACATGTGTCACCAATTGGTAAATAATCACTGCCAAATGGTGGTTTCTAGCCGTGAGAGAACTTGAAAAACTGACTTTTATTGAGTGTTTATGATATATGGCAGCACTATTTTATGTACTTCACAGGAATTAACTTATTTCATCCTTACGGCAAAACATATCCCTATGAAGCTGATCCTATTATGATTTCCACATTAGGAATTAAGCCACAGCAATAATGTTAAGTATTTTGCCCAATAATAACTAATAAGTTGCAGGACTGGATTAGGATCCAGGCTCCAGGCCTGTATCTTTAAATACCCCACTGTAGGAGGAGATACGGAGAGGTAGTCAGCCTCTATGTTGGTAGGTAAGTAGGCAAATGATGATAGATAGATAGATAGATAGATAGATAGATGATAGATTGATAGATGATAGATTGATAGATGATAGATACATGATTGATAGATAGATAGATAGATAGATGATAGATAGATAGATAGATAGATAGATAGATAGATAGATAGATAGATAAAATAGTGGAAATAGATGTTGGGAGGCAGAACCACCTCAGCTTAAAACAGCTAGGTAGAGATGTTATACCTTTATAGATACTAAGATATTCCTTCTCCCCAAAAACATATTGAAATCTGCCATAAAATTAACTTAAAATTCCTTCCTTGGATAGTCAAGTTAAAGAAAGTAACATTCCTGACTCTCCTGTACTGGCTGTCCTAATGACAACAGTGGATATTTGAAATTTTCCTTTAATATGTGTCTGTTTCCTTATTTTTTTTACCAGACAAACGTGCTTACTGTTGCTGGTAAAATAAGGATCACTATAGTGATGGCAATGAAAGGTGACATTTACCTAAAGCCTCATAGGTTTAAAAAGCCCAGTCACCGCTGCAGTGTGAATGATAGAAATAACAATTGTGTCTTCACTTTTCAGGTGGGGAAGTAAAGGTTCAGAGAGGTTCAAAGAGTTGTTCAAGATCACATGGCTAGTAATTTCAGGATTTAGACATGCTCTTCCAGTTGCATGTCCATTCTAATTCAGTATCACTTCAGAAGGGCTGGTGCTCTTCCTATAGACTGGGAAGAGTTGACTCATAGGATTTTGTGCATCCTTTTCTTTTTGGATTTATGAGAGATGGAAGGACCACTTCTGCTCAAAGCTATATGCTTTGTTTTCAAGAATTTGGTGTCACTGATAATATATTTCAGTTATCTTTAACATCCAGGGTAAACTGATGAGATGCTGACATAGACTTTTTGCCATAACTGTGGCAAAAAGTTAGCTACAGCCCTACTGTTGGCTTTGGAGAAAGGCAAATCCCTGAGATTCACAGCCCACCCTTTTGTTTTCTCAAGTCAGTTCTTAATAAAACAATCAAGAACCCCAAACTGTATCTCAGCTAGATAATTTTCAAATTCACTTCTTTAGAAATGGTGGTAGATTTAGTGTATCTGTGAATCCCTCTACATCCCCATTATACCTTTTGACCTTTGCATTACTGCATTAGATAAATACCACAAAGGATGAACCATGCCATAACATTTGAGGGACTTCATAGCTTTGAAGAGAAGATAAAGTCTTTATGCTGCAAACAGTTGCCATGTACTTGGATTTACGTTTTGGCTATAGCAGTTTTCCTGAGGATGCCCATATTTCCATCGGCAATGGTTGAGTAGGTCTCCAATCATTGCCTTGTATAAGTAAGAGAGGAAATACCAAAGGAAGATGAAGGTGGAAGAAAATTCTTACCTACTTTAATTAAATAGACAGTGAGTCCTTATCCGTATTCATGCAAAGCATGGCTGCATGCCTTGGTTCAAGTGCTTGCATTTGGAGCAATCTACTTCCCTGGAAAATTAGAAAGTATGTCTTTACTTGGACTCTCCATTCCAGTGATAAATGCTTAGCATGAACAAGGAACGATCTGCTATAAATTACTATAATTTAGGATAAATTCACAATTTAAAAGAGAAGAAGAGTTTTTCAATGAACTATTCAAATGAATGGGAGGAAAGGTATCATTGCTAGAAAATTGAAAAGCCTGTGCTTTACTGCTGTTTTCTAGCTCTGAAGCTTATCTTTTTCAGATAGTTTTTAGGGGAAAAATAAAAAGGAAGGTTGCGTTTGTCTCTGAATAACCTTGAGATATCACTTTGAAGTTATCCAAGAGTTTTCTCTGATAATTAATACATACAGAGCTTATAAATTGTGTACTTTTATTCATTCTGAAAGAGGAACCATGTTTGTGTGAAACCTTCCAAAGGAATATCTGTGGCCATGGCATGATTCTAAATTATAGTAGATCCTAAGGCTGAAAACAACACTACTGAAATACAGAATCTCTGGAAAAGAATGTTGTAATATATCTGAGGATGGACTTAAATTATCTGATAACATATTTTCAAGCACGAAGCTGTAATTATCATGGCACTGTTTATGGTGTTGTCTTGTTCCTTCTCTTTAAAAAGAAAACTGAAGTGTGCGATTCTTAAAATTGTTTTGTGAGCTATTCGAAGTCACTATGCCTCCAGAGCAGCATGAGGTACATTTTCTGCATGAAACTTGGCATTTATCTAAGAGAATTTTTTGTTTATCCCTGAGCATTGTTAGTGGGAGACATTGAGATTTTTTTTTTTGCATGAAGCCAAGAGTTTGTTCTAGTGGAATGAGGCTTTACTCTTCCAAAGGACAGCTGGACAGACTGGAGGACATGAGTCATCAGAGAAGCTAACACATGAAAAAGCCTTCAGAGAAGAAAGCTGTGAACGGAAATGTACTCTCATTACTTTAATGATAACATCAGCTTACCCTACTTGATGTTAAGTGTCTTCTCGATCGAAGTGAAAATGGATGTCCAATGAATGTTTATAAATAGAACCAGAGTTCCCAGAACAATCAGGGCCTATTTCCTTCTTACCAAGTTGGAGCAATTCATAAGTGAACACATACCAAGCACCTTGACTAAGATGCTTACAAAACTAGGAACCATCTTTGAGACACAGTTGAAGGTATGGGGAAGAGGAACAGTGGTGTCCTGCCTGACTACTGTGGAAAAACTGGCACATATAAGAGGAATTTTGCTTAATATCTCTAATTCCAAAGTAAGCAACAAAGGCAGTGATGGAGCACTAGTAAGTTCCCATTCAGTATAGTGAAATAACTCTTGCAACACACAAAAGAAAGTCCTTGAAAAAGTCTAGGCCAAATCCCAATAACCATTTGTCGGGAAAGATGGTGACAGTACTGAAGCAATGGGTGGATGCTCAAGATTCGATCGCACACTACCGTGCAGCTGATATTCTGTGTGATTTAGGCATCTAAAGTTGCTCAACAGTAAGACTTTTATGTCTGATTTCTAGCTCTACCCCATGGTCACAACTTTTATATCTGTTTAAAGTACTTTTGTACTTATTGTATCGTTTAAATGAGATAGCAGCCCTACAAAGCAGTATAGCTATTTCCATTGGGCATATGAAGAAACACCAATTCAAGAGACTCCCCAACCACCTGCACCTTCCTCTTCCCTTGCAAGTCATTACAGCCAGTAGGAGCGGAATTGCACTGGGATCCAGGCCTTCTTACTCTAAATTCTGTTTTCATCCAGTCATACTCTTTTAGCAGCTTGTTAGGGAGTCGGTGATGGGCCATAAAATAGATAAGTTTGTATTCTGTGTTTTAGTTTTTTAGTCTGTACAAGGACCAGTGCTTAGGAGGTCTAACCTGAGAAATGTGTGCTTCGTTCTTTTTATTGTTGTGTAACAAGAGAAGGATTTCCGGCATGCGTGCACCTGTCAATCACAAGCTGGGAAATGACTCCAGGTGGGCAGCTGCCCTCAGAGCCAATGGAATCTGAGGCTTTCAGGGTCTTGTGCTCTCAGATAAATGACGTAATGAATTAAAAACTCCAAAACCTCAGTGGAAGAAAAGTTAGAAAAAGAATGGTTAGGAGAAAAGGTCATATTGGTTTGGGAAAAAAAATTGAAAGGTGTTATTTCTCCATGGCCTTTTAGGGTATTTGTGGGTCCCACGAATAGAATTTGCCCTAGTTAATAAAACATAGAAAATATATTTCCTTTTGTGCTGGTAACTTCTGATAAAAATGTTTACTCAGAGTAGCATATGTTTACAACACTAAAATAATAATTTTAAGTATTTTATATGTTCTATTTTATACATGTTAATTTAGCTAGTGTGTTTTTAAGCACTGATTTGGAAATCCACACTTATAGTAAAAACTAAAATAGTCTAAGAAACTAGACAACTTTTCATTTTCCTGAAATTAAACCCCAAATGACTCATGCAAGGTCATATACCTAAGAGTGTTTTGAAACCTACAGCTAAAATTTCCTTTCTGAATAAGAAATAGAAATTAGCCTCTGATAATGCAAAGAGGAATGACAGGGTTTTACAAAGGCGAGGAAGTAGGTTTTGTCTGTTAGGTTTTTCTGAACTCAGACTTTGATATACCTCATGTTTTTTTTGGTGTACCTTGTTAAACTTGGGTAAGAACACATGATTCTTAAAAATTATAGATATAAAATCAATACCAGTCTAGAACCTACATATGCATATTTTTCTGAGCTCCTTAATTTGCAAATACAAAAGAGCCAGAGGTTCTGTTACCCTTTCACTTATTATCTTCATCAACTTTACATACTTGTTCTGTTTACCATCAGTCTTGCTTGGGAAAATGTACATCTGAGGAAGGGTAACCATCTCTGTGTAGCATACTGTGCTGTCCCGTCTGTGTCCTGAGAACAATGCCTGGAGCACACAGTAGTTTTGATATGTTTAATGGATTGATGAACTAATAAGTGGAAGTGGAGACGAGATGTTCCTATTCTCTGTGGCGGGACATGGTGTGTAATACGCTGCAGAGAGGAGGAAGTACCTCATTCATTTAACAGATATTTATTTATCACCTTAGAGAATCATAAGATAGTAAAGCTGGGAAGGCATCTTAGAAACTATCTCGGAACATCTCTCATTTTTGCAGAAGATGACAAAAAGTTTTCTAGGTCCACAAAGTATTTAATGGCAAAACCATTAAATATTAATGAGATTTTTCTCTTTTCTCGTTCTTTTATTTGATCACTTGGGGCTGCTGCATTCATTCAGTTTACAGTAAAATTGAGCTGACACCTGTAGACTTGATCTCTTTCGTATCTTCTTTGAAATTTAAGGGTTGAATTTTTCAACAGAAAATTTATATGACTGAGATTTTTTTTTTTGAAGCAAGGTCTCAGTCTGCAGTTTAGGCTGGCCTTGAACTCACTATGTAGGCCTGGCTGACCTCTAACTTGGGGCAGCTGTCCTGCATCAGCCTTCTGAGTTCTGAGATTGCAGGTGTGGACCACAACCATACTCAGCGAGACTTTATTGTTTAATTGCTAGGTCCTATATCTCCCTACTAAGGGTTTCCTCTATAATCCTTGTTTCCAGGATAGTTTCTCACTTCTGCAGTTTCTGCTGTTCCAAAAAAGTTGTTCAGATGGACAGCACATCACTTTGAAGAAACATCCTTTCCCCTTGTTTACATAGGTTGTCCATAGCAACAAGTCCCAAAAGATCATCTAGTTAAACTAGGCCCCTTCAGGGCCATGAATTAGCACTCACAGCTGGCATTCGTTACAGTCATGATACAAACAGTGGACGCCCACTCATTCAGTTACATTTGACTCACCATCTCTTTATCACAAGAATGAAAAGCAGAAAAGTGACTACCACTTGGATGATTGAACATCCTTTGACTGTTAACTGTAGAAGCATTGAAATTCTGGGGGAGAAAAAACTGGTGGGTCACACATTGTGAATAGCAGAAAAAAGGGTCTGGGTTAGGAAGTCCTATAGACTTGAATACTGAAGTGGAGATATAACGGAAACTTGAAGCTGCAAGTGAAAATTATGCGTCTCTGATCATAACACACAAACACCCTTCCCTGAGAATTCAAGCGTCTTTCCCCTCCAAGCCACCCTTTCTTCCCATAACCTGCACTTTCCCCACAACTTTCCTTAAAATACACAGATGATTATCTTCTTCCAGACTTTGAAGTCACATTAGGATTGTCAGAAGACATAATGAATGGACTGTCAGCAAAGTCATTGTTTAGACGTCTGAGCGGCTCTTCTTGGTAGGCGTCTGCTGTGCTTTTAATTGAATGGATTCATTCATGAACAAATATTTACTGAATGCCCACTGCACAACAGTCACTGTAATGTGTGCTACGGGAAGTAATGTAACATCATGACCAAAGAGAGAAGGCTTTTGTTAAATCTTGTAGTGCCGAGGCTTTGATAGAGAACAGATTTCACAACTGGCGTGAAGAACCCATCGCTTTCCATCCCTGGGTTCAAGGGATTTTTCTTTTACACCAGTTGACCTAAGCCACGTAAAACGCTAAGGGAGCCCAAGTGAAGTGGCATGTATTCCTGGAGTGAAAAGACACAGTAGCAATGTGCTGTCCCACAAGACAGGTGAATGCCTCCAAAGAAAATCAAGCAGACAGCATCCAGAGCCTCTGAACACAGAAGTCCCGGGAGCAGGCCCAAGTTAACTACTATATATCTCAGTTCGCCTAATCTGACTCTAATGTCAGTCATGCGGCATTCAGTTCTTTCAGCATCGCTGCAATACTGAAGAGCTCTGATCTCAGTCCTCTTTTGGTTCTCTGCTGTCACACTTTCATTTCTACAAATTCTTGACCTGGCTTCGCTCCCTCCTGCCGATGAACGTCATTTGTTAAAGTTCAGTAAGAGAACAGACACCTCGGACAGCAGTGACTTGCTGAAGCAGCTAAGAAGGCACAGCAGACAGGAGTGGTGGAAAGGAGTTTTTAACTGTTAGTGAGTTTCCCTTGCTGTCCTGTTCGGCCTTAGGATCATAGCACAATAAGAGAAGCTCCTCCAAGGCATCCAACTTGAGAGCTTCCCATTATTACAGGCACAGAAGGTGCTCTCACAATCTTTACCATGTGTGCAAACTATCTTACTATTATTTACCAAATATTGTTATTTAAATCAATTAATTTCTTAATAGCCTTTGTTTCATTACAAGTCGAAATATTCCTTTTCCCCCAAAAGACATTAAGCTAAATGCCAGATTTAAGTTTAAAAGCATGCATTTATAATCTAATGCTCAAAATATTGAAAAATGTGGGTGTCATTCAAAAAGAAGACAAAATGATGGGATGTCATGGTGAAATGGTGTCCCTGGTATTGCTCACCGGGGTAAGTTTTGGAAAGTAAACTGCTTCCAGCATAAAGAGTTTCATGACGATATAAGAGGCAGTGGAATGGTACAAAGGTCCTGACATCCACAGCTCAAGCCCTGCAGGCTTTGCTCTGTCCCACTGGTTGGCAGTGACATCTTGGTCTGTTCTCTTTTCCATGGCTCTTATCTCTCTTATTAGGACACTAAAGCACATGACCTATTCTGGTCCTTTTGGCCTCCTAATTACTTTGCTTCAAACACTTTTTGTGCATTGTTCTCTGCACACCGCTGAACTGTGGGTGGATTAGAAAAACAGCTACTCCGGGTAAAATTACAATACTGCTGGCTTCACAGTTTCAGAGAAGAATTGGAAAAGAAACCCAAGAATTATATTTCCTGGACAATTTTATGCTGTGTTTAGTACTATTCACTATTTCCTGAGGCTTATGAGGAAGTTTACTGCATTCGAAGCATGTCTGAATGCCAGTTAATAAAAAAAAAAAATAGGAATTTTGAATATGATAATGAACACCATGGACTAGCACAGCTGCCATGGCATCAGTCTGTTTAGGCGCTTCCTGGGTGAGTGATGTTGTGCTATAATGATAGTTGGCAGAGATAAGGGGTATTAATATTGGTAACCATTTATGTGACAATGATGTTGACTGTAGATAAAGTAGTGCCATCACAAACATGAATAATGTATCTTTTAATATATGGCGCAAGGAAATGAGCACTAGACGTGGAGTCAGGAGGTCCAAATGGAAGTCCTTCATCTTTGCTCTCTGACATTGGTGACCTTTGATCTTTGTGCTGCTCTTAGAATGTTTTGCCGTATGTTATAAAGAATCATTCTTTTAGCAGTCTGAAGATTAAAGGACAAGTTAAGAGATGAAACCAAAGCTGGGTTTATAACTCAGTGGTGGAGACCTTGCTTGTATGTTTAAGACCCTGGGGGTAGGGAGAGAAAGAGATAGAAGACGGAGAGAGGAGAGAATACGAGTCCTCCAGCACTGAAGAGAGGAGATAATGAGATTACCAAAAGCTTAATTTAGTTTTTCTCATTTAAATGAGCTCTTTTTTATGTCATTTAAACATGTGTGAATAATTAAAAAAATAAATCAGCTCGTTTGCAGAATATTTTAACCTCTCTGATTTTCCATTACTTCCCCTAGTTTAAAAAACTAGTGATCTGTATTTTGTATGCCTATTGTGGGAACCAAATTCAATAAATAGATGTGTAAGTATTTTCTAAACCATAACAGAAGACCAAAAATGTAAAAGATGTTTGTATTGTTTTCCAAGGCAATATCTCATTTGATTTATGCCATTTATGATTAGTGTATAATAATCTTTTTTTTTTAAATTTTTAATGGCTTGCTTTGTTTCCATTTCAATGAACACTTTGAGTTTTCTTATGCTGCTCTCTTGTTATTGGAATATCATTAAAGAAAATAAAAGTGTTTTCCAGTCATCATGTGTGAGAAAGCAACACACCAAGATCTACCACAGGGCTCTCATTTGCTGAGCAAACTACTCTTGCTTTTTCATGTGGAATGCACGAGAACTAATTGAAAAAAGACAAAATGAATTTTGACTCAGATTGTTCAAGATGAATCATAACCTACTTTCTCATCAGAGATGTTAAGAAAAAAATTAAAGAAAATGAGGCACCACACAGCTTTACTGTTAGTGTCAGCATAATCAATACAGAGTGTTTTTCAGCAGAACAAAGAGTGCATTTCTACTAGGCTGAGAATTGCAGGTAGTACAAAAACCTAGTTAGTTTTTTCTTTGTCAGTAGTCTGTTGAAAGTGTCTTGTGTCTGCCTTGGTTAAAATATTGCAATCATACAGTCTTGGGCTCATCAGCAGTTTTTGCCCAAACCATTCAGAAATCGAGCTATGATCTCCATTGAGCAATCAAAGGGCCATAGGGACTGGACCCTCTGCTGAACATCTGGTCTTGGTGTCATGTGCCTGCTGATAGAAATCAACAAGAACCTGGAGCCAGGGTGGAGCTGCTGCTTCCCTGCACATAATTTACCCAGACTTATTGATGTCACTGATTAAATAACATGATTAAATGTCATTTGCCCTGGTGGAGTCTGAGATCCTGATATATCAACTATTTTTCTCATGACTATAGCTTTATAAAAATTTTGTATGCATAGTTTCCCCTTTGTTACTCTCATATATGTATCTGTGTCTACGTTTCCTGGCTTAGTGTAAGCTCACTGAGAGACCCCATGTTCTCTACCTGCTCTTTCCTTCTTTGGTAAGGGCAAAATGAGGAGCTAGAACTAAATGATTTTTAAATATCTTTCTATGCCACCCTATTCAGACCTTGGATCACCTAACGATTATCTAATGACTTGATCTTGAAAATTTCCACTGATGGTTTTGTACAAAATATGATGAGCCTAGTTTGAGCGTTTACTATATACTATGAGGTGAATATTCATTACTCTCGTATATTGTGGCAATAACACTATGGAAGCAGGTACTCTTCCTTTACAAATGAGAAAAACTCCTAAAAGAGAACTTGTCTGCCAAGATCTTAGCAGTTGGCGTTGCATTGGAGCCCAGACTCTTAACCCCTGTGTGTACACAGTATGTATTCCACGTAGTCCTGGGTCTGACTACTGTTTGCAGAAGGTGAGATAACTGAAGCCTTAGGAAAACATCCACAAGGTCTGTGCTCACTGCCCAGCTTTTCTGCCACATCTTGCTCTGCTTTTCCCTCTACTTCACTTTGGGGATGTTGTTTCAGGAATGATTTCATTTCCTCTCCTTCACGGCCCCATCATTGACCAGACAGCAGGTAGAAAACAAGGCATGCCCTTGCTCTGTTTGAATCATGCCAGCCGTCCAAAAGTCAAGATCGTCCTCTGCTACAGGGCTAACAGTGGCTAGCTGGGCTGCTTAGTCCAAATAGCATCAAGGAAGTGCTGGACACAATATTCTTTTTATAAATATTGCTTCAGAGGTGCATCTCCATCTTCTTCCCACTTCAACTTGATTAGACCTCTTTATTGTAATTTTACCAGTATGTACACTCTGACATTCCCTTCTCCTCACTACTCGTTCCAATCCAGCGCTGCCTTTTTTCTTGTGCGGAAATTTTTCCTTTTAATCTTAATCAGTGATACCTTCTCATCTAATGAGCCCTAGAAAAGTCAGGCGCAGTTCCACTGCCAAGGGGGAAATGAGAGAGAGCAAGGAAAAAGGAACTCACTTTGAAAATAAGGTCACCCTATTGATATGTCATCAGGAAGGCAATTGCTAGCAATTGGCCCGCTCAGTCGGAAGTTGATGCTATTTTAGGCCAACAGCAGGAGTGTCAATGTATCTGTGAATTTTGGCATTTTATTTCATTAAGGTGGTTCAGGAAGCCAGACACTGATTAACTGATTCTTCAACTTACATCCCACTCCTAATTTTGGATGTGTGGTATCTTCAGGCAGCTGTTGTGACACCCTGCTTCTAAAGAAAACTTGTGCTTCTGAAGCAGTCCTGGGAACAGTTTACCCCACATCCTACTATGCTGGATCCTCTACTGCTCTGCATCTCTGATGACAGGTGACATGGGGGTATGATTTCTTCTGGTTCTCCTCTGGCTTCTCAAGTGAGTGGGTTCTGCTGCCATCCAAAGTTTACCTGCGGTGACAGCATTCTGACTAATCTAGGCTCACAGTGGCCTTTCTCTTGGAGATCACCCACAAAGCATTCTCAACACCACGGTCACTGTGAAGTTGAGAGCAATCTTCCCTAGACAGGTGACAGGATTTCTTTAGGTAAGACTAGGAACATTCTAGACTTCGCATCATTGATGAGGTTCTGGGATCTAATTTATTTATAAATGCTCCTGAGAAGGATAAGGATTTCGATGTAGGAAATGTATGGTATTCTTTGTGCTTTCATTTGTTTACTCAGTAGTTATTAAAAGCCTGTGCCAAGCCTTGTGCTAGACATTTGCCTTAAACACGCATCCCTAAAATATATACAGATGTATTTATAGATAACTCAGTTACACTATGAGAAAAATATTACTGGAGTCTGATGATATTGTGGGAGGAAAAAGTTACAGTGCCTCACTAGTATTGCAAAGTTAGGGAAGAGTTTTCTAATATAAATAATGTTGACATTGGTAATGAGATTTTTCCAGGCAAACCAGGAGTTCAGGAACATTTCAGAAAAATAATTCAGTCCGAACAAGGAGCAGGACCAGTAGACAATTTCCGGAAAAAAAGTATATGACTAGAGAACAGGGTGTGAGAAGCAGAAATGACAATAAGAGGATGATCAGTGACCAGATCTGAAAGACATTTTGTTGCCTACTAGAGTCTGGGCTCTTTGCTGAAAGCCTGTGGTAACCATGAAGGAGTTAAACAAGGAAGGACAAGATCACTGATTAGAGATCACACTGGGTCCTCACTGGGAGGAGCTGCTTGGAACCGGTGAGGATTTGAAAGATTGGACATTGTTCCAGATATGCTGTGCTCTAATCTAAGAGGAATAAATGCCTGAACCAGTCATGTTATAACAGAGTAGGGAGGATGGGGAAGTGGCATCAGGAAAGTGTAAGAGAAGGAGGTTGAAGCTTATTTCTGGGCTTCTGTCTTTCGAGGATAATATTAAGTGTGATGAGCAGACAGAAGTTTAATAAGGATGGTGCCAACAGTCCGCTGAGGTCCTTCCTGATGGGAAGCAGTTCTATCCCATTCATCAGTACTCGGTGAGCACTTCCTGTGTGCACACATTCTGCTAGGCATTGGTACAACAACAGTGAATAAGGCAGACAAAAAAAAAACCAAACCTATGCTGTGAGGCTTATATTCTAATAAAAGGAGAAAAACAACACATAAATAAGTATAACATTTAGCACATCAGGCAGTGGTGTATCCTACAGACAAAAAGAAGCAGGAAAAGGAGGACAGTGGATGATGAAGTGAAAGGTGGGATGGAAGTAACATGAAAGACAGTCTGACAGGTAAATGTGAGGTCCCTACTGGTGAAATCTGATCTGTCCAATTTGGGGTTATTTTTATTGTTTGATGTTATAATTCATTTATTTCTCCTAAAAAGGAACATAAATGATAATAGCAGGATACACATTTATAAACAGAGAGATCTGTTAACCACAGTTTGCATTGTCAGTGTAACACATTACAGGAAAACAAAGGAATATATCAGCTAACGAGGTAAATACGGTGGGGATGGGGTACTTGGATATACACTAATGCTTGTCATTCAAACAATACAGTGTTGGAGTTAGAAAGTGACAGAAAAGGCCTTAGCTTTAATCCAAATTCTTTCATTTTACATGGAGAACTATGAGTGAGGAAGTCATTTCCACAGGATATCCACATATGTTTAAAATTAAAGTTTTCTGACAGCTTGTTTTGCGATCCATTCATACTAGAGCACCCAAAGCTTGGGTTCTGGGTGTGGACCCATGGCCTTGAATTTCTACTTTGCATCAGTGACCTTGAGCAAATTTCATTTCTCTATACCCTGGCTTTATCCACTGCAAAGCAGAAATGGTTATAGTACTAACTGTGATAGTGGTTTGGGGACAATTAAATAAGCAACTGTCACATGTACATTATTTATAGTAGTACTGACTCAAAGTTAGCGTTCACTGTCTTCATTACATTAGTGTAATACCAAAGATATTAGAATATCATGGTGTAATTAATTAAGCTTCATCTGTTTGGGCATACACTTCCAACCAATCTCAGGTAATGACCACAATAAGAACTTTTGGAATTTCCAGTTACGATGTTAAAATGCTGACTACTTTTTATTGAGTCGCTGAGTGACTATAAAATGCATTAAAAGAAACTTTGATATTCATTTTATTCACAGAAGTTCTAGATACCTCAGTTTAGGTTGCAGTCATCTGAAAGTCTGTATCATCAATGGAACCCTAGCTTTCAAGGGCAGGGACATTTTGTATTTGTTTTTGTGCATCTGGTACAAATTCACCTCAAAGTCCCAAAGCCGTTTATGGAGTGCTGACTGTGTGGAATACTTCACCAGCTGATCGCACATCGTTTTCACGTCATGTACTCCTTCTCACCTGGATTTTACAGATGAGAAAACTGAGTTCTAGGGCCAGTTAGCGTTTGCCCAAGGTCATACAGATTTTTAAGAGGTATAGCCTCAATTTTCAAAAACAATGTCTCTACTTCTGTTAGCTTAACAGACACCTGTTTTTAATGGGGACACTTTTCTCACCTAGGTAGCACTCTCTGCAGTTGGTCTACCCCTTATATTACTGTCCTGTTGATGTCAATTCTACTGTTCATAAACAGATTTTTGCAGCTGGATGGACCCTGAGTTTCCTGGTTCTAACACGAGGACTTGACCAGGGAAGCTTTATCACTAGATAAACACACACACACAAACACACACACACACACACACACACACATACCTGATGTGTCTGTACTGGGCCTCTGACTGCTGACATATAGCCCACCTCCAATGATATAATACCATCATTCCGAGAAAAGTTGGCTGACTGCAACATTGTCTGCAGGTACGATGGAAGGGAAAAAGTAGGTTAAGACTTTCTAATCTAATCCAGCCTTCACCTATCAGGGGCAAGAAAAGAACCACAAAGTGGAAATCTGTTCCAGAAGATCACAGCTCCTCTATGACATAACTCCATAAAGAACTTGAGACTTTCAGTGTAAAGCAGTTTTCCTGTTTATTCCATAAAACCACCTTTGTGCAGTGCCCTGTGTCCTACTTATTACTGTTAGAGAAATGTGAGGCAGGAAATAATTGATTCATTTGCCTAGGGTCCCATGACAAATTGAGCCAGTGGAGAGAGGATAAGTTCATTATATTTTGCAGATCTTCACCTATTCACTCGGCTCTAAATAACAGCTCATCAATATGGAATGTACATTTTCATAATGGTAGATTTGTGGGTTACATAGCTTTTTGGTGTGTGTATTTTCAATTTCTATTTCTTTGATAACTGAACAAATAACGGAGATGGTGAAACCCAGCAGGAGAATTATCACCTAGGTTTTGTGTGATCTCTCTTCTCTAGTGAGTCAGTGTGTTTAGTAATTGATCATAAGGTTATTTGGTATATTTGCTACGTGAATTTAGAGATAACCTCTGGTATATGTTCATCCCAAACCTAGGTTAGGTGAATCAAAGGTGAAATCGATCCTTCCTGCAGAAAAATGGCTTATAAATAAATTTGTAGGTCTTTGTCCTCAAGAAATTCAGGGACTACTATAGGCTGGACAGTCAAAAATACTGTATGCGATCTTTTTCTGATACGATAAAAATGGTGAAGGAACACTGTGCCTATGTCTAAGAGAGATGTCCGGGTTCCATAGCAAATAAGTAGGTTAAGGGAACTATCTGAGCTAGATCTTCAGGAATGAATAGGGTATTTATCAGTAGAGAAAGAGAACAAAGTGTTACATACTAGAAAAAACAGCATGTGCAAAATATCGAAGAGTAAACAGACATAGCGTATTGGAATAGTAAGACGCTGTCAAAAATGTCATAACCGAACTTCTATGCGACTCAAGCAAGGGTGAGTTTAGGGAGAAGTGCTGGTCCCATGGAAGAAGGGAGGACCCGGGGTCCCACAGTGGAAGATGTTACCTGATATTGTTACAGAATTTTTCAGGTGGGAGTGATAGTGCAAACCCGTAATTCTCAGCACTCTAGGATGCTGGAGCAGGAAGATTGCAAGTTCGAGCCCAGACTGGGCACTGTAGTAATTTAGTGAGATCTTGTCTCTAAATAAAAAGTCTGGGGGTATAGCTTAGAAAAAGGATACATACCTATATCTCTTGGGTGTTTGTTTTGTAGTACAAAATTGGAAAATGTTTATAACTGTTCCACAGTAACAATAGATTAGTGACTTATCACATCATTAGATGATATAATAGCTTCTGTTGCCATACAATGCTATTATTCACCTAGATGACTTTATAAAGGCCCTTCATAGGACAGAACTGAGCTGGAAACTTCATGATAACAGATACAGGGGACTTGATACAGGCTGAGAAAGATAGTATTTCTACCTTTCTCTCATAGTTCAAAACAGGAAGTGCCTACGTATGCAGAAATGCAAATCAAGTCAACTATAATGTTGGTGTATTTTATGTGCATCTAGATTTTTGCTTATTGGCCATATTATAAGAATACTACCATGTGAAGAATACACCAAACTCAACAGAAGGAGGACCATTAAGTTTTAAGTGTGATATGTACACATATAGATTTAAAGATTATTTTCAGCCTTCAAAAGATCATCAGATTCTCAGAGAAAAGCTTTGTGTGCCTGTACCCTTATATATTAGTTCTATTGCTCACAACTTGAAGCAAAACACATTTCAAGTGCTGGATACTGACTGAAGAATGTGTACATGTTTAGAGTAGAATGTACCTTGGAAATTGTTTGCTAATCTTGCTATCTTTTAAATGAAGAATATGATATCCAGAAAGAAAAAAGCGTCAGCCATCATGTGGTAATATATGGGCTAAACTTGAACTTTTTTCCCATTAACCTCAGAGATCTCATTTCCTTTTTGTATTGCTTATTTAGCAAGTATTGTGTAGTAATGAACTGAGTAAATTATCCCAGGGTAAGAGATACCTTAGTTCAGTCTCCTCTCCTTATCCATGGTTTTGCTTGTGGCAGTTTCAGTTAACTGTAGACAACTGTGGCCTGAAAATATTAAATGGAAAATTAGAGAAATAAACAATTCAGTTTTAAATTGCACCTTGTCAGAGTAGTGTGATAGAGACTCATCCCTCTGGTTCTGTCTTACTCACACAGATGTGCATCTTTGTTTAGTTTAGGGTACCCCCAACTTACATGGTTTAGTCACATAGTATCAGTCTTGGTAACAGATTGACTATTGCAATACTAAGTGCATGTGTTCATTTAACCCTATTTTATTTAATAATGGGTCACAAATACAAAACTAGTGATGCTAGCAATTTAGGTATGCCAAAGAGAAACTGTGGAGTGCTTCCTTTAAGTGAAAAAGTGAAAATTCTTAACAAGGAAAGAAAAATTCTCATACTGAAGTTGCTAAAATGTACAGGAAGACCAACTTTCTGTCCATGAAAATTTGAAGAAAGAAATACTCACGCTAATTTTGCTGCACATCGTACCTTAAAATGAAAAGCTCTGTCCATAGCAAATAGTACGTATTTCGTGAGGATGGTAGAGGCATTACATGTAGGGTTCAGTTCAATGAGGCTACAGGCGTCCATTAGGTTTCTTGGAATGAATTTTCTGAGAATAAGGGAGGACTTGTGTAGTCACTTAGGACTAGAGAAATGGTAAAGATAACTTGGGAATTTGGTAAGGGAGTACATGTCCATGTACCATCCGTATTTTTAGCTCAGACTATCTCTTAGAAAGGACAGGGGTACAGCTTGTGGACAAGAAGTCAACTTACCTTAGACCTTCTCCATTCTTTAATCTCAGCTTGGATTGCTGTGACAGGAGAAGAATTTTATTAAGAATTGTATTATCTCTGTACTAGTTTTCTAGTGCTGCTATAACAGATTACTACAAGCGAGGGGCTTAAAGCGACGCGCAGGAAAGTCTCACTGTCTGGTAGGTCAGCAGTCCAACACAGGTCTCTGCAAGCTAAAATCAAGGTGTCAGCAGACTTAGTTCCTTTCTGCACATCTCAGCGGGAAATTCTCCTCGCCTTTTCCTTCTCTAGAGACTTCTACATTGCATCATGGCCTCTTCCTTCTGTCCTCACATCCCCCAACATAGTATCTCTGATTGTCTTTCCATAGTCAACATTTGCTCCAGTTTTTAGGCACCTGTGCGATTAGATTAGGTCCACTTAGGTCATCTCAGATGCATTCTCATTCAGTTTCTGTCTGTCTCTCTCTGTCTGTCGCTATCAACTGCATCTGCCAAGTGCCTCTATCTTAACACATTCACAGGTATCAAACATGAAGACATATTTATTTTTGGAGACTCATGTTACCATCCACAGTGTCCTGGTAAATCTCTTGGTTATTTTCTAGAGATAGCAACGTCAGGCTGGTATTTGGGACACATATGCAGGAGCCCTGGTAAACCTGTTGAAAGACTGAACTCTTCCTGTGAATCTAATCTTAGATTAAAGGAAAACTTCATATCTGACTACTGCTTCTGCCGTGGGAAAGGTCAGTGCCTTAACAACCACATCAGGGTCATGGAGTAGCTAGAACAAGTTTGTGAACTCCCAGTCAGTGTGGTCTTTTTTTTATAAGTCATAAGTCATTAAAGTCAAGCCATGGTTTCTTTTGAAGTTGGCCATTTTCATCCAATCCTTCACTAACTAAATGTATCCAGATTTCTTCTTCCTTTCCTGCTTATATCATTTCATTTCTCTTTTTCTCCCTCACCTTTTTGTTTTTTTCATTTACAAAAAAGTGCTGAATAAAATCAAGTAGTAGGGGAGGAAAGATGAAGGATAAGTCAAGATGTTCAAGCATGTGTGGGTAAGGAGGACAGAGGAGGAAAGATTGTCCACACCCACCCCATTCTAATCTTAGGTAGTCCTATGGAACAGTTTTGTTGTCTGGGGTTAAGTCAGGAGTTCCTGACTTAACTGAGAAGCCCAGAGCTCCATGAAGACTAAAAAGAATTAGGGAATCTTCTGATTGAGGCTATGGGAAAGGACATGTTCAGCAAAGCATAAGTTCGTCTGAACTGAAAACAAATGTGGTTCCCAGGTGAAACTGTTTCACGCTCAGCAGTGAGAATCATCTTGGATGCAATTGAGAAATGTACTAAATTATCGTAAGATCTAGCTGCAAGCAGAAATGAGGAAATATATTTTTAAAGGTACACTTTCAAGGGATAGATGTGTCTTGAAGATACACCTACACTGACTTTACAAAATTCCCTCACCCATGAACTACTGTGGGTTAAATATCACCACACTAATGTTGAGTAGGACAACTACATTAAACACGGGTGTCAAAAAAAAAAAAAGCTAGGGGCTGGGGATTTAGCTCAGCGGCACAGCGCCTGCCTGGCAAGCACAAGGTCATGAATTTGATTCCCAGTACTGGAAAAAAAGCAAAAACAAAAACAAAAATTGAAAAAAAAAGAAAAAGCTAAATTTTCTAAGGTAGCCCATTAATATTTCTTCTTCATAAAATGAAAATGTGAACATATCCTCCATAATAATGGAGTATAGACAAAAATAAGTTAAAATTCTCTTTATAAAGGTGGAGTTGTCAAAGTCTCTTCTGATCCTCTTCAATCATGCTATTTTCTCATTTTAGAGCTAATTTATTTTCTCCTCATTGGTCCAGATAGCAAAGTTGGAGCAATACTACCTGTTCAGTTGGTGTCAAATTGAGAAAAGCTCACATGAAAAGCCAACAGCGAACCATGTGTTGGAATTTGCTTTTGGTGAGCTCTTCATGCCTTGGTCATCCACAGAATGGATTTGAGCATCATCATTTTAGGATAATTATCTTCACAGTAGTGCAAAACCCTATACTTTGCTGAGCATGCTCTTTTCCATAGCCTCAGTCATAAGATCCTCTAACTCCTTTTAGTCTTCACAGGAGCTCTCTGTTTCTCAGACTTCCTCTGTTCACCCAGATTTCATATGTAACTCTATGCAGGATAAAGGACACATTCCTGTACACATTCTGTGTTGCACTGTGACTGTGTTTGAAGTGGAGAATTCTAAATCTGTCTTAGGAAGTTTACTATTCTTTGTCAAAGATGTATGTGTTCACATATACCTGTAAGTTAGCATGCTCCAGTAAAAGTACAAAAGCTTCTGTAGAAAAACTGAAGGCATCTGTCATACTTCTAAAAAAAATGTACTATCTGTACATTTGCTCATAAATCTGCACTAAAATGAAATTTCAAAAATTAAATCTCCCTTCTTTATCACTATAGTTTCTCCCTTTGAATTCAACAAGTATTTATGGTTTTTTTTTGTTTCATTTTGTTGTTCTTGTGTAGTTTTTTTTTTTGGTGTCCATTTCACAGTAGTTACTGCTAGTATGAAAGGAAGATCTTGACTTTGGCTTACTTTTGTATCAAGCACCTAACTGTATTATATTGTTAATTATTGTTTATAGTAACATCTTTTCTGCTTCTATAATATCAGGCTGCTAAATTTATTTTGTTTTTGTTTAGCTTTTTGTATGTTTTATTTCTATTGGAATTTGTTCAGTTTCTATTTTGCTAGGAAATCATACATTGCATCAAGATTTTTAGCTGTGTTAGCGTAATGTAGGCGATATTACTTACTTGGAATTTTAAAATTGCTTTCTTATCTGTTCTTATAGCTCTCTTTTTACTTTAGCGATTTTCTTTTTTCCACCTCAGTTGTTTTCACAGAGTGTGTGTGTGTGTGTGTGTGTACATATGTGTTTGTGTACAAAGTTCACTAGTCCTCTAACATAACTTTTAATATTTAGCTTTACTAATTTCACTTCCTGTTTAGATTTAGTTTCTTTAGTTATTCATTTGTGCAGCATCTAAATCTGAATGTCAGTCCATTTATTCTTTTTCCTTAGTAACTTTTAAATTCATAAATGCTTGTGTGTGACTATTTGCATTCCATATGTTTTGATTCTATTTTTATTGATTAAAAATCTTTCATAATTTAGTTATTCTTCCACCTAATAATTATTTAGAAACTCATTTGTAAGTTACTTTTATTTTTTTTTTCATTTTCCAGCTTTTTCATTGAGAAAAAGTAGGCCTTAAAATTTATCATCAACATTCAAATTTTTGTCTGAGCATTATTAAACTAGTCCAGCTCATTGCTGAATGTGGTATTTTGTCAGCTGGGAACACTAAATACCCCCACTTAACT
The DNA here is from genome assembly GCF_000276665.1 of Chinchilla lanigera. Lineage (NCBI taxonomy): Eukaryota > Metazoa > Chordata > Mammalia > Rodentia > Chinchillidae > Chinchilla > Chinchilla lanigera. Next base: position 19,144,083 of record NW_004955420.1, on the reverse strand, counting down.
TGACATCTGTACAGCTCTTCTGTAGCAGCCTTGGGGTTCCTGTACACTTTTGCAATTGCCCCATAGCTAATTTGGCCCATTTCCAATACCCAGAGAAAGAAGACGAGTTGTCTCATTGCCACCTGCTATTGACTAAATGCTTAGAATTCACTGTCCTACGGGTGACAGGAAGATACAGGAGTGGACTATTGTGGCAGCCTGTGGAACCTCCTTCCCTGGTGAATTTTGAGACAAGTAAAGAGCCATCTGTTTGGGGTGGTTTTAAGACCAGGCCTGCCTGGAGGCAGGTGCACGGATTAGATGACCTGTGAAGACAGTCATCCATCCCAGTGACTTCAATGGAAAAGATGCATTTGCTAACTTTGAAAGAGGAACACTGATAAATGTGGGGAGCATGTGGTCAAGAGCCTGAAGTACTGAGCCCTTCCTGCAACTGGAGCCACTCAGTGTCAACGTATTCCTTGAATTTCAGAGTACCACCCTGCCCGTGTGAATGCAGCAGTTAGTCATTTCACCTCTGAAAATTATACGTACATGTGGTGCCAGTTGGAGTGGTTGAAATCTTTGTTGTTTATAAACAGAGTTCTTTTGTGATGATGAATACCTTACCTGATCCATACCTAGGCATTAAAGCACACTTTTGAGCCTTGTTCTTCTAGGTGAGATAGATCTGCCCATATAATGTATCATGAACTGAATCACTGTCCTTGAGGTTTGCTACCTCTGCTCCTCAAAGGTTATTCTGTGTTTGTTTCAGGCAACTAAATAGTTTGATTAATCTTTCAGTAAAGCTGTCCTAATTTTGTCAAAAATAGCTTTATTATAAGTAAAAAATTATAAGTACAATATTTAGTTAGCCAAGCCACATTTATTGTGACTCAATTCCTAGTGCATGTAAAATAGTAATTTTTTTTAATTTCTGAAACAAGAAAAATGCTTCCAAAATATTATCATGACAATATAATATGCCAGACATAAAAATATAGAGTTCTTGTCCTCTGTTCTGTTGATGTAGTATATAACATTTATTGATTTGCATATATTGAACTATTCATTAAGTAGGGATGAGTCCCACTTGATGTGCTGTTGGATTCAGTTTGCTGGTATTTTGATGAGAATTTTTACATCTGTCTTCATCCAGGATATTGGCCTGTTGCTTTCTTTTCTTATTGTGTCCATTTCTGATTTTGGTGTCAGTATAATGCTGGCCTCATAGAATGAGTTTTAAAGAATTATTTTCAGTTGTTGGGAATAATTTAAGAAGAATTGGGATGAGTTCTTTAAATGTTGATAGGATTCAGCAGTGAGGCCATCTGGTCCTGGAGTTCTCTTCTCTGGAAACCTTTTTGTTACTGATTTAATCTCATTACTCATTATTAGTCTTCTGTTTTTCTCTTTCTTTGTGATTCAGTCTTGGTATCATATACTTGTCCAGGAGTTTGTCTGTTTCTTTCAAGTTGCCATGATAGTCTGTAATGATCATTGGTATTGTTGTTGGGTCAGTTATAATGTCTCATTGTCATTATTTCATTTCATGCATTACAGTGTTTATCTCTCTCTTTTATTTTTTTAGTCTATGGATTTGGCAAATGTTTTCCTTTTTGTCTTTAGTATGTAGTAAGTTTATTGAAGATAAAAAATCTTTTTTTATTGCCTGCTTCACTTTTCTGCCTATTCCTGCTGTTGCCCCTTGATGTTTTTGTCTTTTTGATAGGCCAGCTTTTTGGTTTTTATCTCATGTATTTCTGCCCTAATCTTTATTATTTTTTTCATTCCACTAATTTGGGGTTCAGTTTTCTCCAGTTTTTTCAGCTCCAGTTTTTTTGCTCCAGTTTTTTCAGCTTCTTGAGGTGGAATGATAGGCTTGTTATTTGTGATGTTCACTTTGTTGATACAAGTATTGAGGAGAGTATAGGTGAGGGAAAGATTAAAAAATATTAATTAATGGATATAAGTCATAATTAGTAGGAAGAAGTGATAGTATTCTACTGCACAGTGGACTGATTGTATAAAGTTTTAATGTACTTTGTACACCAAAAAATGAGAAGACAAGACTTCAATTGTTTTAATCACAAAGAAATGATAGTGTTTGAGGAGATAGCTATGTTTACCCTAAAGTTTGAGCATTATATATTATATACATATATTAAAAGTTCACATGGTATGCCAATAAATATACTCAAATTTTATGTCAGTTGAAAATACCTTCCATGTATGCATGTGTGTTCAGTATGATCAAACCTCTGTAAAAAATGTACAAGAATTGAAAGAAAACATGAAGATGTAAACACTCAGTAATCAGATTGTGTCATATATATTTTCTCCTTCATATTCCCTCCTTGCCAAAGATACATAACAAAATAATAACTTGTGAGAGAACAAGGAGGGAAATTTGCAGTGAGGTGATGAAATTCCTGTACTGAAAATTTGTATAACTGAATTCTAGTCCTCACTTTGTCAATAATAAACAAGGAAAGCTATAGATGTTGCCTCTCCTGGTACAAAGATTCTGTGAAGCAGTATTTGCTCAAAGCACCCTTCCTAGTGTACCATCAGCCTGTTGAGGGCCTAGTGTACCCTCACGAGTGGGTAAAGAGCCCAGACTAAATTTCTTGTGGGTGCATTTCAAATTGCTGCACATTGTTCACCCGTGTCTGCTCTTCTGAAAGAAAGCTAAGAAGCTACTCGAGGGACACAGCGGTCTCTTTTGTCTTAAACAGTACACACAACTTTAGCATCAGGCTCAGTTTTGGTGGACTTTGGCTATGGTTCATCGGTGAATGGACCACTTATGGACTTTTTAAATGTTTAGTAGCTCTAGCAAATGTGGCAGTTATCTAAGTAGGGGACTATGAAAGCCATAATCCACTGTTGCCGTCCTATGACTTACTGCAGTCACAATAAGTCCACAAAATTATCCACAGTAATTCTTGGATTCTCTCCATTGATAAAAGTCTGTGCTACTTGTATGGTCTGCAGTATAACCTTTTCAGTTATTTTTGAGTTCCTACCTTCTAAGATACGACTTATTACACTGAATCAACCTATTCATATCTGCAGTCTGTGTTCCAGATATATATTGAAATATCTTAGTTTTCCCACATACACGTTTTCCTCTCACTACTCATTTTCCTGTTATTTGTGTATTATATTTGTCATTTCTATGCTTTTATTTCAGTACTGCTGGAATGTATAATATTCTTAGTTCAGTATCTTGAATCAGAAGCCTGACTTGCCATTATTAGGAAATAAAATTTTATATTAAATGAGTTCTCAGCAGTGTTATTTCCAAATAATTGGCTTGGGGCATGTAGTGAATCTGTAGATTCCATAACAGTGACAGCAACAATGGTGATAACATGATATCCTGCATACACTCACCTTCGGGTAGATGGATGTGTGTTTTGTGTGAATGGAAGTGCATAAATGGTATGCAAATTAAACATATTGACTTGTATATGTCCCACAGTACCTCTAATTTAGCAGGTACTTTCGTAGTCTTGTTTTACCAATAAAGTCATTTACGCACAGATAAGTTAAGTGATTTGCACAAGCTCACAGACTGGTGATAGTTCTACAAGCAAAGAATATGACTTCAGAAACCTTGCTTTTAATTGTTCTTTAAATATAGTAATATGACTTAAACATTTATGCACAGAATCTCTTCTACCTCACTGGTAATTTTAAAGCTTTTGATTTACTGTGCTATCATTATATAGGTGTAGTAAATCCCTGCTTTCAAACATAGTCACTTGATAAGATTATAGACTGCTTTTAATCACAAATGCATATAGTTTCTCATTTGCTCCAACCATTCTTTCTCATATCTCCTGATTTTTCACTTTGGGAATTTGATTGGGCCTTGGTGCCATGTGTATTTGACTTTGGGCATGAAAGTTATGTTCGCTTTATTCACTCTTTGTTATCGGTAAGACATTCTTATAAATCAGATAAGGATGTACCTTTCAATTCTTGCTTTGAAAACATTAGCTAGCATAAACACCAAACTCCTTTCTTGCAAAATCAGTTGTCTTGTTATCTTTTGGGAGAAAATCCTTTCAAAAATCATGACTTGCCATGCACATACTGATTCAAAGTGTTTGTAATATCAGACATTGATTGGAATTCTCATAAAGCACATAAATAAATAACCAGGTTCTGCTGTAAACATTACTCCCAATCTTATGGGTGAGATTAGACAGCTATAAAAATGTACTTAGCACAAACTGAATTAACACAAATGCCTAGAAAGAGTTAAAATCTCTATAATAATTTGAAGAAGGAAGACATTATATGTACTTTTGGGTCTAAATAGAGGCTTTATGAACAATCCAATATAAAAAAAAGACCAAGTTTTAAACAGACCATTCACCAAGGGAAGTACTGCACTATTCATTTTTTTTTTTAAAGGAAAAGAAAAACAGTGACTGAAGGAGGAAAGAAGAAAGCGGCTGGTTTCTTGTCTGATATCTTGGATAAGGCAGTGTTTTGGACAGGCGTTGGGTGATAAAATGTATTTGTGCTTATTGAACATGGATTTTAGGGCATCAAGCGTATAGCAATAGCTAAGACGTAGAGGTTAGAAAACATGGGACTGGCAGGATACAAGTCTAGCGCCTTTACTGGTTCTTAAAAGAGGTATAGGTTCCTATTTTATAGTCCTACAGTGGAGGACTTTGATTTTACATCCTGAATCGATGCAAAATTCCTCGGGAGATGAAATTCTGGAGAAACGGAGAAGGGGCTATAAGAAATTCTTAAAAGCTGGCTTATTCCTGGTGAATGAACTGGCAAATGAAGATGGGAGTAGCTTACTTTACGAAGACCCATGATTGGCCCGCTCTGGGTGAACTTAACAGGTATCTGAGGAACTGCTAAACACCAAAATTAGCAATGGTTCTTTGAGTTGCAGTCACCCTATCTTTGTCTCCTTCTAAAGTCTAGAATTAGAATGAACCTTTATTCCTGTTTGATAGTAGCACAGTTCCACCCTCCACCTATTATTTTTTAAATTTTGAGATAAGGTTTCACTAAGTCACTGAGTTGCCCTGTCTAAGCCTGACTTCCGGTCCTCCTGCCTCATGTCCCAGCATGTTGAGATCACTAAAGTCTGCCCCCAGACTTTGCCTTCAAAATAATTTCTGATTAGCTTAGTGGACTCAAACCCATGAAATAAAATTCTCTTTTACTTTTTCATAAAGTTCATTGTTTTAGTGTAAATAACGTTTGCTAAAAGATCATGTTTCATTAGATGTTTTCTCTATGGAAATATTTAAAATCAGTGTTAAGATTTTTTTTTCCCTTGGAGTAAAACATTCTGATGCCTTTTAATGTTTTCTTCTCCAGAACAGCATGTATATAGAGGCTTATAAAATTAATTTTTCAGCCTCAAGTATGTCTATTAGCGAAAAATAATAATTTTGCATGGTCATAAAAACAGTGTAGGTAGAGGATTAGAAGGCAAATTTTATATTTTATCAACATATCAGCTGAGCGTGGCGGCACATGCCTTTAATCCTAACACTGGGGAGGCTGAGGTAGGATTGTGGAAAATTCGAGGCCAGCCTGTGCTACAAAGTGAGCTCAAGGCCAACCTGAACTGCATAGCAAGACCCTGTCTCAAAAAAGACCAAAA
>NW_004955420.1:19121246-19138348 GCF_000276665.1 Chinchilla lanigera | reverse complement strand
AATTTAAAAATAAAAAGGAGCTCTGTACCTGAAAGGTCGTGAGTTCGGTTCCTGGTACCGGAGAAAAACCAAAAACCAAAAAAAAAAAAAAAAAAAAAAAGCATATTAGAATGTGTGCTTGGCTATTGATGTCAAACAACTTTAAAAACCCACACTGTTGTTCCTTGTGGAAATAAGATGACAATCATTTTGCAACTTATATGAAATGAGAAAGTATTTTATTATGAAGTCGTCTGTCATGGACCTTTCCATAAAGATGATTTTACAACCTGCTGAGCATATCACGGAAGTTTAACTATGTGATCACAACCTGAAGACAAAAGACTTCTAAATGGCCCTGACCCTATGGAGTCAGACCTATTTCTCATTACTTGCCATTTACTCTGTCTGAAATATTTAAAGCAGGTTAGGAGGTTCTAAATTATAAGCACTCCTTATGAAACAGTGAATATAATTCACTGTTAGTAACTCCTTACTAACAAGTGAATGTAATTTTTCTAACGCTGCAGAATAAAATATTCATAATGGATTAATGGAAAAGGATGGAGACACAATTAAATGTAATTTCTTTTTATTAAAATTGATGTAAGACATTGGGCTCAGTTCAGCATGTTCTAATAGAAAATATTAATGTCGCAAAGCATAAAACATACTACTTTCTGGTAGTGCTGAAATGCAGGTGAGGATGCACTCTGAAGCCGACAAGTGGATCCATTTACGCATTGATATTATTATGAGCAAATTAAAGCTCAGAGCCCATTAGGTGACATGATCCTTATTGCAAGAGCAATACATACTGAACTAGAGCAAGAATACATAACTTAATTTGAAAACACCTTTACCTATCTTTGTGCCAACTATTACTCTACTGCCTTGATTAGTTGCCTCAGAGAAAATCTTGTGTCAGATAATTTAAGTCCTCCAACTTTTTTCCCCCAAAGTTGGATGGACTGTTCTGCAATGTGTTGATTTGCATACAAATTTTAGAATCAAGTTTTCAATTTATAATGGTAACACCCACAGGGATTATTTTGGCTATAATAACAACATTGGGGAGGACTGGCGTCTCTCCACGTTATTTTCTGACAGGTGAACATGGGATAGATTCCCTTGACTCAGATGTTTCTTCAGGAATATTAGCAACGTTCCTCAGTGTTCACTGTAAACCTTTCATGTATATTTTCTTTTATCAAAAGATGAAATGTGAAAGCTAAAATTATCAAACTTGTACAAGAAAACAGGTAAGTCTTACCCTTTCAGGATAAGCCAAGGTTTCTTAAAGAATATACATTAGTCCATTAAAAAAAAGAAAAGATAAACAGATTTTTAAAAAATAAAAAAACCTGTTTTTCAACAATACCAAGCCACATGGGGGGGTAAATATGCTCAATATAGATGTGTCTGATAAAGATCTTGTATTCAGAATACAGAAAAAAATTCTCAGAACTCAAAAAGATGAAAGAACAATTTAAAAATGATACACAAAATATTTGAGCAGCCCCTTCTGTAAAGAAAATATATATATATATATATATATATATATATATCTCACAAAAGAAGCAGGTGAAAAATGCTCCATAACTTTAGTCTTTGAAGAACCAAAACAAAACCTCTTACTGTACCTCTCCAGTGATGAGAGTGACTGAGACTAAAAATACTGACAAGACCAGGTTATTAACTGGAAAGTGGACCATCTAGAATTCTCACATGCTGCTGTTAAGGATGACAGTGACACAGCACTTTAGAAGGGAGTTTGGTTGGGAGTATCTTTAAAAGTTAAACATACATGCAACATATGACCTGGAAACTCTCTTCCTAAATGTTGAAACTAAGCCCATGAAAACTATTTTTCCCTACACAGACATGGACACAAAAATTCACAGCAGCTTTATTTTTAGTAGTGAAAAATTGACAGCCCAAATATCTATTAGTAGGTGAAAGGACAAAGCACGCCGTATTTATACAATAAGTTGCATCTCATCAGCAGTAAGGTTTGGAGCTGCTCATGTTCACAGTCATGCAAAAACCTGACAAACATGCTGTTCAACCAAGAAACCAGACACTCCTACCCCTAATTGAATACATGCGCTATAATTCCATGCTTATGAAATTCTACTTAAAGGAGAAAAAACAAATCTGTGCTGACAGAAGATTACAGAGAAATGACCCTAAGGGAGAACTAAGAAACTTTAAAATGGAAGTGTTTTACAATCGATCATGATGGTAGTCACAAGGGGCTATATGTGTATTAAAATTCATCAAAATATGTGCTTAAAATAGGCTCCTATGCTGCATGTCGATTATAGCTTAGTAAAGTTGGCTTTCATAAATAAGCAACAAAAAATATATTTCACCATTTTGTTTGAAGAAAATGGCCAGAGTTTATTTGAGCAAGAGCTTTGTGCCCTTGTATTTGCAATGAGTCATAGTACAACGTGTCCCAATGGTTCCTCTAAAGCTTTCAGTTTGGGGCTCTTTAAAGGAGAATAAGAAACTTACAGACATTTAGGAACTACAGTAAATACAGGCTATTTTGCAACTTCTATGCTTTTTTCCATGTTATTTTAAAGTATGCTTATCCAGACTTAATTTACAGTATTTTCTGGAGTGAAATGTCTTTATGGAACTTCTCCAAAGCATTCTGCTTAGACATTGAACTAGGGCCTCAGGCATGTTAGTTTGACTTGGTAATTAATTTAGGTAATAGAGGATTAAAGAGTATAATTCTAATAGCAAGTTCAAGTGGCATGAGCCGGTTTGGAGTCAAATAGAGCTAATTCTGGTAACAGGTAGTTCAGGAGTCAGACTGTGGGTATTGATTGCGCCCTGCACAAGGCCACACAGGTGAAGGGGCATTTGGGGTAGAGAAAGTGGCTTACAAAGGTGGGTATGCAGACACGCTTGAGAGCAGCAGAGTTGCCAGGAAACTCAGTCAAGCCAACAGCTCCAATCGGTATGTTATAGATGAAATCTAAGAGCAAATCCAGAGTCTGTTGCTAAATGAAGGGTACGTTAACACTCAACTGCTTTTCTGTAATCAGTCACCAGCCAGTCAAATGCCTAATAGCACTGAACTGTCATGGAATTTCAAAGCTAGAAACATCTTTGAAAAGACTGGGCTTTGAAAAGACTGGGCTTTGAAAAGACTGGGCTTACTCTTTGGGGCTTGTATCCCACCTGAGGCATTTCCAATCACTCTGCTTGAACATCTCCAAATATCAGAATGTTGTTGCCTTTGGTGAAAGGCAAAGCATTCATAACAATGAGAAAACCAATCCCCTGATAAACAACGAGCAGAGAAGAGCTAAGAGGCCAGTTTTCCCGGTAGCCTCCCTGAGTTCCTATGTCATATCAAGGGCCAAATTTCTCTTTGAAATCTTGCCTTGTTGGAAGTCTTTTGTCTAAGAGTGGATTTAAAAGCCTGTACAATCCCGTCATTCTGGGAATCTGAGGCAGGAGGATCACAAATTGACGCTTAACCTGGGCATATCAGTGAGACGCTGTCTCAAAATACAAAACGAAAAGGTCCTGGAGGTGTAGCTCAGAGTCAAGGCTGGGTTCTATCTTCAGTACAAAAAAAAAAAAAATTAAAGTCTACAGTGCATTTTTCAAACTTTCTATATTAGTAAGTTTCCTCTACACCCTTTTTTAAAACTTTGGTAAATTCCTCAGAAATTATTCTGAGGAAGCTGATACCACACAAAGGAAACTGATGAAGGAACCCGACACTCTTCTTCATTCTGCTTCTTGTTCCTTAACAATGTGTCAGAGTCTCCAGTCCTTAGGGGTGGTTTATTGTAGAACACTGAAATCTTTAGACCATCTTCGCTTCACACATCAGTTTACCAAAGAGGGAACTGATGCCCTCGGGTGAAATGACATTTCCAAGGTTACACAGCTACGCGTATACAGCTACCCCCATCTCTGGCTCAAATTCCATCCCTCTTGCAACTGCTCTCATGCTCCAGTTTTGCTATACCCCATGCAGATAGCATTTAACATTTAAGTTTTTCTTTAATATACATCCTTCCTTTTCTTTAAGATGCACCATCCCTCACAGTTGTACCACCTGCACCTAGCTAAATTATTCCTCCGTGTTTACACCTTTCAAATATTTATAGGCTGTCATCATGGCACTGCTTAGTCACCCTCCAGCCTTGTATATGCACATATAGCTCCTTTAACCTTTCCATACCGGTCGGTCTCTCCCGTCCCTAAGTGCTTGTACCAGCCTCTCTGTACTGCCTTGAAGAGAACAGTTTGCGTATATTCCAGATGGCAAAAAATAGCCCCAACGTGGTACAGCTAGGGGGAGAAAAACACACTGAGTAGATGAAAGGAACAATCTGCAGGTTAATTAGTAGTATGGCCACAAATATCTGCATGGTTTTGTTTCAGAAATAAAGCAAGCTGTATTTGTTGTAACTCTCTCCTCTTTGAACTTAACAGAATGCTGATAATGCCAAGCTGTGTTTACCGTCCAAATTGTTGCTAAAGACCTTCAACTTTGCATTCTCCCTGTGTGCTATCTCTTGCTCAAGACAGAACTTCAGATAAAATCACATAGCAGGAGCTGATGCAAGAACACATTTCTGGGGTCTCTGCTTTTCTGTCGTTCCTGTAGAGTTATATGTTTCTGGAAGCTTCCTGCAAGGCTTAGTGTTAAGGACAGCCCTTGACTTATCTCACTCGTTATTTAGCATTTGAGTATTAGTCATTCTGTAGAAATTAAATGTGTTTACTGAGTATGATAATCTAAATATGGAAGCGACTTTAGTAGAAGAGGAATTGCCCAGAAATATTTCACTGACATAAATAGAACATGCCTATTTCCAGGTTTTCTCATTTCTTTTATTTCATAGCTTTTATAAGGTTCAACAAATTTGAGGTGCTGAAGGGCTGCCCAGAAATTGCCATTGCGTAGATTCTTCTCACCCTTAGTCAGCCTTAATTTAAATTTAGTTTGTGTGTTCCTCTTATAAAATTTATCTTAGAATGAAAAACTGAAGCCTGGGGAGGTCTTTATGAAAACTCCTGATTCAGAGTATTTATTTTATAGAAAGGAGATACAGAGAGAGGATGTAGTCAGCTCAGGTATGTGACTCTGTAGGTTATGCTCCATTTTTACAGAGTCTTATATGGCCCAGAAAATTTCCTTCAGCCCCAGCCAAATCTTCCAGTAGAACTTTCTGTCCCTTTCTTCTGCTGGTGTCTCTCTGCAAGGGACGTGAGCTCTTGGTGGGTAGAAAGATGATTTCTTATATTCTTACTATGCGGCCTTGTGCTTGACCTCAGAACTTGGTAGGACTAGTAGAGTTTATTAGAATGAATTTAAACTTCTCTACTAGGTCTTCTAGCAGACCTAGTGATTCTGCTAACCTGGAATTGACAAAGAAGGGCAACTATTTCTCTCTCACTCAAAGCAAGACTGTGAAGGGCCTTATTCTCTGAATGAAAGAGGAGAGGGGGAAAAGTAGAAACCTCATGTTTTATTCAAATGTTAACAAAGAAAATTGAGAAGTGTGTTTCCTTAAAAGTGACACCATTTTTATCCCAAACATTCTGGTAAGTGATAGCAGATGACTGTGCAAGCTTCTGTAGAGATGGAGGAATTTTTCCAGGAGCACAGTCCCGGTGGGAAGTATTACCTCAAAGTAATACACTAATCGCTTTCAATCTTGCATATGTTCGCAAACTGTGTGCATACATTCGTACATTAATAACTGTTCCCTCGACGTCACTTGAGCACTCGGAGAGCTCAGTGCTGCTGTGCAAGTTTTGATGATAGAATCAAAGCAGACTTCAGTTTAGCAGTGGGGATTTAGAGAGATGCATGAGAGGATTGGCCCAGGGTCCGGACTCCATGCCCACGGGGTTCCCTTTGAGCTCTGATGTAGCATCATGTGGTAAGCATTCCTGGCATTCATCTACCCACTCCATGAGACTATAACCCACACTGCCAGAATTTAGAAGGCACATGACTCTTCACAGTCTATCTACCACACATCAGTCCTACATTAGCCTTCGTGGGTTTTGAATTAAAATTCCTTATAATGTGTCCAATGAATGGAAGCTCCATTTATGCAAATACACTCAGTTATATTGAGCATGTAATTTATATCACTATTAACTAAACACTTTATAGCAATGTATCTTTGAGAAGTTCTTTATATTTTGTTGTAACATATATTCACATATATGCATGTGTGTATGTAAATATGTAGTCAATCTCTTCCCAGTAATACTTTGAAGTATCGGGGGCTGAAATTACTACTCTTGACACACATATAGCTCCAACAGGTGAAGGAGCTTGCCCAAAGTCACAGATCCCATATATGATACAACTACCACAGGATCAAGTCTCCATTCTTCCACCTACAAATTTACCACTTGTTCCACATAAGTAGATTATCCACATTCACAAACATAAACAAGGAAGCAGAACTGGAAGCCTTCTATCAAGTGAATATACAACCCTGATGTGAAAAGCAGTCAGTGCACACCAGTTGTGGTCACCCAGGGACTGGAGGCTTGTCTGCTTTGCTCCAGATGTACCTCTGCAGAACACATTACTCACGTGCTGCCGTCATCCGTTCAATTTTCAGACCTCAACAATCTGGAGGGTTCCAAAGTGTCTCTGAGAGATGTGAAATGACTGTACTGGATCAGATGGCCACGGAGTTAACCCTGTTCTGGCATCATGTCCAAGTCATCCTAATAGACTACAGTGTCCACACTAGAGTCCCATTACAGTGAAATTTTACATTATGTAGAAGAAAATTCATACGCTCAGGCAACAGCACCTACTAGTGGAAAGAAACTCGTATTACAGATAGCAAACCTTGGGAAATAGTTTTGCGCCACCTGAAGGTGTAGAATACTTAGACTCCAAAGGCCTGGATTCAGACTTCATCCCTGCTGTCCGCTTGTCTTAGTCGAGTCCCTGCCTCTATTTTAGCCTTTGTTTTTACATTACTAAATACGGAGCTTGGACTAGTTTCAGGATTTTCTGCATATTCTAGAACTATGTAAATCCTCATAACTATGAACGTTTTGATACTGAAAGGAGAAACAAAAGCCCAAGTAAAACCAATTTGCTTCTCAGGAAGTACAGTAGTGCCATTTGAGGTATTACCTGTCTCTGGATCTGGCACCACTGTGTAGATATATAATACAGTCCAACTCAGATTGCTAGACCAGGCTTGAACTGCATGAAGCCTTTTTATAAGGGCCTTACTCCCAATCATATGGGGGAAGGTCTTCTGACCTAAGTGTCACTTCAAGACCCCACTTGAATATGGGGGAGGATCCATTTGATCCAAAGTGCATATCTTGTCTAAAATGGAAAGGGGATACTATGTCCTTTGGAAGAAATTGTAAGTTCAGTACTCATCCCTTTGTGTGAAAAGGACTGTTGTGTGTGTGTGTGTGTGTGTGTGTATGTGCATGCACACACACGTGCATGTGTGCAATATTACTGCTATCCCAAAGATCTGATGAACATCTGTTTTCTTCTTTGTGATCCAAGCAGTTAAGAAGAACATTTGCAAAAACCAAACCCTTTTAAAGAGGAGCCATATCTCTACATTTGTGTCTTCATGTCACTGTCTTTATTATATGTTAGCATTACATCCATTACATACAGATTCCACTGCACTGGGAATAGAATCTTTTCCCTGGGCTTTTTGTTGAATGTAAGTTTCAATAGTCTTATACTACACATCAAATTCTTAACTAGTTCCATGGGCCATTAAACCTTGTTAAATGAAACTCAGAAAGTTAAATGTTACATGATTTTCTAAGAGAAACCTAAAAAGAAAAGAAGGAATTAAAAGATGGAGGAATGAAGAGAGGAGAGAGGGAGAGAGCAGAGGTGAGAGGAGAGACGTATTTAGAGATAGGGAAGGGGATCATGGAGAAGGGGCAGGAAAGGAAGAGATTAGGCATGAGGACAAAAATGATCAAGATATGTTAAATGCATGAACCAAATTCCCAAAACAAGCCTCACATTCTACATTGCAATCCTCATTCACTGGAATGAAATTTTTGTGTGTCAGGGTTTTTTTTTTTTACTAAAACTAAGATGATCATAACTTGTGCTTTTCTGCTTTGGGATATGAAAGGGTCACTTGCTCTGATAAAGTAGAAAGTCCTTTTAATGCTACATGACCCTATATAAAAATAAGGAGTGTTTGCTAACACTTGTGGGGGAGGGTGCTAAAACACAGTAGTTCTATAAGGGCTGCCTTGGGTCACCTCAATATTAGTTTGCTCTGAAATAACCAGAATAAATTTGGAGATTTTCTACCACAAAAGCTAAAAGTAAGTCGTGGAATTTCACCTTTGAGTGGAGCCAAGGATCATACAAATTCCCATGAGAGGCACCATGGAGAAAATTCAAAGCATAACTCAAAAATAGTTGTTGCAGTAGTTGTTGTAATTGTACTAGTAATTCCTGATATTTTTGGTTAATAGATAAATGGTGAAGTGAATGTTAGTTATAAAGAATGGATTAAGGATTAATGGAGGGAATATGAATATGTCCCTGTGTAGAAATGTGTTGGAGATAAATCTTGCTTTGGCAGAAAGAGATATTGTTATTCCTATCAGGAGTGTTCTAACGTTTATATGAACTTTTTGCCAGGATAGATGCTTTTAGGAATTTTTTATTTCTAAAGTTCATAAGACAGGGCTGGGGATATAGCTCAGTGGAACAATGCCTGCCTGGCAAGTGAAAAGTCCTGAGTTCAATTCCTGGTACCAAAAAAAAAAAAAAAAATTAAAAAATAAAGTTAATAAGACAACTGGTTAGGTAGATAGGCGTTAGCTGGACTACCAAGGCCCAGTTGCAGCTTGAGGATTGAATTACAAGGTTGGGTGCAAGGTATTTGATCTTTCTATGCCACTTCTTTCTTCAACTATAATGAGATAGTAATAGGACTACAGCATAGGTTCGTTGGGAGGAAGACAAGAAATAATACATTTAGGTCCTTAAAACAGCACCTATGCCTAGTAAGTGCTGAATAAATACCAACTGTTATCACTCTGGGGTCTGTTAGTTGTAGCAGGATTAGAATTTAATTTTATTACGAAAATATTGATACATATAAAACTTACATAGTGACTTCTGATACGTGACTGCCTCCATTATCAAGGAGAAAGATGTAGGGCTTGTGCTCGGCGATTTAGAGATATTACCTTCGTGGTCCGGTGGTTAAGGCAGCAGCTGTTGCCGTCTCCTTTTCACAGAGGCTTAAGAAAGGTGATCACAGTGGTTGGCCGAGAACAGAGACACAGTAAGTGCATTTGTAGAGGGGTTGACAGATACCTGTGTTATTGACTCAACTATGACCTCCTGTCCAGTGACTGCATCTTCTCAGCTGCTTGTTTTGACCAGGAAGTTCAGGCTCAAAAAACTTCAAGAAACTTATCTATGCTGCCCGTAATGAAGAAATAACAAAGGAAAGACTCATAGCTCTGATTTTCTCTATGTGATGATACATACAACTTGGTTTTAAAAGACTATCCTGTGTTGTATTGAAAACTTCAGAGCAGCATTGCTGATTTGTTTGCTGGTGGCCATGGTATTTTTATTTTTGTTTTACTTTGAATGTTTCTTGAACATATAAGTTGTTATAAGAAAAGTTAGTCATGTTATTGCTTCAGTGATAGTCAAGACTGTCATGGTGCCTAAGTCCCTGCCTCTGTCACCCTGCTATTAAGTTCATTTATCTAGGATTCAGCTATTTGAGGCTCCTGGTACTAGGCAACGTCTTCGTACTCCAGGACAAACTACTCCCCATGAGACATATTAGCACACAGTCCTCGTTACAACTGTGGTTCTTAAAAACCCACACATGAGAATAATCTGAGAACTTCAAAAAAGTATTATTTCAAGTTTTTAGCCCAAATTTCAGAAATAAATTTCCAGAGGTGAGGTGCAAGCATCAGTAATTTTTCCAAAGCTTCCTCTTGGGAAGCCCGAGTTGAAGTGTCCGCTGCTAGGAAGACCTCCGCCTTTTCCGGATTTCTCCTTTTGTAGCTGATCGCGACGTTCAGCAAGATCTGAGACTTGGAGTTTGGAGGAGTGACACTGCGCTCACCCTTTTGTCCTAGGAAGGGGAATGGGTCCTGTTCCTTGGTAGTGCTGACATCAGAGCTATGACTGAACCTGTGCTGCTTAAGACAATGGGCTTTCAAAGTCAGCCCTTGTGGTCAACTACCCCGCGTTCTCACTCAGAGACTTTGAGCTTCTGTTCTACACAATAAGAATGACAGGCAAGGGTTGATAAGGCCAAAGAGAAGAGAAGACGAATGTTCAAAGCAGTGCCTGGCTCAGGGAAAAACACAGCATGTATTTTCCAGTACCCTGCTTCACAACGCATGCATTTAAATCAGTGAAACGTGCTTCGTTTACAACCTATGCAGGACTCACCCTTTCAGTTTTACCTCCTTCCCTAAAGAGATGACCTAAGCACATCTGTATCTATAAATGGACCACGTCATAGTCAAAATTGATAGCAGCTTTCTTTTATCAGTCTTCACGTCATCTCTTCTGGCTTTTCATCTCAGCCTTTGTCGCACATTCCTGAGCTTTTCTCCCTGATAATTTTAGGGGTTTGTGTGTGTGTGTGTGTGTGTGTGTGTGTGTGTGTGTGTGTGTTCTTTGTTTTACCTTACATAATATCTCTTCTGGTGTAAAATATGTCTCAATTTTACTGCCTTTGAAAGTATCTCATGTCTACCACTGGTCCCCATGCTAGAGCCCCCGACTTTGCTCCTTGCCCTGGCGTGAGTGTGAATGTGTGTGTACACACATGTGTGTTCATGCGTGGTGTTCATGCATGTGTGCATTTGTGCATGAAAAGGGACGTGAAAGCATGAGAGGAACAGCCCTCTACAACCTGCTCTCTCCTTTTACCCACTTCTCAGTTGAATCAGCAAGTATCCCTATGAGGACTGCCTAAGTAACAGTGCAGCGAAGCAGTGGAATACAGTGCTAGATGCACAAGGAGAGTGACAGAGTGGGTGCGTCCTACTGTCTTGTTTTTAAGAAATTATCAGGACTGCAACATTCACAGAGCTAAATGGCACTCACTGTACAAGGCTGAATCACTTTAAAACAGAGTCCAAGGAAATAATACTCAGTTTGACATACGAAGTAATACATGCCGTCTCACTTTAAATGGCTATCAGTTGACATTCTTCAAGGAGTTTGTTGTCTAGTCATATATATACAGTACTTCTACATGATCAGTGTGTTACCACTGCAGAATGAACCTATTCTACAAAAGTGCTCTAATTAATAAAATTGAGCTACTATTTTCTAGCTAAATACTACAAAATGTTTTATAAGAAAATATACCTGTTTCTATTCATGTTTTTTTTTATGAAACCAAGAACCGAACTCAAGACCTTGTGCTTGCCAGGCAGGCACCGTGCAGCTGAGCTATGTCCCCAGGCCCCTATTCGTGTATTTTTGATGGGAGAAGAGCCATTGAAAACTGTTCAAAATAAGACATAAGCACAGCAGTAGAGAGACATTTTGTTGTTTATGATACCACAGAAATCTTTTATTTTTGGCTAATTCGTGGTTGGACGGGCTTGTTTTACATGCAGATGAAACCTGCTTTGCCCATACTGGTCACTTTTTATTCTGATGAGCAGTACAGAAATAGGTAGCCCCAAGAACAGTGGCTCTGCTTAGCTGAACATTGATATCACCTCTAAATCTCCAACTGTTCAGTCCTATGTCTCAGCTCAGACTTAGCGAGTCAGAATTGCTGAATCTGGAACTCCGGGATAGGAATATTTCTTAAAGTTCCTCTATGATTCCAATATACAGGCAAAGCTGAGAATCACTGTCTTAGAAAATAACCAACCTAGGAAAACAGGTTGTCTATTCATTACATTGATGTTACAAAGCCCAATGAAATAAAATCATTGCTGATTAGAAAATTTCAGCATCCTAAACCCACGGTGAATGTCATATGGGGATCTGTCATATAACTGATGTGTAAATCATTCTACAGTTTTTTTTTTTTTTTATTCAATAGATTATAGGTTCTGAATGAGTTTTAACTGAGGTTGTGCTTCAGATAAGTAACTCCCGTGGCCAAATAAACAATCAGTTGGAGCAGACTTTGTTTCTAGGAATACATTTCCATCACTTTACTAACCTTATAAGAGTTGTTGATTCAACTTTTAAAATAGGACTTTTTCTGAAATAAATCAGATACGGAAGATTAAATATTGGATGGCTTTTCTTTTATGAGAAACCCAAAATATGAAAATCTCAAAGAGCAGCATGTAAGGTAGAGAAGAGATGGAGATAGAATTTGTAGGGATGGGAAAGGAATCCAGGGATCAGGGGGAGTCTGAAAAGTAGAGCGGGGAAGGGAATATTAATGATTAAGATGTGATGCGTGTATGTACCAGTTTCCCCAGATTAATGTAATTATTATGTATTGCAAACATATATTAAGAAAAAAAAGAAACATAAAAAACCAGAATGTATTGAAGATGGTGCTTAATGAAAAGATTCAGATATAGGACTTCAATTCATCATAATATTTAGAAGTATAATACTCTTTTTGTTTATACTAAAATTGCTAAATTGAACAATAAGATATGAAGACAAATGCAACTACGCAGATAGGTGTGTAATTTAACTATTTTATTTTGGCTTTGAATAATGTGCAAGTTTGGGCCTATGTCACCCCCATCCACCATACACAAACTTTCCAAATATTTACGGACATTTTTTATCCCTGCCTCAGAAAGAAGCAACATTTGCAAAAGAAGATCTAGGGACTATTGTATTAATCATGTGGTGATCAACAGAAAAATACTTTTAAATAAAAATGTTTTGTTGTTGTTGCAGTACTGATTATTGGACCCAGGGCCTTTGCACTGAGCTATATCCTCAGCCCTTTGCAAATTACAAAAAAAGAAAATACTGAAAAGGAATATAAACATGAAATCTTATACCCCATTACACTGTCTCCCTGGCTAGATCTGTTGATTTTTCCAGAATGTCACTCTTCCCCAATGCCTTGACTGAAACGACTTGTTCAACTTCTGTCTGACCTTCCAGATTTAGCTCATTTATTGAAACTTTCATAAGGATTTTCCACTGGTAAGAATGAGTGAACTAGAGCTATCTGAGCAATGAGGAAGCTGTTGCAGTGGTCCATGAATACTTAAACCTGATCTAGACAGTAGTCCTGGGCTCCAGAGACATGGGCAAGGTTGCTACAGATGGGTAAGCACAGGTGACAGAGAGGAAGATCCCACGACTGGCACCACAGCTGATATAAGGACACACACACACACACACACACACACACACACACACACACACAGAGGCACGATTTCGTAGGTATATGTTTTATGAGACTTAATTCATAGACAAAATGTGCAGATTCCCTGGTCTTCTGCCATTGGTTCTCTTCTATCATTGGTTCCTTTGATATGCTCTACTGAGCATTGCTAAGGGGCTCCTCCTTCCCTCCCTAGGTCTGAGCCCAGCTTCTTACCCACCCTACTCGACTGTATCCTTCATAGTCCTGTGCCTTGAAGTTTGGGATCACACCTCTGGGTTTTTTCTTTTGTTTCTTTCTGTTGCTGTTTGTAAGCACAGAGAGCCTTGCCTAAAAGGCCATCGAGGTTGTGGTGTGCTGTTAATACCGCGCGGTGAGCCCTTCTGGGGGCAAGGCTGCACTATGCCGAAGTAGCTTCCTTTACATTCTGAATGCCTCTCTAAAAGGCATAGTCTGTAAATTTTTGTTAATGTGAAAGGAGAACATTCGGGCACCTTTTCTGTGTTGCTGATGTGTAGAGCTATTTTTAATTTTGATCCCTCGCTCTTTTCTCTGTGCTTGTGAATTTTAAGGTGCCAGACTGACTGCCCTCGAGGCTGGTGTCCCCGATTTATCCCAAGGATAGGAAAAATACAGAAGGCGGCAAGGCTGCTCATGGCTCAGTCCAGCGTACTAGCCTCAGCCACTCTGGAGGAATAATCTCCCAAACATAAAGGAAATACCTGCTCTTGTAGCTGAGAAGACAAAACCTTGTTGTACCATCACCAAGCACTGTAGTATTTTTGTTTTTGTTTTTTTTTTTTTTTTTTTTTTTGGTTTTTCTCCGGTACCAGGAACCGAACTCATGACTTTGCGCTTGCCAGGCAGGCGCTTTGCCGCTGAGCTAAATCCCCAGCCCCACTGTAGTGTTTTTGCATGCTGGAAGCCACAGATACACATTCCTTCTTTGGAAAAAAAAAAAAAATAGAATGTTTTTCTCTCATCCCTTATTACCTGTCAAAATTCCGTTCTTTAAAGTCAAACTTGAAGGTCTGTTTCTCTACAAATCCTTTATTGACCCATCTTGGATATGATTTTTCCTTTTATATGTTCACAGCAATTTCTTCTAACATGGTGCATGTTTTGTCATGTGATTTTGGATGCATGTAGTCTCTGACTCTGTGTGTGTGTGTGTCCTTATATCTGACCCATTCCTGGTTACCACACAGAAGCAGACTATAGTACTGGACAGAGAGTAGACACTCAGCATATCTGTTAAATAGATGAACAGTTTCAGAGCTTACTTTCTACCCTAAACTTGCCCTTTAAATCAGTTCTGAATTCTTTTACCATATCTTCATGGATAGCTATCAAACTCTCCTTAAGCCATGGAGGCTCAAGCTGATTCAGACATTGCACTTTGTATATTCATGGCCTAGGTAAGTGGTGCAAAACCTATTGTACATATGCCTCAGCATCACTGAAAGCTGTAAAATGTAAAAGGTTTGCCCTCACTGGTTTAGATCAAACTGACAGGTCTGTGTGCCTAGCAGACCACCATGACCACCACTAGGGGATACCATTTGGCTAGAATTTGTTTTGTTTGTTTTGCAAAGTTCTATCCACAGATGGGGTGGTGATATCTTGTTATGTGATCCATTCTTACTTCTAGAAAGCCAAAGGTTAATATAGAAAAACAATTTTCTTGACCTGCATTTAACAAGTTTACAATGTGATTTTACAATTTTTGTAGAAATCCTGCATGTACTTAATAATCACATGGATTAGTGATTTTGTTTGGCCTTTGATCCCCAATATTTTATCTGTAATGAAATGCTGTCATTTGGTGACAGGAAGGTCTCAGAATTTTAGTGTAGTTTTCAAACAAAACCTTTTCACTTGGGCTGGGGATTTAGCTCAGCGGCAAAAGCACCTGCCTGGGAAGCGCAAGGTCGTGAGTTCGGTTCCTGGTACCGGAGAAAAACCAAAAAAAAAAAAAACCTTTTCACTTTATAGTAAACAAATTAAGTTTTGGGTTTTCCAGACTAATCAAAAAGATGCTGTCATATGAATTAACTTAACTGTCTTACTATAAACAAGGAAAAAGAATGCTATTTTAAAGGTATCTTTCTAAAGTACACATCTTATTTAAAAAGTGTACAGCTCTTGGGTAGAAGTTTGTAAGCCCAATCATAAAGATTATTAAAATCTTATACAAAAGTTGTATCAAATGTCAAGAACATGATGTGGCTCCTTCATAATAATGTCAGCTCTAGCAGAGAAGGCTCAGTTTTTCAGAGCTTAACTATTTTTCCAGCACTTGATATTTCTTATTCCTTAGAAAAAGTAATGATGGATAGTTTGAGCTTATTTAAAAGACACATTCCAATCCCGTAATAGAATATGAAGAAATACTCTCTTGGGCCAAATGCAACCAGAGAGAATTAGAAGTATATTTACCTATTTTTTTCCCAAGTTGAAACGTTTAGTCCTTTCATTTTTTTGAGTGTGAAACGGTTGTCAATCCACTGTGATGGAGTGCTGAAAGCAGTCTTCAGTGAGAAATCTCTCCATCGCGATCCATAATGCCGAGTCTGTGTTAATCCTGATGCACACAACCGGAAAGAAACAACATCGCGTAGTGGATAAGAACTCAGGAACTGAAGGAGGACTGCCTGAGTTTGATCATGCTTTGCCATCTTTTAGGACTCCTCTGTCCTCACCTGCATGGTAGAAATAATAACAATATCTACACAGAAGTTGTTATTAATATATGGGGAATGCCAAGAAAAATGTCTGGCTTGCATGGAACTAGCTTTGTTATAAGTTATGTGCAAAAGCATGACAATTATTGCTGACGTTCCCCGTGGTCTGTAATTATCTGTTGGGGCTTTTAAATTTAGAGACAAAGGGTAAGGAGGCAAACTTGATGTGGACTTGACCTCTGACTCAAGATTCCTATGATGGGGTCAAATAGAGATATCAATTCCAACCAGCACAGTGTCTCTTTCTTCCTAAATTATATTTTATTGTTGCAATGTAAAACAGTGTGTGAAACCTAACTTTACGTCCATGTATGGGGCAGATGTCCATTAATCAATTTAAGAATGCTATAATTTTGCAGAACACTAGGTAGTGGTTCATGACAGGACCAGGGACATGAGGGACTCAACACCCCACGGTACTTGAAAACTTTATATGATTTAGGGATGTTCAAACTCAGACCATATGTAGAGGCTGTGCTAAGTGAATTGTAGTGTCTTAAATGATGTCAAGTCCAAGAGATGAGACTTCTTTCATGAGGCCCCAGAAGTCAGAATGAGGGCTTTTAGGTGGCAGTTGGAATGAAGATGCATGCTGGCTCAATATTGTGGAGAATTTCCTTAACAGTCAGAGTGGTCTGGAAATAAGAGTCTACCTTGTGGTCTGCCTACTCCTGAGGGCTCACTACAGAGGTTTGACCTCCAGAGCTTTTGGCAAAGGAAGCACGGTTTGCGTTGGACCCGGATCCCTCACATTCTAACTGCATAGAGTCTCCAAGGAAAAAGGCTTTTCTGGGCTGTTTCTTAGATTATACCTTTCAGTCCAAACATCCAAAGCTATGTTCCCTTTATTTATACCTGTAAGTAAGGTTAGAGGCAGAACACTGGTCTCAAAGTCAGAGACCTGAGTTCTATCGTACCACTTTGTCTGGGACCTTTGGTCAGTTGCCTCAGTTGACTCATATAAAATCCTATTATTGGGCCTGGAGTTTTAGCTCAGCAGCGCAGTGCCTGCCTGGCAAGCGCAAGGTCGTGAGTT
>NW_004955420.1:19073209-19121107 GCF_000276665.1 Chinchilla lanigera | reverse complement strand
TAAATAAATAAATAAATAAATAAATAAAATCCTATCACTCTGGCTTTACAAAGCCAAGTGGTGTCTGTATGGTGATATTGCTCAGGTGACTCTATGGCCGCTGCTGCTGACCGTATGAATCCATCTGCTGCCTCTCCCAGGTTGGCTTCTTTAGGAAGAGCGAAGAATTTCTTTGTTTCTTCTAATAAGCACCCCCCTTTTTTCTCTCAGGCCGCTGTGCTCGCTGTGGGGAAAATGTAGTTGGAGAAGGCACGGGCTGCACCGCCATGGATCAGGTCTTCCACGTGGACTGTTTTACCTGCATCATCTGCAGCAACAAGCTCCGAGGGCAGCCTTTCTATGCTGTGGAGAAGAAAGCCTACTGCGAGCCCTGCTACATTGTAAGTTCTTCCGCGTTTCTCCTCAAGTACTTTGTCTCCCTTGGGCAAGTGCCAGGCACTCCAGAATGAGTGTAGTCAGCTGACCTTTCTTCCTAACCAGGCTTCAAAAGGTGTGTCTGTGTGTAAGTTGGCATATCATAATTTCAGCCTCCATTTCCAGTTCATAGGAAGTTGAAAAGTGCATTGGGGTAGGGCTCCTTTCTGTAAGTGAACCTGCTGGGAAGATCACCAACCTATGGCTTTCAAGCACGTACAGTATCTACAAGCTGACATGTTCCTCTCTCGGAATCCAAAGGCTTCCAAGGAGCAGAGTCACACCTCTTGTTCAGTTTCACCCTGCATTTGAAATCCAAGTATTTTTAAGCAAAATGTTGCAGATCTCTGGACTTGTCAGTACTCTTCCAAACGCCTGGAAGACCTGACTTCTGTCTTATCACTTTCTCTGGGACTTTTGGTCAGTCTTGTCTAGAACATTTCATAAGTAACCTCCTTACCTAGCAAGATTTCCATGAGGCAAAAAGCCCTTTATTACAGAGCACCTTAAGGAGAAATTAATAGGAGTGCTGCTTGAGCTAAAATTACCAGTCATATTATCCTAGCTTATTTGTAGGGCTGTTTAATCCATTGAGCTATGCTTTGATAGAGGAAGTTGAAGAATAACTGCAAATATTTAAAATTTAAAATATATTTCTTTGTGATCGGGCTGGGGATTTAGCTCAGCGGCAAAAGCGCCTGCCTGGCAAGCGCAAGGTCGTGAGTTCGGTCCCCGGTACCGGAGAAAAACAAAAAAAAAAAAAAAAAAAAAAAAAGAAGAGCATTTCTTTGTGATCTTTCTGTGTGATTTTGGTCTGCCTAGCAAGTTAATGGGGGAAAGGAGCACATTTTTTTTTGCAAATCTACAAAGGAGCCATGGTTTGGCCCCTGGTAACAAGATATCCCAACCTTAAATAAGCTTTGAATGTGATGTACTGGGAGTCAGAACTCCGTAGATTTCTAAAGTTCAAATGAGCTTGGTTGGTATCATCTTATAACCTGACATCTCTAGCTCATTGTAATGCTGGGGCTTGTAGATTAAACATTGTTTTGCATCTTTTAACTTCAATTTTACTTCACTTGTCTTTCAAAAGCAACTCAGACATGTGATAGCATCATTATAAAGCCATATACTATTAAAGTTGGAAAAAATATATGTATCTTAAAGTCATTTGCTTAACATCCACCTATAAAGTAAGAATACGAAAAAATGGAGAGGAGGACAGAGACTTATGTTCTGATATTAGTGTCAGAGCCAGAGTTTCATTTAGTATTTAGACTTCTAGACTTACATACCTATTACACAAGCACTACAATGGTATAAGAAATGTACCACTACGTGGTGTGTATAAAACAGATAGCCAAACACCATAGTGTGCTTTTGCTCTGGAAGGAACAATTATATATAGTAGAAAAATATAGAAAACAAGAGCTTATGACTAGCACATATTCCAAATACTAATTCCAAATATCAAAGTATTCCAAATACTTTGATATCTTTAGTGAAAAAGGGAAGGCATGACATGGTTCCCCTCCGATATGTTAAGTGGAATACATGAACTGTCATTCACAGTGACCTAGGACCACCGCTCTGAAATGACTCATTGCTGTGAGCTCTCTCAAAGAAATGTCACAGCACCCTGAAGAAGCACCTAGAACTATACTCATACTTAGTATTAGACTGCTGTGTGTGCATGCACCCGTGTGTGTGTGGGTGTGTGTTTGTGTGTGTAGCTCTCGTCTGTGTTTCATCCCTTTTTAAACTATCTGTTGACTTTTGCTACTTCAGAGATGCTTTTGTGCTAGCCTTATTCAGCTACTCTTGTTATCTCTTATTAGCCAAAACTTTTATATATAATCTCAGGACACCAGATAACCTGTGAGAAAAATATGAGCTTCACTTTGGGTCTATCACTTAATACTTTGTCTCCTTGGGAAAGATACTGGATCTCCCTAAGCTTTAGTTTGGTCATTTGTATAATGGAAATGACTTGTAGGATTTTTTGTTTTGTTTTTTTCCGGTCCCGGGAATCGAACTCATGACCTTGCATTTGCCAGGCAGGCGCTGTGCCGCTGAGCTAAATCCCCAGCCCCCAATTTGTAGGATTTTTCCTGACAAGTCCTGAAGTGGAAACAAAGTGACCTTGTAAGCACATTTGGCCCGCTCAAGAAACAGTAATGGAAAGAAATGTTACTGTGAGATGCATTTTAAGAAGATTTTTGGACCTTTTCGCTATCTCTCAATGTGACAGTCTTATATGTGCAGTAAGCCTTTGGGCTTTAGAAAGATGTTTTACCCCTCAAATATATCCATTTTGTAAAAATGGATTTCTACAGTAGATGGGCTGATTTTGATCTCCATTGCAAAGGAAGATATCTGATAGTTCAGGGTGCTTCCACCTCTGCTTTCATGGTATGTTGCTGTATTTGTTTATAGGAAGGAAAACTATCAGATTTTTAACCACGTGCCTGATGAATTCAAATTCTCAAATTCCTACTCTCTTTTTTACTTCTGTGCTTTATAAGAACCATTTCATGGAGACTTTTCTCTAATGAGATCTGTCCATGGTAACTCAAAATGTGTATTAGCTCTTTTCAGAATTCACCTAAGCTTTGTTCAAGGACCCTCGGCCATCTTCGATTGCAAGTCCCACATACAGCCTTCATGCGCTCAGATGGATACATTAGCACTGTAACTTCTTTTAAACTTTCATTAAGTCCAAAAAACTGCACACTAGAAGTGCAAAGAAGGCAAGGAAGTGGCAAGGAAGTGGGAAGACAAAACAAATTTCTCTTGAAGGAAGATTTTGCATAAGGGTAAACTCAGAGTTGTTATTTGTTTCTACAAATGAAAAGGCTTAGAACAGGAAGCACTTTCTGTTCCGATTTTCCCCTCTGCTTCTTGTTTTGGTGTGAGAAACTGACGTCTAAAAGGTGTTCTGTGCAAAGCAGAGAAAACCCAGCCAGTGGACGTCAGTCGGGATTCCTGTAACTTTTTTCATTATTGGAATAAGAAGGTTGAAGTTGGGGGCTTCGTGAATTATTTCTGTGTGAGGATCATCAGAGTTTGACCAACCAATCGGACTCTGACTTCAGTACTCAAATCAATCTAATATAAATTACATTTATTTCTGTCTAAATTGTTTATTGAGAAATCTAAGATCATATTTAAATTGACTATTTACATAACTTATAGGCAACATGTGCCAATAATATCTCCAGATTTTATTCCATGATTATTAATATATAATTAATATACTAATAAAGGCATAAGGATTTGTAATATATTTCTTGAATTCATAAATCCTTGTGCACAAACAAGTGTGATTAAACAAATTTGATTCAGTATGGTATAATTGTCTTTATACATATTTTGTTTTCTATTTACTAACCTAATATATGTATATAACTTTCCATTGATAATAACTTTCGTTTTTAGCTTTTCATCTATTTAGGTTTATATTATGTTTTCACACTACATTTTCAAACCATTTGTCCCTCAATAAGTATTAGATATTTTCTAGTATTTAGCATTATAACAAATATATTTACAGAAAAACAATTTTTTTTAAAATTACCTCCTTAGAATAAATACTTTAATTTATATTACTAAATCAAGTGTAATATAATTCAAAGGACTTCTGCTTTATCTTATTAGATTTCTTTAGAAAGGCTTTTCCAGTTGCCAAGACCACCAACATTAATTATATCACATATTAAACTGTACCCTATTACTCATTGAAGAAGATTACTTACATTTATTTCTAACCATTTATTTTTAATTTAGTGCCTATTATGTCATAGTTATTTTAATTTGTGTTGGTATAATTATTAACAAATCCAATGAGATGCTTTTCTACTTTGATGATGTATCTTTTAAAAGCTTAATTTTGATTCTTCTTATACTTTAAAATAAACGAAAAGACTAAAAACCAAGAGCACTGAAACTTTCATTGGGAGGTAAATGACAGACAAGAATCGATTTTTCCATTTCCTAGCTCTCCTGGTATGGCTTTGCGAACGATTTAACCTCTTTGTACCAGTGTTCTCCTGTATTGAAGGAAGATATTAATTTCTTCCCTATCTTCAAAGAAAGGAAATGAACTAGTGTGATATTTTGTACAGCGTGAAACCATTTACTCTAATAAGGGCTTCATCTGCAGTTGGCTTTTTCCTTAGCATTATGTGATACGACGGAGAAGCCATTTGAGTTTGGGGTCTGAGCTGTATTTGCTAATACTGAACCTCCTTGCAAAGAGGAGGGTCATGTTCTGCTGAAGACAATTTTGATGTTGTTTTCAGGATGAAGCAACAACGCCTCCTGCGTCTGTGTCCATCTGCCCTTCATGAGACGAGCTTAGTCATCAGTGTAGACTTAGGAAAGAACTGCTGCTTTCTTCCCAGTCCTGCCAAGGAGTCTGGGCCTAGGAACACAGCACATCAGAAATTCACAGCAAAAGTCTGTTTATGAAATGGCAGCCAAGGATCTTTCCCTAAATCAGGGCTCTTTGCAGAGTGGATGGAATCCAACCCCTCAGTCTCAGACAGTAGAAGTTGGTCAGGCGTTTTTATTAGAACTGAAATCCTAGTGGTAAGAGACTTCTGGAAACAGGAGGCCAATTCCAAAAGAGACTAAACACTTTAAGGGACCTGAACTTGGCACACGAATGACCAACACAGCAGCACCCCTGTTGTTGCTAAGAGGCTACACTTAAAAATCTTAACTTTTCAGCTTCCGTTCAGAGGTAGATTTCTATTCCTCTTTGGGGAAGCTGTCTTTTATATACTCAAGTCCTCCTAATAAAATGTTTTAAAAGCAACTATACCAGTGCCTTACGCGGGTGTTGGAAAAGGAACCAAGAGCTTGGGCTACATCTAAAAAATCAATATGCACTTCCCGCCTCTTGATTTCACGTCTCTGCACTGTCATCTCCAAGGCATGCTTCGTTCTTGTATGTTTGTCTCTTTCTCTCGCACCATACATGCATGGGTGCATACACACACACACACACACACACACACTTTCTTCTTGATGTTTTATTGTCATCCCACCAGCACTTTTCTAGGAAGGAAAAAACTCATTCAAGAAAGAGAAAAATGTGTCAAAGGCTACCTTTTAGAGTTTAATCAGGTTGGGCCAGGGATATAGCTCAGCGCCACAAGCACCTGCCTGGCAAGAGCGAGGTCATGAGTTCGATTCCCTTATCAAAAAAAAAAAAAAAAGAACGCCATCCAATTATAGAGCTGGGGATGTAGCTCAGTGGCATAAGCACCTGCCTGGCAAGCACAGGTTCCTGAGTTCGATCCCCAGTACGACAAAAAAAAAAAAAAAAATAGAGTTTAACCAGGTTACTGTGAAGAAGTTATCTCTTCCACTCTTACAGCCTTGCATTTACCGTACTCCTGAGTGTCTTCTTCTGCATGGTATCATAAATATTCAGACCTGGCTGTACACAAGGTGGAGATTCTGAATCCTATTATTCAAATATTGCTCTGATGTTTTCAAAGTAGAAGACTAAATAAAGATGAGGGATGGGACTTCTAAATTGCTCCAAGTTGCTGGGTCCATGCGCTCACCCTACAATTAATGCTCAGCTTTCTAAGGACACAGACATCTTGTCAACCATGAGAGATAGCAAAGATAATGGGACCCGTGTGGTTGAATTTCAAGTAATGATGGTATCATTAATGACAACATGAGTACAAGTATGTTAACATGAAGAGCTAGAAAATAAGAGAATTCAACATAGAGGAAGAATAAATTCATTAAAATAAAAATTATTGATAACAAAAAAATACTAGAAATTTTAGGTTAAGGACATGATTCTTTGTAAAAAGCAATAAAAAAGTGTTAAAAATAAATCCTAAAACAAAAACATACAGAATATTACAAGTGAAAAACCAGCTCCTAGCATGGGTATAGAACACTTTTAAAAATTATTACACTTAAATTTTATAAAAAGGAGTCACTTTCTCTGCAAATCTGAAATAGACAGGGAAAAAAAACTTGAATAACCTCATAAACATGGATGAAAGTCAGAGCTGCTACCTGAAAAGACCCAGAAACTTTCACTAACAGGACTTTCTCTGTCATCAAAGAACAAATGATTTCTGCACTACTTCGGCTTTCATAGCCTACCAAAAAAGAAGCAGCTTCCCAGATCATTTTATGAAACTAGCGTGTTCCTCATGGCCATACTAACATAGGCTGCCCCCAAAAGAAAACTCTGTGCTAACCTAACTTTCAGAAATGCAGAAATCCCAAACTAAATACTAGTAAACTGAATACTACATAATAAAACATTTCACACAGTTCTGTTATTGCAACATTAGGATAATTAGGAGATTTTTAGATCAATTTGCTATATTGATGTAGCAAACTGGAATTAGAACTGACCGTCTGCATAGATGCTTTTCATTGCAAGGGCATTCATAAAATTGATTATACATTCCTGTTGAAAGCAAAAATAGTTGGAATAATGCAACATAAACTCTAAGTAGAAAGGAAAATGCTATAGATTTAGCAGGGTAAAATAAAGCCAAACGTTTTTCTCTCTAGATCTAGGTAAGCACAAAATCACCTCTGTAATAGTAATACTGTTCTTACCATTCTATGCCTTGTAATGGAAAGCTGGAAACAAAGAAAAAGTTAAACATGTGTACTTGAACTTATATGTGTAACAGTTCAGCACATATAAAGACAGGAATAAATGCTGAAGGTCCAGGTACCTACTGAGTAATAAAACATCAGAAATTCTGTTGAAATTCTTTGCGTTCTTTCCGTTCACATTTCTAAAACTTTCATACAGACACAGCTGCTACTCTAAATCTGTTTAATGCCTATCTCTAAACAATATGAAGTGATATTTGCATTTGGTGTTCATAATGTTTATTTATTTATTTATTTATTTATTTATTTATTTATTTATTTATTTGGTCTTTTTGAGACAGGGTCTTGCTGTGCAGTTCAGGCTGCCCTTGAGCTCACTTTATAGCCCCAGCTGGTCTCAAACTCACAATGATCCTCCTGCCTCAGCCTCCCAAGTGCTGGAATTACAGGCATGCACCGCCACACCTGGTTTTGGTGTTCACAATTTTAAATGAGTGCCATTCTATCCTTCAGATTTTCCTGAGACTTTCTCACTCAAAATTTTTTTTTTTTTTGGTTTTTCTCTGGTACCAGGAACCGAACTCACGACCTTGCGCTTGCCAAGCAGGTGCTTTTGCCGCTGAGCTAAATCCCCAGCCCCTCACTCAAAATTTTAAGACTGGAATATGTAAATATTTATAGATAATGTGATTATTCTAGAAATCTTGGGAATAAATTGAAAATACTAGAATAAGTAAAGTCTCATAAGCTAGCAAAATCAAAATTACAAGTTTTAGGATTAGAAATAATAAAAGGAAAAAATCCTTGCACAGGCTGACAATAAAATTACAAAATATATGGTGAAAACTTTCCTTGAAAGTATAAATGATCTAAGGAAAAAATGCTGTAAAATTTTTCCAAGAATGGCTAACTCATGCACAAAATGACTTTGGGATTGAATGTACCTTGGAAAGTATCTCTCGGATTTACAGGGATCCCTATTATAACCCTATTGTTCTACAATAGCAGCAAGTGTTCAGCAGGGCAATGAAGCTAAGGTACTGTCCTTTAGTTAGAGCATTTATTGAGTGCCTTTCCTCATACAGCTCCCAGCTGTTTGCTAGTCTTGGTAACAGTTGGCCACAGCCCTGCAGGCTCCAAAGCAGTGCTCACTGGTAAGGACAGTGAAACACAGACCCCTGAGTAGTTTGCCTAAACAACATAGGGCACTAACTGCATAGGCATTTCCCCTCCTAGTTCCTAATCCAAACTATATCAACTGCTGTTGTCTTAGAATTAGAAGGCTTTCTAAGGGCCAGAGGGAATCTTAGAAATTCAGTAACATCCTTTTATAGCTGAGAAAGCTAAAGCCCAAGGAAGCTGACCCATTCCCCTGAGGTTATATGGTTTATTAATGGCAAGGGCAGGAGTAGAAACCATGGTCCTTGATGACGCCTTCAAAGAACTACTTTCTTTGGGGACTAACATGAAGAATTTTAACCATATGTGACCACAGATCCAGAGGGACATTCTTAGAAAATGTTGGATTCAGGAGACTTTGGTTGGAGAGCATAGAATTAGGACAATGTTTACTTCAGCTCTAACCAGAAGGCAGGGTCTCAAATTTCCAGGTTAAATGCCTCTGAAACTTTATGCTGGAACCTTCCCACTGCCCTAGTTTGTTTATTTTTAAATCAAGCATGAACTCACCGCTCGATGTTTGCCAGAGTTTAGATGAATGTCAGCATCAGGCCACTGTAATAATGGTTTAAGATTATTTAATCCCATTACTTATACACTTCATTAGGCTGAGTGAATTGTTGGCAGTGGTTCAGTAAACTTCCTACTTTAGAGATAAAAGGATGGAAAGAACCTATTCCTTGTTTTCTTTCATATTTATCTCCTAACTTTTAGTGGGTAAAGACAGAATGATTAGGCCCCTATAGCATGGAATTTGTTAGTGGGTCTTCTGAAGTGTTTCATACCCTCAGAAAAAAAAGATATATCTACGGCCTTGTCATTCCTATTAGAATAAATAGGAGTGAGGTAAAGGGATGTGTGTGTGTGTGTGTGTGTGTGTGAGAGAGAGAGAGAGAGAGAGAGAGAGAGAGAGAGAGACAGATGGACAGATAGAAAGAGACAGAGAAGACAGACAGAGAGCAGAGAGAGAGACAGAGCACTATAAATGTCAAGCTTAAAATTAAACAATAAGCTCCAGGCTCCTAGGTAAGATGCTCAATCTTTCATTTAAAGGGTTTGGTGCAAAGCAAATTATTTCAAAGACAAACTATGTCTGTTAAAATCACACCTACCTTGTCCAGCTATTATTGTGTTACCACCCATTTGTTTGAGCTTCAGTCTCCCCCATACAGAATGAAAGCACAGTTTCTTACCTCACATGCTAACGTGGAGTCTAAGACAGCAGGCCTGAGTGGAAATCACAGTGAAGGCTATGTGTACAAAATCCACAAAGGAGAATTTTCCCTAACTTGATTTACCCAATGATGAAGCATTCACATCGCTGCTGGCTTCAGAACTACTGGAATCTGAGCCATGATGAGACGTGGAAGCTTGATTTTCTCTAAAGATGTTGGAGGTCTCATGCTTTGCAGTCACCCTGAAATCCTTATCACTAAAGTGGAGTTCTAGAAACCCCCTCCCAACTTCTACACAACAGGACAGAAACTGTGGACCTTTTACAAGGCAGGGAGTGAGAGCGGAGAATTCTCTCGCACGCTCAAGTTTGACATCCACGTGTCTATACTTTTCAGCCTTGTTCTTACAAACTATGGCCCCAAATAATTTTCCATTCTTACCTTTCATTCTTTTTATAATGCCTGCCCAAGTATTGGTATCTGACATTTCAGTGTGTAAGCTTAGGCTGTTGTGCCTTGTGTCTTTTCTCCATTTCTATCCTTTAAAAATTTGAATCAGCCATCCTTAAAACACTTTCCTGGATCTTCCTCAGTTAGATTCAGCCTTTCCTGAACCTGCAGGAGTTTGGTTTCTGTTTCTCTCATAGGATTTAACCTGACTACAACTGTTGTTATGAAGTTGCTGGAGTCCTTGACACAAGACTGATTAAATTCCTCAAAGAGTATGTGGTGGAGGGTGGAGGTCACATTTAATTCCTGTGTCTTTTCTGTAGTACTTTTCAAGGAGGTGAGCCTCTCATTGTTTTTATGGCTACAGGGCACTGGAAGGTGACCTGGTTCTACTCCAGTGTCTCCTCACAGTGTTCGGTTCACACCCCCCTTTGTCTGTCCTTTAGTGCACCCTGGACTTGAAACTATGACTATAAAAAGGGAAGAGGAAAGCTTGGCTCCCGAAACCTATGATCAGAGTTATTGCTGAAATGTAAATATAAAAGATTGAGGGGAAAGATAGGTGAGGGAAGCCAGCTGTCTAGCTTCCAGCCACGGAATTATCATAAGAGCTACTGCAATCACTCAAGGTCAGCACACAGGCTCTCCTCAAACGTAAGAGTTGCCAAGGAATTTGAGTGGAGCTTCTCTGATGTTCTGATGACTTTGAATGTGACAGGCTACCTCTCTGTCGTGGCTGGCCTGATAGAAATAAGTAAATAAACAAACAGATAAAGTCTACTTCCAGGATATCTTCTTGAGCTCACCTCCCTGCAGAATAGAGGATACTGGCTGAGGCTGACGTCATCGGAATAGCAAAGAGACACTTTTTGAATACCTCATAGTGGCAAGGGCCTAGAAGGTTTTCAAAGAATATCTTTTAACTGAGGAGTATTTAATAATGCTACAGTATGGGAAAGTAGCTGTCAAGAGGGGGAAAATCTTGTATGGGGAGTCACAGTTAGATGGATGCTCTGAGAATTTGTTTAATTTTTAAGATTCCCAGTTCTCCTGCAGCTCAGTTTTTGAACATGTGTTATATCACTGCTTATCAATTTTATAAAATACAAAATGTCTATACTTTGACATGTCCATTTCCCAAATTACCTTTTGGTGTTATCCCTTTCCCCTTGGATTATCTTCCTTTTATCTAGCTATAATAGACTTCCATTCATGCCAACTCTTGTAGAGTCTACATAGTAAGGGAAAGATGAGATATTTGTCTTTCTGAGGACAATCAGAATGTTATTTTGCTTAATGTGATGGTTGCCCATTCTATCCATTGTCCTGCAAATGACCTAATTTTATTATCTTTACTGCTGAATAATTCTCTACTTTTATCCTTTTACCTATTGGTAGGTACGTGGTCTGGTACCATATCTTGGCTATTTTGAATTCTGCTACAATAAACATAAGTGAGCTGGGATAGTATACTAACTTTAATTCCTAAGCATATGTAACAAAGCATGGTATAGCTGGGTCAAATAATATCGCCATTTTTAGTTTTTTGACGAAGCTCCATACTGATTCCTATGGTGTCTGTACTAATGTACATTCCCATCAGCAGTGTAAAAGGGTTCCTTTCCAACTGCATTCTTGTTAGCAATTACTGTTTTTTGTATTCTTGTCGATGGTCTTTCTCATTGGGGTGAGATAGAATCTCACTGTAATTTTGGTTTGCATTTCCTTAATAGCTAAAGAGTTTGAAGATTTTTTCATATACTTACAGGTGAGTCTTACTTTTTTTGAGAAGTGTCTTCAGTTCCTTTGCCCATTTATTGCTTGGGCTATGTGGCTTATCTGATATTAAATTTCTTTTAGTTCTTTATATATTCTAGGTACTAATCTGTCAGAAGTGTAGCTGGGAAAGATTTTCCTCACATTCTGTAGGATTTCTGGTCAATTATTGTTTGCCTTGCTTTGCAAAAACTTTTTAACTTTATCTAGTCCCATTCACTGATCCCTGCCATTATTTCCTGGACTATTGGAGTTGTATTCAGGAAACCTTCTCAGGTATGCTTATGGCTTCAAGTGTTTCCCCTATGTTTTCTTCTAGCAGTTTCAAAGATTCAGGTATTACACCCACATATTGGATCCACTTCAAATTGATTTTTTAAAGGATCTGAGAATTCTTGAAGCAATCTGAAAATGAGAAACGTGATGACTTTTAAAATTGTATCCATTATTTGTGAAAAGGCAATAAACATCTCCCAGGGAAGTTATTTTTAGTTTATGAACTCTTTAAGAATGCTAAAATGTATTTGAGGTTATTTACATGAATACAGTTCCAGGAGGATCATTGTGAGTTCAAGACCAGCCTGGGCTACAAAGTGAGCTCAAGGCCAGCTTGAACTGCATAGCCAGACCCTGTCTCAAAAAGACCAAAAAATAATAATAATAGTTAATTAATTAATACAGGTCATGGGACATGGTATTTGAAATGAAACTGAACTTTTTAAATGTATTCTTTACAAAAGTGAACTATTTTTATTTTTATTCTAGGGTAGGCAAAGAATTTAAATAAGTTCCATTATAAAGCCCATCAAATACGCAAAGAGTTTTCCCACAGAGTGGAAAGTACTAAGTGTAGTGGGCCCCAGAGAAAAAAAAACAGGAGAAGGGAGTACAGGATCCTTTGTGGGAAGCATTTCCTTCAAACGCTCTTGTATTCCCTGAATTCCCTTGAACTGAAAGAAGCAATTCAGCCAGAAAGTCTTCAGAATGAAAGAGGCCTGTACCCAGGTGTCACGAACCACCTTATTGTCTCCTGATTCCACACATTTCTTGTTTTTCCATCTGCTGAGACAAATATGAACTATTATTAACCCTTGGTATAAAGTAATAAAGTCAAGACTATGAAAACCGTGAGCTTTGGCAAATGAAGATCAAGGCAGAACTTTGAGCTCTCGGACTATAAATCTCAGCTTCTAACTTGCTCTCAAGTAAATCCATGCTACCAGATGGGCTCTCATCATATAGAGCTTTTTTAAAAAGCTAGCAAGACTGCTTTTTGCATCTCTCAAGTTCCAGTTTAGTTAGTTAGCTCTGTTTTGAGAATTCTATATTCCCCTCTGGCTGAATACATGCACTCCCTTCTCTGTATTTCCAGAACTTTTATCAGAACTTTGGTGTTAATATTTCCCCACTCTTCTAATCCTTTAGTATTTCTTCCTCATAATGGTAGATAATCTCACCCTTGTATAAAGAAGTTATGAGCTCCTTAGGAACAAACTCATGTTTTTCTGTTAGTTTCTTTGTGTCTATCTTCCCTATGCACCACCCCAATTATTAATTACCACCCCGAGTATTAATTACTCGGCATTCATTTCAAATACCATGTCCCAGGACCTGTATTAATTACTCGGCATTGTCCAAAATGGTATCCAAAAGAAGACCTCTTACACTAGGGAGTATTTAATATGTTTACTTTTTAATGAATGTATTGGTAGGTTTTAACTTCCATAGCAAAATACTGTGTGCCTTCAACAACAGATATTTATTTTCTCATAATTCTAGAGATTGGAAGTTCAAGATCAATGAGCCAGCACAATGGGGTCTGGTGAGCCTTCTCTTCCTGGTTTATACATAGCCAGCTTCTCATGGTGTCTTCACGTGGAGAGATGGAGGGGTGGAGCAAGCTCTCTGCTTCCTCTCCGTCCTTACGAGGGCACTAATCACCATGAAGGCCCCACTCCCATGACCTTATCTAAATTATCTCCCAAAGACCCCATTTCCAAATACTTTCACAGTGAGAGGTGAGTATTTTCACCTCTGAATTTAGAAGAGATTCCATTTAATTATTCCTTGTAGTTATTTAAGCCTTTAGACCATAGGTCTATAAATGCATATCAGCCATGGTTGATGGAATAGAAGCTAGACTATCATGTTTCTGCTTATAGAAGCTACATACTTTAGTTATTTAGAAGGTTTTTATTGAGCATCGCATTGCCTTTAAAGAATTTTGTTAAATATTCTGTGGGGTCCTATTAACATTCAAGCCCTAGTGCATTTTCCTTTAACAATGCATTTAACCTGCTAGTACTCATCTCATTTTGAAGAAAACGAGAGAGACTTTTTTTTAGAGAGGGAGAGAGCTATTGCGCATTCCTATTAGATCATTAGGAAATGGGCACAAGGGGCAGGAAGCCAGACTGGCCTGAGTCTGGCTGGGCCGTGTCTACCGGTCATTCCAGCAAAGCTGCTGGAATAACACTTTGTTCTCCCATAAAGTGTTTCTTGTCAGAGCCTCTTCTGGAATTAACTCCTCATGCATGGATCAATAAGCCTCACCCACTTGCCAGTATAATTAAGAGGTGGCAGGTTAAGCATTGCTATCAATTAAGTTCAAAGTAAAATAAAACGAAGAAGATTGTTTTTGTGAGCTCATGCCGTCAGGTTTTTCTCAAGGTTGTCTCTGAGTTCTTATAGAGGACAATTCAGGGAAGGGAGGTGATTGCCATCTCCCCTGCCCTGGGGAAATCGAGCTTTCATGCCTTTTGCACATGTTAACTGAATTGGAAGCTACCAGCCAATGGTAGGAGACACTGAAGGAGGAGCCCCTTCAGAGTGCACAGGACTGGGCTGGGCGCTGGAGGAATACAGAGCAGCAGGAGACTCAGGCTGTGCGGTCACAGAGCTCTCCCAGCAGTGAGGAGGTTCTCACCTGCAAGCTAATGCAGTACAAGGCCAAGTCACCTGACGTATCTGGCGCACAGGTTCAGGAGTGGTGAGAGGGCAGGGTGTGCTCCATCATGGAGTCAGGGAAGGAGGCACAGAATCAATAAAGATCTCTCAGAGGAGGCCGAATGTCCCCCAGGCCTTGCATGTAGAGCTAGAAAATGGATTTTGGTAAGGGTGAAAGAGTGAAAGAGAATTCCAATTTCTAAATAATTATTACCCATATTGACTGCATGGCAGCTTTCTAGATTAAAGGAAACTGCATCAGCCTCTTGATCAATAAGGATATATTGAGTATCACCCGTCTGTTACTCTGGAGAAAATGGGAGGGTAGAAGAGGTTAAAAAAAAAAAAAAATAGCTTCTGGTTTGCAGGGGTTTTGCTGCAATAACCGCTTCGGGCTCATCATCTTCCTCTGCTGGCATCTTAATGGAATTCAATATAAAGGCCAAATTCTTTTGTTCTAAAACCACATGAAATCCAGAGCTAAGGGAACAGTGACATTGGAGCTGTCATTCTTTTGTTGATAAGGTGTATACTACACTTAACAGCTATGAAAGGATCACAAGGCACTGCTGCAGTTTAAGTTCATTTTGCTGATAGGATTGACCAGAAATCAACCTCCATGCCTTTGAGGCTGTAAAGAATTTTGAAGGTTCTCTAACCTAGGCCCTTTTTACTTTACTAAATGAAGCCCAGTGAGGATACAGCTCTTCCAGGTAAAAGGTCCATGTGAGTTTCTAAATTTTAGAACAATTGGTTTATTATTTGGTATTTTGGGGAAAGAATAACTTGTCTCCCAATTACTGTTGGAGGAGAGCATTAAGTATAGGAATGAAAACTATCTTCTCTCTGGTCTCTGAAGGATTGATTGAATCTGTGAAATAAACTGGCAGTAGATTTTATAGAAGAAAAGATATAAAAATATATTAAGGGCATGGGGCACATCAATAAAGGAAAGTAGGTACCCAAAAGCCTAGTGATATCTGCAAGCTTAATACCCTCTTCTTAGGGAAGGGTGGAGAGAGATGTAGGCAACTTAGGAGAGAGTCAATGATTTGGGAGAAAGATGAATTGTCCCTTAGGGCATTAAGGAACAACCTGCTATTAAGTTTGTCTCTACAGGCTCCTCCCCTGTAAAATAGTTAATCTTCCTTAGCTGATGAGAGTTCCAGGGAAGGGCCTCATGCCAATGGTATTCTGTTTTTAGTCAAATAAGGAAACCAGGAAAAGCCCTCTTCCTATTCTTTGTGGGAGAAGGACACAGACAAGAGTGCAAGAGGGCAGAGAGACCTGGGTTCTGAGATCTGCCAGTTTTCTGTAGTTCGAAGTACTCAGCATGCCGAAGCACCATACCTAAAGGTATCATTTTCTGAGCCTCAACACCGGCAACTTGACTTAATAATCTCCCAGTTTTCCAGC
Source organism: Chinchilla lanigera (assembly GCF_000276665.1). Lineage (NCBI taxonomy): Eukaryota > Metazoa > Chordata > Mammalia > Rodentia > Chinchillidae > Chinchilla > Chinchilla lanigera. The sequence continues at coordinate 19,105,142 of NW_004955420.1, read as the reverse complement.
TATGTTAATTATATATCCTTTAGCATTTAACACCTGTAGCAATTGCTTTGCATAATAATATCTTACTCTTAAACACATGTGCCCAAAGTACTTTTATAGTTGTTTTTCATTTGATGTTCACGACAATCCCACACAGCAGGTGTTCCTTCTTGATTTGATAGGAGAGAACTGAGGCTCAGAGAAAATATCCCAGAGAACTGGGACACTGCAACAGGTCTCTCTGACTTCTGTTTTCTAGTTTTCTGACCTTTGCATATCAGTTGCTTGCCTAGATGGTCCAGCCCGGTGAAGTCCACCTAAGGAATATTTACTAGGTATCACTGTCGAGAAACTTGATGATTAAATGAAATAGCCAGACCCATATGATCACCTCCCAAATAAATAAAGAAAAATATAAAAGGTACTAGGAAATAGGGAGATAGAACTTTTGCAAAAGGTACAAAAACAGAGAAGGAAGGGAGGAAGGCGGGAGGGCAGAAGGAGATGTAGAAAGAGCCAATGTGTTCTGTACCTCTACCAACTCCCCACAATGAATGGACTCATTACGTGCTACAAACATATACTAATAGAGATAAAAGTTGCAAAAAGAAAATGTAGAATAAATGCCAGAGTGGGCACAAAATGTCTTTGACAGTGAGGGACTAATTTTGTTGCAATTTATCTCACATGCCAGGGTCCTGTCTTCTATCTAGGTAGTTACTATTGCACCCCTGTGTTTTTTGTCACATCTCTGCATTCCTGGAGCTCCTTACACAGGCCTCAAACTGTCCCCGCGTTCTGTTAATACAGGTTGATGATGCTGATGATTTTCTCCGCCGCCATCCCTAACACGGGAAAGATTTTCTGTTGGCCCTTAGGCATGATAGGCTTTAATAGATGAATTAGCCGTTTTAAAGAAAATAAGTAACTTTATAATGAGGTAGTCTCTAAATACTAACTCACGCAACAAAATGACATTCTGTTTTAACTAGTTAATGCCCAACCATTCTTTACAGTTTAGAGGACCATAGGAAGTCTTCTCAAGTCAATGAATTGTTACTTTCAGTAGGAGCTGTTAAAACATCAACACAGTCTTTAATGGAAGACTAAAAACTTTTAATTATGGCCAAGTAGCTGATCATTATTGTTTCACTGATGTTTTAAGTGGTATCAGATATCCCAGCTGTTTTCCACCAAGGACGGATAAATTTCAGTACAATTCAGAAATGCATCTGTTTTCAAATTTAAGGGAAATTTTTTACTCTTAGTGAAGTTGTGATTAAGTTTGTGAATTCTGTACCTTTGGAATTCTGCTGAAGGAGGGCTGCATTCTGGGTTGCTTCATTTAGTTATACAGTACAGCTGGAATGTTCTGTGGCACATTTATGGATGTCCCTTTTTCTGAAATCCTACTGCCAAGCTTTGTAAACAAATATTATTTCTCAAAAATACTAGAAATAAAGTGAAAATATAGTCTTATCTCTTTAATAGTCAGAAGAGTTTTCGTTCCCTTAACCATTAAATTCTGAGGTGTACTTGGTCCAGTTCTGCTGTGAATCTGATCTCAGCGTAGTTTTAAGTGAGAGGTCTCTAGCATAAGTCACCTTTTGGATCCAATCTCTCAGTATTTCCTAAAAGTGCCAGCGTACACAGTGAATCAGAAGGGAAATGAGTAAATCTGGTTTGATTTACTAAACACCAAGACACACATCCATGTGCACTTACAAACGAAGCACACACGCATGCCAAAGCCAGAAACCCTGCAACAAAGCAAAGCTTCGTTTACTTTGAGAGAGATACAGGGGAAAGAAACTCCCAACCTGAAAGGTAAGCAGGACAAGTCCATGTTCTCTAAAGTCGAAGAATGAATTTTAGGAACAACGGAGGTTAAGAGCAGAATATATTTATTGAGGGACAGAAGGGGACCTGAGTGGGTTGCCTAGGGATCCTGTCTTTTCCAGGGGTTTTTATACAGCAAATTTAAAGCACCAGGTGAGGCAGGGCCAAGGTGGAAAACTTGGATCTCGCTAGGTGGGCATGAGGTGGGGCAAAACTATGGTCAACCAATAAGATTACAAATAATTGCTTAGGTAAAATTGATTAAATAATAGGGAGCAAATGGGGAAAGGAGTCCCGTAGCAAAGGGGCATGAATACAGAACAGGGGCCTTTCCTGTAGGGGGTTGGGTTAGTGACTCTTTGTGGCTTTTTCAAGGTGATAGAGACCTATTTAGAATATCAATCCCTGAGGTCCATCCCTAGGGAAGTATGTGGGTGCCTTCCTTTAATCTTTTGTCCTGAGGTCCGGCCCACAGCGGAAGTGCTTGTCTCTCCCACAGGTGCAAGGTATCTTGTCTTTCATACTGGCTCCTTCAAGGGCCTAGCCCTGTCTGACTGTCTATAATACTTCTGTGTAACCCAGCTGCCTACAAGAGGATACAACATTTTACACCTGCCACAAAATTGTTTTTTTAGGAAAGTTATACAGACATTTTTAAGCGGACACTACAGCACTAATTTACAAACCAAGTGACAATTTAAATGAGATAAGAGAAACTATAATTTAAAGATTTTTTTTGAGTATGGTAGCGGTGTGTGTGTGTGTGTGTGTGTGTGTGTGTGTTCTTGTGTGTGTAGGGTTGCATTGAATTTGAGAGTAATTTTATGGAAAGCGTTGCCAGGGTGGTATTTCAAATGCTCCACAATTTGAATTTAAACTACTCAATGGGATCATTAAGATTATTATGCATGTTTTCCAAAGTGCTTGAATTCAAATGACAACTTAAGAAAAAAAAAAAAAGGATGCCCTTTAAAAATTGAGGAATGTTATTGCACTTAGAGAAATTCCTGTACTTTGAAGTAATTTGCCACGTCTCTTTCTCAGATAATGTGCTCAAGAGATAAAGGGGTGGGAGGACTTGCATGTTAGAGACACATTACACTGATAAATAAAAGTGAACTGTGAAGCAGGCTTTATGGACAATGAGTTATTTCATTTAGTACAGTTGACGGCAGGAAAGGAGGGAGGGAAGTGGCTCCATGTGTGGTTGAAGCACAGATCTGATGACAGCAGAGGCTTATTGAGTGGTGTGCAAAAGGCTCCTCGGAACTCATCACGTGTGCCTCTGGGTTCCCTTCGCATGGCTCAGCTACGGAATATACAAGTCTCCTTTCATTCTGTGCCAGTTAACTGAATCAAAACTGCACCCGCCTCCAAAAGGAGGGACGCTTACTCATTTTTCAGAAGGAATTTTTTGCAATGAAGTTCGCAAAGTAATTTTGCAGTTGACCGTTGTTTTTTTTTTTAAACAAGTGCAGTTCCAGGGTCTCAAATTTACTAGGTTTCTCCCTTGTTTAATTCTCTAACAGTTACTTTTTATTTTGAATAAAAATCTGACAAGTATTTATTTATGGCCCTCAGAGAAAACAACTGGCGTAGTTTGGGGTTTTGCAAGGGGAACAATATAATACAGGAAACATATTTTATAAGGTTATTTATAATAGTCACCCAAAGAATCAGTTACAAAAAGAGAGTGCAGGAAGTCTGTCCACACACTAAAGCCCAAAGAATCCATCCGAAGACCTGGATCCCACAAGAAAGTTTTGCATGAGTCCAGCTGAAGACCCAGAACACATCACAGCGCCTCCCATGAGTCCAACTAGAGTCCTAGAGCCCACGACAATGTCTCATGCAGGTGTGTTTCATGGATGTGCCTTGGGAATGCCCACAGGTCAGTGGTGGAAGTTAGAAAGTCTGTGCCAGTGGAATGAAGGATCTGTGCTAGCAGGCTGAGGCTTTTAAATTGCAAAGAGGAAGTGATGCCCAAAGTAAGAACCAACCTCACTACCAGAGCCAGCCTCAGCAACAATGAGGTCACGAGCTCCTCCAATGATGAGGACAACCAAGTTCCTATCAGGAAAGCCAACAGGACAAGCTTCTCCAGGAGACTGAGCAGTGCACAGTCTCCCTCTCTGGAGCCAGGAAGCCATGCTCAAAGTGAGCACCAGAGCTCCCCCAAAGTGTACTGAAGCCATTCCCAGTGACAACAAGGTCCTGAGCTCCGCTGACAATGAGAACAGCCAAATTCATCAAGAAAGCTAGCATGGCAAGCTCCTCTAAGAGAACCAACAGCAGCTTACAGCTTCAAACAGCACCCAATGGCTTCTCCACTTCCTACTCTCCAGTTCTGCCTCTTATGCTGCTAGCCACAATCCTCAGGTGGGCCTCCCACACCTAGCACCATGCAGACTCAGTTCAGCTCAGTGTTACAAGTTGGCTACCAGTTGTCAGTCCTCCACAACAACTAATATATCTTCCATTTGGCAGCCTTAAATTCATAAGTCCATCTGAATTTTTTCCTGTTTTGCTGAATTCTAGTCCCTCTATTCATTTTTAGTCTGCCACAATATTAAGACCTCTCAGGATCCTGACCACTTCTTTCTAGATTGGTTCTGCATGTCATTGACTCTTGTAGACCATTCAGAGTTTTCTTTGGCTTGAAAAACGAAAGGGACCTAATAGAACATGTAGACTACATTTTAAAACAAATGAGAGCAATAACAACACAGAAGATTCTGAGTTACTTTGTGTTTTAAAGTTGAAAGAGAACTTTATAACCTGCCTCATAAACTAGAATAAAATGAGGCTACACATTAGGCCTTGCTGTTTCTGATCTATTTTAAGCAGAAACGAAATGAGCCATATGACATTTATCACGGTCTAACTTACTGTGTATGTTTCATCTCCCTTTAGTGGTAACTTACTTCTTCTTCACACCTTTAACCTTAATGTAGGTGGTGTTTGTTAATTGTTGGGTTGAAAAATATTAACAACTATTTCATGCTTTCCAGTTTATAAAACATTCTCAACATAAATCTGAGCCTGGTGAACAGATGTAGTGATATTTTTTATTCAGAAAGAAAGAAGAATATGAGAAAATCAATGCTCAATGTGCTGAAGGGGTTTACCCCAACACACAGAGCTAGTCAGGAGTGTCTTAGCTACTTTGTCATTGCTGAGACACAATACCCCATGCCACAATTCTAAGGAGAAGAGGTTTACTTTGGCTCAGAGTTCTCAGAGGTTCAGTCCATAGTTGGCTGGTTCCAAGGCAGGACAGTTTAGCAGACGGGAGGGCAAAGGTGAAAGAGCACATGGCCTGGCAGCAGAAAGCAGAGAGCCAGCAAGGGAGGAGAAAGGAAGATTGATCCCTCCAGGCCACGCCCCAGTGACCCACTCTCTACCCAGCCTTCGCTTCCCAAATCCCCTTTAGACTAATCCACTGATGAATGTCAAGCCCCATGATCCAATCACTTCTCAAAAGCCCCACCTGTGAGTGCATGAGACTGGGACTGGGGGCATCTAGACAGAAACCATAACATTGAGGATTCATATGTAAAGTTTCCTGGCTCCTAACTCTTTTATACAAGGGCATAGATAAGCCAGCCTTCTGCTCTTCTTGGTGTCTTCCTGGATAGGCCATAGTTTTCATTGATTTGGGACGACTAAAAGGTCTGATTTCTGCACCCCTGTGAAAGGTATTAAAGGGATTCAAGGACTTTGAAATCAAAGGAGCCCTGGAGCTCTTTGGAACATTGCAATCTCTCTGTCATGCAAAATGAATCTGCAGCAACACTTGAGAATGAATAGTCTGAGAGTCAGGACTAAGACTGGAGCCTCGTGTGTATCCAAATCCATCACAAATTCTGTTTCTGAGTCCATCCTTTCATTGGATGGACACCATATCTTCATCAGAAGGCTCTGCAATACTTACCTGTTTAATGAAATATCCAAACACAACATCTCCTTCTAGTAATCCCAGTATTGGACAGCTGATTACAGCCTTATACTCTCAAATGTTTTAAATATTTTATCTTCTACCCCAAATTTTAACTGTGCCACCCACACTCCTTCTCAAAAGATGAGTTCTTTGCAGTGAAAATGGAATCTGTTGGAAGAAATTCTCTGGGTGTCTGCTGTCAAATTTTGTAATCTTACTGCCTGTCAGGTTGTCAGATGCTCTGTCTTCTCAGGCCCTTCACTCCATAGACTGTCCATTCTTCATCCTCTGTTAAGTTTGTATCTGGATCATGGGGCAGGCTTTTAGAGTTTATGATTGATCCATGATCCAATGCTGGGATTATGGGTGTGAGTGCAACACTCACCCTGGGGCGGATGTTTGCATATGTAAAGAAGAGGAAGAGGCTGTTTGCTGCCACTCCTCCCTTTTACTCTTGCTGCTTTTGCTGTCTTCAGCTGCCATGAACTTTTACCCTCTGCCATGAACCACACTGCCTTGGAGCCAGCCGAGTGTGTATTGAAACGTCCACAGACTGTGAGCTAAATAAACTTTTCCTTCCTTAATTTTGGGCATTGGGCATTTTGTCTCAGCAATGAGAGAAAAGTAACCAAGACATTCTCCGTCTTCTGCCTTTTTCCCTGTTAACTGGCTTATTCTCTGCCGTGTTTTAGCCTGGTCCATATTTTCCCCCATTAATCCCACAGCTCCCTGTTAGCTGCCAATTTCTCCATTCCTTCACCTATCATTCTGCCTTCCCTCTTTGCCTCAACCTCACTAATCCTACACTGACTCCAGTAGCTGAAGACTCAGTGACTTCCACCATTGATGAAACTATTTTTCTCCTTCAGGGCTCATTTACCATGATATCTCAGCTGGGGTGGGGCTGGGCATTTTACCTTTAAAAGTCTCCTGACTTCCTAGGCATGCCCAGCCTCATGTTTTTATGTTTGTTGACTTCTCAGTTTCCTTTGCTGGCTCGCATCCTCCTTCATGATTCCTAATTTGTCCAGTTTCTCTGGGCTCAAGTTTCTCTTTAGTCAGTCTCATCTCTTCTCAAACGTACCATCTATATGCTGACATGTTGCAAATGGTATTGTTACCATTTTTGAACTCAGCCATTCTGAAAGGTACATAATGGTATCAAGTTACAATTTTAACTTACATGTTCTTAATAGCTAATGAGGTTAAACTTCAGTACTGGAGCAATAGTGCAGAAAATGCATCACTCATGCTTTGCAGGGAAAATGTAAAATGGTACAACCATTACGGAGGACAGTTTGGGAGCATCTTTTAAAACTAAACCTGCCACTTGCATAGGACTTTAGCATTTGTACTACTAGGCCTTTTATCCCAGAGAAATTTGATGTTTGTTCTCTCAAACATAGCAGCTATGTTCATAATAGCCCCAACCTATATATAGTCCCTCAACAGATGGCTGCTTAAACTATAATGCATTCTTACCCTGGAATACTATTCAGCAACTAAAAAGAAGGAATTACTGATCTATGCACAGTAAGTTCTCATAAAAGAATTACGCTGAATGGGAAAATCCATTTGGTCATATAGTGTATGATTCTAATGCATAACATTCTTATAAATGGCATTATGGAATTTCAGAACAGATTAGTGATTGTCCAGTGTTAGGAACAGGGAGCAGACAACTAACATTTATGGACTCAGGATGAAGAGTAGATGAATTTACTTAAAAGGGCAATAGAAGGAATCATTGTGGTGATGTACTTGGCTGTGTGGGCAGGTATGTAAATCTGTGCAGGTGATAAGATTGCATAAAACTAAATACACTTACATGTATGAGTGCACACATGCACACAAACAAACAAGTCAATCCGGACAAATCTGAATAAGGCTAGTTAATTATACCATGATAGTATACTGGCCATAATAGTGTACTATAGATTTACAAAGTGTTATCATTGGATGCAAATGAATAAAAAGATACAGGTTCTCTCTGTGTGATTTCTCCCAATCTCAAGTGACTCTATAGTTAGCAGAAATTGCAATGCTAATTTAAAAGATGTCTTTTAATCCTAAAAGATTAAAATAAAGACACTTGTTTGGATTGCAGAAAGTCAATCAATAAAATATTAAAAAAAAAATTGAAAGCCTTTCCTTTCCACAGCTTTACACAGTATCTCCTTCTTCACTTAAACACACACTGCTTCGCTTTGTTCCCTCTGACCCTTCACCTCCCATTCACAGTTGCATCTGGCTTCTGTACCCATCTCTGCCTTCCACATCTCCATTGACCTCTTTGCTGCTAAATGCAGCAAAGCCTTTGGCTCCTTATCACCCTCCAGCATTTGAGGAGGTTAACAGTGCTGCCCTGAGCTTTTCCTTTCTTTCGTTTCTGCAACACCGGGTGTGCTCTGGGTTTCCTTCTCACAACTTCTCACTCAGTTTCATAGACTTCCCTTCCTCTTTTCATGCCTTAAATTCCAAGTTTTGCTGAGCTCTGCCTTAATCCTCATCTGGTTTCCTTCTACAGTCCTGAGTGATTTCATCCGCTTCCATGACTACAGAATATCTGTGTACTAAAAGCTCTAGCCAAAAGCTGCAGCCCAGACCTCTCTCTGAGCTCCAGTATCTGTCAGCTTCCCAGACAGTAGGCTCACAGACCTCCAGTGTGACAGGTCCTTAAAACCCACTCCCCTCATTAGCCTACTTTGTGTCTCCCTTCAAGTTCTTTCAAAGTTCTTCAGTAACTCTTCATTATCTTGAAGAAAAAATGCGTACTCCTCAGACTAACATATAAAAAGACACACACACACACACACACACACACACACACACACGGAAATAGGGAGACTGTCACTCCCTTCTGAGGATATAGCAAATCCTTTCTTTTTGTGAAATAGGCAACTTCCCATAACTTGATGAGAATTGTCCTTCCTCTGGCCTCTGACATCACTTTGTCCTGAAAAGTAATGTGATTCCTGTACCATATCCTCTCTCGCCTCCCATAATAATACCATTGTCTTCTTTACCCCCTTATAGCATTTAGAAACTTGTGTTAAAATTACCCACCTATTTCTCATGAGCCCCATTAGCAGTAGATCCTCCCTAAGGCCGGTATGGCATCTTGGTTCTCCCTGCTTCCTCTATAGTAAGCCTTCAGCAGATGTTTCTGGACTATGGGGTTGAACTGAGCAGAGATGAGCTCACAGGCGGTGAAGCCCTATGCATTAGCTACCAGGCTGGCAGAAGGTAAAGGATCACACAGTGGCTAAATCGTTTATTTCTACTTCACTCCTGCATAGCCTCTCATTTCCAAACCTTCAGGTCATTTTCTCTGGATCTTGACAGCATTCCTTTGTGTTCCCTACTCCCTCCCTCCCACACTGTGTAGATCAGGGTGCATCCAACCCAGCCAGTGCTGTCTGTTCACACTGCCATCTTGGACTTCAGCCCCTTCTGGTTTCTGCCTTTGCTATTGTCCTCGCCGGTTCTGTCCCTCTATATAGTGCTCTTCCTCCCTATCACTCTAACCTCAGTCATGATTGTACCTAACACATCACCTCATCCATAGTGCACAGGGTTTTTTGTTTTGCAGTAGTTCCTATCTCCTGTCTTAGTAGAAAATACAAGCACTAGGGAGGCTGTCTTGAAAAGTAAATGTGATTCCTGTACCATACCCTCTCCTGCCTCCCATAATAATACCATTGTCTACCTTACCCCATTTATAAACTTGTGTTAAAATTACCCACCCACACTATCTAGTTCAGTGAGTTAAGACAGACTTAGAAAAGACAAATACCACATTTTCTCTCATAAGTAAAATCTAAAAACAATAGGAGGATTGTGGTGAGTTCAAGACCAGGCTGGTCTACAAAATGAGTTCAAGGCCAGCCTGAACTGAAGAGCAAACAGACAAGAAAAGAAAAAAGAAAAGAAAGAATAAAAGAAAATACAATGAACTAGAAATCGGAAAGCAGGGCACACTTGGCTCAGCCTTGACTAGGCGACTGGCCTTGAGCAGTTGACCATACCTATCCATTTAGTTCACACAGAGCCCAGATTCCTTCTAAAGGGCTATTTAATATTCTTATCAGTTATACAGATTAACGATGCACATTTTAGCATATTTATCTCTGCATACTTCAATCATTTCTGCCTCCTCGCTACCTTTTGCCCTTTTGTGCCCTCTTCTGTTCACTGTCTCTGCTCCAATAACCCTTCTTCTACATTCATGTCATCTCTTCCACATTCATGTTTTTTTGGGGGGAGTTGTTGCTATTGTTTTTAGATTTTACTTATGAGAGAAAATGTGATATTTGTCTTTTCTGAGTCTGGCTTAACTCACTGAACTAGATATTGTCTAGTTCCATCATTTGGTTATATTTTTCTGCCAATGATATAACTTTATTCGTCTTTATGGCCAAGTAATTCTCTGTTGTGTATAGATACCATATTTCCTTATCTGCTCAATTGTTGGTGTGGAGCAAGGCTGATTCCATAGCTCAGCTATTGTGAAGTGCCTGATGATAGACATGGGCATGCAGGCATCTCTGTAGTATGCTGACTTTCCCTTGAGAATATACTTAGAATTGGTACAGCTCTATCAAAAGATATGTCTGTTTTTAGTTTCTTGAGGAACCTCTATACTAATTTCCATAGTGGAAGTACTAATTTTCATTCCCACTAACAGTGTATATGGGCCTCTGGTCCCCTGAGTCCTTGCTGGTATTTACTTTTCTATTTGTATTCTTAATGATAACCATCAGACTGGGCTGAAAGCGAATATCCCAGCCTTCTGCATTGTGGCCAGATTATGCATTTACAAAGACTCAGATGAAGAAATCTTCGTGCAATACAAATCTATAATGTTTTAATGTGAGTTCATACGTATTATCTCATGTATTCCTCACAAACTTGGAAACTGAGGCTCAGTGACTGGTTCCTGTGAAATTAAATAATAGACAGTGATGTCAGTATTTTTGAATATGTGGAAATAAAGAAAGGTTAAAAACAATTTTAAAGAACCATCCATTAGATGAAAAGAGTGAGGAGAGAACCAGCAGTTTATAAAAGATGAAATGAAAAGTTAATGAGCCTGTAAAAAGATGTTAAATTTTATTTTACTTAAAGAAGTACCATTTAAACTATCATTTTCTCCCCTTTTCAGATTGGCTAAGACTTACTGATTTAATACCTAGTATTGGCTGAGACAGGAGATAGAACATGGACTCTCATTTTTTTATTGGAGAACAAATTGAAACAAGATGTATCACCACCTTTCAGAACTTTAAATGTACACATATTTTGACTTTGCAATTCCATTTCAAGTGGTAATATGTTACAGAGATATCGGCACAAGAGCACAGCTATACACCTTTTGCAGCACTGTTTGCAATAGCATAAGAGGACCAGTAAAACAAAATTACAAACTAAAGAAAAAATGAATAATGCATGGGGAGCTATCAGAAAATCAAAGGTAGTGATAAAACACCCCAAGGAACAAAAACTATTTTTAACTAAATAAGGATAAAGGATCCTGTAAATACACAACGGATAAAGGCTCTTACTTGTGTTTAAAGAGAAAATTCGAGAGCTAGGGTAGCTCAGTGGCAGAAGCACTTGCCTAACACAGAGGAGGCCTTGAGTTCAATCCTCAGCAGCAGCCCCTCAAAAAAGTCCCATAAAATAATATTTTCTTGTGTCACGATGTATCTCTGTGTGTATATGCAAAAACTTCAGTCGTATTTGACTTTTTTGGCAGTTTTCTCTACAAAAGAATTCTACTTTTCAGATTATGTCTTGCTAGCCTAATTAAATTTTTAAAAAATTTTTTTGTGTGTGTGGTACTGGAGATTGAACTCATGACCTTGCCACTGAGCTATATCCCCAGCCCCTTAAATTTTAAATAAGTAACAAACGTGTGTTGTTTGCAATGAGTTAGCATTTGAAAAGTTAGGTTTTGACTTTTTTTGATTCCAGTCTCAGTGTTTTTCATTGCTTTGCGTAAACTAATTAACCCCCCCAAAAAAATAATAAAGGAAATAAACATTTTATGAGCAGCAGATTTATGTGTCTTTTAAAGTAAAAAATAATTCCACTTGATAAAGCAGAATCTTTGCCTTCAGTCCCAAAACGTAAGAAACGAAGCAGGTGACTTTCCTACACCCTGTAAATAGTCAGCAATGCAGAAGTCAGCCTCAGAGTGGGAGGAACAGCAGTCTCCTCTGCACACCAAGCCCTGCTCCTGGAGAAAGGAGTAGGAGCAGCCTCTATGCTCTGTCCAGCTCTTCTGCCACACAGATTCCTGCACTCACCTTCTCCAAAGCAGCCTCCTAAAGGGGAAGCAAATGGTCCTTCTGAAACTCAACCATATCTTGTCGCTGTTCTATTTAGAGCTGTTCTTGGTTCCTTATCCCAAGGTTCCTTATTCCTAGTCCTGCATGTAAACGGTGAGCTTCTTAACATATTTTAATCTGACCATTTAAACTGGCTTGACTCGCTGGTATATGCCCTAAATGAATGGGCACCACATCTGTGTAAATGAGATAAGACACTTATGTATCTCTCCAACCTCATTTCACCACTGGATGCTCTGACCACATCGAACTCTTTTCATTTCTTCAGTGGCACCGTAACTGGTCTATCCGCAGCCATTTGTATGCAGTCTTTCTCTGCCTAGAACACTCTTTCTTGGGCTGTTGCCTGGCTACACATTCCTATTCTCAAGTTCTTAGTTGCTTGCCCTTTGTGAAGCCCTGTCTGTCTTCCCAAGTTGGTTTCTGCCACTCCTGTGTAGTGTTCATAGCTTCTGCACACCTCCCTTCCTAGTGTCTGTTATTTTTTAGCAGGGTCTGGTTTTGCTTGTCAGCATCAGGCTCTCTAAGGAAAGACAAAGTGTCTGTCCACCTGTTGTACTGAGTGCTTTGCTATCTTCCCTGCCATAACCCAGGGCTTGACACATGGTAAACGCTCATTAGTGTGTGCTGAATGAGTGGACACTAGCAATGTGCGAGCTAAGACAGGTCCCTATGGTCTTTAGAACCAACAAAGAACCCTCACTCTGTTCCTATTCCAGGCTCTCTTCCTGCTTTCACCCCCAGTTCTGTCCCTTCACTCCAAGTAGTATATACAGCCTAATCATGCAGAACCTATTCCCAGAGTTTTTAGACAGGACAGGGAATAGAAGTCTTAATGCCCTTCAAGATTTTCTTTTAAAGGGAAAGGATAGGACACCTGGAGTTATTCTTGCTTTGAGAAATGTTTTTCATCCTTTCTAGTTGCAGCGACCATCAAATGGATTCAGCATGACTCATTCTACATTTACAGCTCCCGGGAGCAGCACTGTAATAGCCTCCTCTTCTTTCCACTTAATAGAAGCTTTTTCTCCCCCTCACACTGTGCTGGGCATAACCAGTTTTGCCACTGCTGTGAAACAGGGAACCAAATCCTATCTTTTAATTGAGTGTTCTAATAAAGCTCTTCTTGAAGTCTTGAAAGGAAATGTCAAGTCTGTGCTGGCCACATTTGAGAATCCTCCTTCCCTTTGTCTCACAGAGCTGCTGGTCAGTTGGCTGGTTCACCTTCCCTGATGCAGTGCAGTAGACCTCTAAAAACTCAGAGATTTCTTCTAGAAGCGAATAAACCCGGACAATGGTGTGGCAAAGGAGAAATGGTAAAAATCAAACAAGAATACAGTAGATGTATCTGTTCCTACTTTTCCTCACTCATAATATGTATGGAAACCGGAAGTGAAGAACGTTCAATCCGAGAGAGTTTCTTTGCTCAGTCATCCAACCCTGATAATCCGATCTTTGGGATTCCATAAGATACTGCACTCTTGCATCAGTGGGAGGTAACACAGATGCTGAATTTACTTTAAGACATGCTTGCTTCTTGGGGCAAGAAAAAAGTTATAAAACGGAGGTGACAGTGTGGAAGCTGCTACAGAGGAAAAGAAGTCAGGGCTGGGGACTGTGAGGATGTGTGCCTGGAGTCCCTCTGGTGGGTGCTGGTCCACATCACAGGGAGCCCAGCTGTGGTTGGCTTCAGAGGGGCTGGCAGGGGGCAGTTAGAAGCATAGAATGTACTTCAGCGGAACAAAGCAATGGTAAAGATAACGGGGTCAAACCTCCTTTTCCCAGTGAAATTGAGGCCCACGTCAGGGATCTAACCTGTCACTTCACTGATGTCCTGGAGCAGGATTAAGAGTCAGCTAGCCATGCAGTTTTATGGTGCCATATGTGCCTTATAAATTAGCAAAAGGGCACTCAGGGCCTCGTAGAAGCTATGCCTTTCCAAATGGATGAGCACCTTTTCAAGTCTTCCACCCAGCGAGGTTATTAGTGAAAGAACCTTTATGAAGTTGTTTCCTTAGGTACTGCAGCCAGTACCGTAGGTGCTGTACCTTTCTCACCAAGACTGTTCATGGACCTCTAGCTTTATAATACTTGAATAGTGAGCAGAAGTCATGACGAGAAAAGATGGTTTTCCTTAGGCAATGAACTCAGCGCACTTTTAGGGACTGTTTTGGATAGTATCTTTGTAAGCAGTACAATATTTTAATCTCTGCAATATGTTACTCATGTTCCCATAATTTATATATTGATAGTCGATAGTTACACAGAGGGATATCTCACTGTGTCAATTCTTACTGCACTTGTGCCAGGAGACTATGTTTTAAAATTCTGATACCCGCATCCCCTCCTGAGAAGAAGAGCAACAAAAAATCAGAATCACTGAAAGTGAGGCCTCAACACTGGCAGTTAGTATTATCTCAAGTCATTTTGTAGTCAAGTATCACTCAAGAGACTGAATTTTCATAGCTAGTTTGTAAGGCAGATAATGCCCCAGTCCCCAAGAATCAGTAACATAACAGATGGATTCTCTCAAGTTTTCTGCCAATGCAGGTTCGATGACTCTACAGTCATCTCCCACCATTCTCTTCTTGCTCCAATGTATATTCAGCAGGGCTCATATCAGCGGGCAAGGAGGGGCAGAGCAAAGAAACTGCCTTTTTCAAACCTATTTATTTGTGCTAGAAATATGACTCAGTGGAAAAACCTGAAGAAGAGATCTGACGATCTGCCCAAGAAAGGATTTGATAACAATTAATATGGGCTGACAAAGGGTATCTCAAAGGCTCCTCCCACACTCTCGCAGAGGAAGGCTAGGCTGAGGCTTTGGATGGCCTGGCTATGACAAGGGTGGCTTTTCTCCTTGGAAAGGAGCTAGGGGTAAATGATAACATGCACCCCTCCAGACTTGGGTGTGCATGACTGCAAAGCAATGGAGCAGTGGAACTGCTTGGAAAGCTGCGCTGGAAGATTTGATTCATCAAAGCTACTTTTATACTGTCACCATGTGTTAACAGAAAATGTAGTTCAAATATATATAGGTAGAGAGAGAGAGAGGAGGAGAGAGAGAGATGTTGTGTGTATGTGTATGCGATTTTCTGAATGTCTTAGGTATCATCTCAGGTAAGTAGTACTAATGCTGTAGTAATGCTGTAGCAAACAAATTCCCAAATCGCAATGCTTTGTATTTTGTCTCTGAAAGCATCCAAAAGCGTGTTTAACAGCTACTTTCTACTTAGAGATTTGAGGACTTAGGCTGACTCCACTGCCATTCTCTAATGCTTAGCAGTCATGCGCCACATTCTCTGGACCTAGCAGAAGGCACAGAGAGTATCCAGGATGTTTCGAAGTGGAGGAGATGATACCTGAAGGCCAGACTTGAAAATATAACAGTGTTCCTTCTCGTATTTCATTGGCCAGGACTCAATTAGTTGACCACAAATGCAAGAGAGGCTTGGGAATGGGAGCACTCTAGATGTCACAGGAGTAGTAGTTCTATGCTAGGCTCTGATAGGCTTTCATCCTCCTCCTCATCATCATCATAACTCAGTTTTAATCAGTTTGCCTTCCTAGTAGTTTCCAAATCAAATTTTGTGGTTTATTCTGCTTTTTCTTTATTCAATTTATTAATCTATACTAAATGTATTGTTTCTTATGCGTGTTTTGTGTCATGATGTGATTTGAATTACTGACTAACCAATGCATTTGGTTTGTCCCCAATGAATAGCCTACCCTCTAATTTTTCCATGTCAACAATTGGGAGAAGACTTTCTCCTTGAGAAAGACAATTTTTATTCAACTGTTCAGCAAAGTCCAGTTGAGAAAGCGTACTTCATGCAAGGTACTGGATATTCTGCTGCAAATGAACTAGACTCAAGCCTGATTTCAGGAAATTTCTGTTCTAATGAGGAAGATGGATAGAGCATTCCAGAAAAAGGGGATATTGTCCCGAGACAGTTAGACAAAGGAACTTGACCTAGACGGAGGAGTGAAGGCTAGTACTCCTGAGGAAGTGATACCCCTCTGAGCTGTGAGGAATGAGTCTGAATTTAGATGTCTCAGTCTCTGCAGCACAATGCCTTGAGGAACTGAAAAAAGGCCTGGGGTGGTTAGAGCTCGGAGTTTGAGGGAAAAGTATGATGCAAGATGAGCTTTGAGAGATGGACCAGGAAGGACTTAGGCCTTGCTAAGGGTATTGGCCTTTCTCCCAAAAGTAAAAGAAAGTTCAGCCATTTGATTACTTCTTATACCACTCATCCATTATGGGCTTTTCCTGAAAGGTCTTTGGCAAAAGGGGGCAGATGGAAGTGGCGTCAGGAGTAAGTGAATGGAAAAACGGTTTCCCTAAGTGTTGTGGTTTTTAGCCGCACGCCGTGGATTCCGTATCTCTCCAGCTCTTCTCATTGTTTCCTGGAGCTGAACATAAGATGAGCCTGAGTTAAGCACAGCTTGGTAACAAAAGCACAAGCTGAAAAGTGAAAGAATATTCCTGTCCCAAATGTGAACATGGCCGCGTTTTCTCCTGAACAATTTAGTAGAAATTCACCTTGACTTCGGGACCTTCCTTCCAGCCCTTTCCTCTACCAGCCAGTTCTTACCAGGGCCTTTCTGACAGTTGTTCAAAACAGCTCCAGATGACCTTCTTCTGGTTCCTAGGCCAAGTTACTTTCTATGTTTCTCTGTGGATCCCATTAGAGTTCTTTATGATCTTCAAAGCATCCCTTCTGATTGAACCAGATCTCTTGTTCTTCACATCCTCTCCCCTGACTGAACTTACCTCTCTTTTCTCTACAAATCCTTAACTTTGAAATTCAGCTCAAAACTCCCATCTCTGCAAAATACACCCTGACAAAAAATCCATTGGTTTTTATCCACCACCCCATTGCCCACCACCACCAAGGAGCAGAATGGCTGTTTCATGGATTGTCTTCCGCTAGTTGTCTTGGAGATACAAACACGACATTGGGTTCTGAGAGTGATGGTGGGCTTTGGTGAGCTGACAAAGTAAGGGAGGACAGGAACCTACAGGCCATGGAGCTGGGCCTTGCAGTATATTTGTCAGAAAGCCCTGGTCGGGTCATCAATGTTCTTCTTCAGCTTAACTCACAGGCCAAGGGTAGCCATGCATTCCATAAAGAAGGTTGAAGTGATAAAGTGGAGGTAAGGTATTTTGATGTGAATCCAATCTGTCTTGTTTGTAATGCCTAATGAGTGAGTTTTCCTATAGACTAAGTGTTGTCCATAGGTTAAAACCATGCAGTCTTGTAGACATCTAGATATAGAAGTGGTGGAGAGGTGATGCCTTCTTCCATCTGCCCAGATTATCTAGTCACATCTTATTTTAAACATCCTGCACTGCAATCGTCCTGACCTACTTTGTATTCCCCCAAGAAATCACAGCTTTTTTGACCTCTGCTTCTCTTTATTCTGTGCCTAGCATTGAATGCATCTGCCAGATTTTTAGATGTGTATCTTGTGTCCAGTTTTGCTACTATCTTGTCCCTGAAGGTTAGAGTTAGAAGTTAGAAGTAATCACTCCTTCCAGCCACTTTTGACGTTCATTATCTTAATTTATGTACTTATTCATTTGTGTGTGTTTTGTATTCCCTGTAATAGCAGCTTTTGAGAGGAGGACCTATAACTTATAGTTGTGTTTTCTAGAGCTCCTTCTAGTGCGAAAAGATGTTGTAAGGTCAGGAAATATTAAGATCAAACTGAACTCTATGATGAAAACATTTGTTAATGTACCACCTTAAATCTCTACGTTCTTTACCAAAAGACTAGGAACATCTCATTTGTAAGAAATAAATGAGAAAACTTTCAAGAAGACTCCTGGTGTGGGGGTTGATTCAAGTTAGGTAGTGAGAAAGAACACTTCATATCCTTTGTACATCTATGTGTCTATGGTTGTCATTTAATGTTTTTATCACATATAGAATGTAAGAACAGTGATAACTTAATAGTGAATTTTAATGTGGTACATGTCAAACAACGGGGTACACTGATTCATCCTGCTTAATAAGCAGAGCCAGTTGTGGTGGTACATGCCTGTGATCCCAGGAGTCTGGGAGATGAGGCCAAAGGATGACAGGCTAGAGCCCAGCCTGGGGAACTCAAGAACTTAGTGAGACCCTGTGTCAATAATAAAAAATAAAAAGGACCGGGAATGTATGTAGTTCAGTGTGATGATCCCGGGGAGTTCAATCCTCAGACAGACAGATCTGGGAGGTAGCGGGGGGAGCGGGGGGAGACAGGCAGAGAAAGGAAAAGGGAAGAAGGAAAGAGGATGAGAGGTGAAGGGAGGGGATGAGTGACAAGGGAGAGAGGAGAGAGAGAACTGAGATTAAGAGAAGCTTGGTAATTTGTCCATTTTACATGTGTATTAAAGGGAACTTGAACTTGAACTCCATCAGCCTGTGGATCCTTTCCTCTTGATACTGCATTCTGATACTTTTCCAAGACAGTAGACAATGCAGCTCATAAATCGAGCCCTCTCCAGGAACATAATAATGTCTGTTCATTCTCCTAGACATTAAATGTTCTCCCATAAACTGCTTTCTTTCTAGGCTAACCATCCAAATCCATTTTATCTTTCCTCACTGGTCAGCTTTTTGGCAATTTTCCTGTGGTCATCCGGGATACGCTGCCCTGGATAGGATGTATTTCTTTTATGTACTTTGTTAAAATGTAAGGTGCGGTTGCTTTGTGATATTACACAGAGAGGGAGGAGAAATGGTTGATATATAGTCTCTTCCATCAGGCAACACTTTAGTGAGACCTTAATGCAGCCGTGTACCTACTTGATCAAGCTGAGAAGGCTGAGCTGGAAAGATGCTGAATAATTGTAAGGGAATGATGCCTGAGACAGGGAGGTTTCTAATTGTACAAAGCTTCTGTCTAGGTTTTATGAACTCTTGTCACTTGCTGGTGAATTTTCTTATTCAGGATCTTAAAATACAGCTGCAGTTTGGGTTCCACCCTCTTTGCTTAAAAGGGTGATTAACTATTTGTGATGAATAATGATTTAATTGCCAGTTCGGCTGCATGTGTGTGATTGTTTGTGCTTCTCTCCTGTTCTGTGTAAGCCAAGTCTTCTCCATAATAAAAAAATAAGCCAGAATTAGTCAATTGCCTTTTAACAGGTTTTCAGTCAGTCTGCCACAGCAAGAAGGTTCCAATTTTACACCACCTTTTGCTTAAAAAATAAATAAATAAATAAATAAATATAAGCTCCCACTCACCCAGTTAGATCTTAATGTTCACGGCATCTCCCATAACTGTTAACAGGGTCTGTACTTCATTTCAAATATTTAACTTTATCCTTGCATAAAATTTTAATCAGAAGGAAAAATGCTCCTTTAATACCCATTTAACCTTTATAATCACAGTGGCTACAAAGCCACTTAAAATTTAAAGCTCTCTTTTTATGGACATGGGTGCTGATCCCCTTTGTGATGGAGTTGTTTTTTTTAAGAGTTGTTGAAGTGTGACGTATAAGCCACTGCACACTTCCCAGCTTCATACATGAACTGCTTTCCATGTGCCCTTTGCTTTATTAATTATTTTAACAGTGCCTGGCTGTTTTAAGGAAGTTCTTTATATTAATGCCACTAAATCCTTTTTTATAGTTGAAATCCTTCTCTCCATTATTGGAAGTATTTCATGTTTTCTGTCTCAGGAATGTGTAAGCTTAACTTCCCATAAAATGCACCTGGCCGTTGTAATTGTACACCCTTAACCACCAAAAGAGGCATAGAAGTAAGGCTCAGAGCTATGCCCTGATCTTAATGTGTAATTTAGTCTTAAATTTCCTCTTTCAAGTAACTTATAAGTAGAAAGGCACCAGGGGATGCACTACCTGTTCTTTTAATGTTATTACAAATTAATTCATCCTCTAGTCAGAAATCAAATGATATGGAAGTACCTAAAAGAAAAAGTAAAATTCTTTTGAACTCCTTTCCCTAGAAGAAATCAGTGTTAATGATCTGTGCATGTACATCCAGAGTTTCTTGTGTATCATAAAATATAGTGTATTTATTGTTTTGCATCTGGTTTTTGCTTTGTACTAAGCAATATATGTTTCATATGATTTCACAGAAGGATAGTGCATATAGGTCTTAGCCTTTTTAATGGTGGCATAGAATTCTGTGGGATGCGTGGGCCTTGTCATTTCCCTACTGGAAAATATTTACATTCTTTCATCCGTGGCCATTCGAGTCAAATATCTTAGTGCAGTTATCGTCATGGAATTTTTGAGCCTTTCAGCAGGGTAGATTTCAGGAATGGACTTGCTAAGTTAAAATTGTATGTGCGTTTCCATTTTGATACCTACTGAAATAGCCCTCCAGAAAAGGGGTCTCATTTCATTCCTTTCAGTGATATTTAAGACGGACTCCTGATGCTCTCACTAACCTTGAATAAATTCCGTCTTTTAAATGTTTCCCCAAAAGGTTGTCTAAAAATGGGAACTCAGTGCTTCAATTTGCATTTTTATAATTGCAAACTGAAGTTAGCACTGTGTCCTGTGTTTAGTACTCACTTGCCCTTTCACATTCTGTCTCTCGTGTTGTTGTTCTTGCGGTTGTTGTTGAGAGATTCATGTTTTTTTCTGATTCGTATGTTGGAAGTTGTATGAATTTTAACCCCTGGTCAAAGATCATTTTAAACCTACTTCACAGAGTTCTGTGAGTTCATGGGAGAATGGTCTGGGTTGCAGAAAGCAGCCTCCTTGTTAGGGGAAGTCTCCTTACATAGACAAGTTCTGATCAAATAAAGCTCCCTAGTTTTTACCTGCATTTCATGTTGAGCTTTGAGCCTGAGATTAAACAGTGATTCCTGAGGCTAAAAAGATGACTAAAATTATTGTAGTGGGAGGAAGAACCTTAGCTTTGTCACAGAGATATGGTTCAGGCTCTACAACCTAACATTTTAAAAGTGGAAGGACTTTCAGAGATTAAATGTCAAATTCCTATTTTATTACCAGCACTCATGTACTATGTATAAATTATGCAGTGAATATGTCAATATGCATAAAATACTGACAGCTGTCATGAATTCTGTGATACCATAATAGTATATGCATATTACCTTTAGCATGGCTTCCACACACGTTTGAAAGTTAGAGGTACCCTTGTGTCCATAAACACTGCTCAAAGTTTATTTATTCTTACGGTTATTAGTCTAGTGCTTATGTATATACTTTTTTATTATCTGTTACTTATTTAGTCCATGTGTTGCTAACTCAAGACCTAGCAAGAATCTGTTGCTCTGTCATGAGAGGCTAATTTGAGCCCAAGTTCTGTTTTGTAGAAGGAAAGCGACTCTTCATGGGCATTCAGCCAGGTAATACCAGGGCAGTTCCCATATCTTCAGTGTATTGACTCCAGATGCACTGTTCTTTTCTCCACATTGGCATTCTTTGCTGGGTAACCTGGGGTAGATCTTCTTAACGTCTGAGCCTCAGTTCCTTTCTCTTCTCTTTCAATGAGAGCAGTAATGAACACATTGGAATCCTGCATGGAATGGGGATGGATGGATAATGACTGTTATTATCTTTAGTGAGTAGCTTAGTGTACTATCAAAATGGGAGGAATTATCCAGGTCTCCACTATTGTTCGTTATGATGTTAAAAGTAGGACAGCTAGTTTCAACAGTAGCTTCAGTAATTAAATACGTTTTGATTTTAACATGTCACCATATCATGCAGAAAATTGTTATATTTTATCTCCAGGCTCTTCTGAGATGGACTTGTTTATTTTCCAATTTTCGTATTTTAAATCTGATAGGAAAAATCAAAGACATAGCAGTGATTCTTATTCTGTCTCTAAACTAAGAGTAATAACTCTAAATCAGTGATGGTGAACCTTTTAAGAGCTTTCAGTGGAAACAGCCAGCTGTAACATACATGCCACAGGTTCTCCACCACTGCTCTAAGTGGTCAAGGTAGTAATCTGAGGGCTTTCTTCTGAATGTTTCTTTCTGCTGTCCTTCTTATAAGAATGACCTAGTTTCTGTAGTCAGCTACAGGACTCTTTTATACCAGTTTAAAAATTCAATAATATTTACTAGGATAGGTTTATTCAAAGACATATTCAATTCAGATTGTTAAAAGTGGGAACATTTACTTTACAACCTTTTCATACTCAGAAATCTCTATTTTCTTTAAAAATCTTAGTTACATAGAGTTATGTCACTATTATTCATGCAGTGCAGCCGGCAACCACTCCAGGGTCTTCAGATACATCAGAGAACCTCCTAGTCAGTGGTTTCACTGCCAACTGGCGCTCACATTCCTAGTGGAAGAAGATCTGTAAGAAGCAGTAAACACCACCAAGGAAAATCATGCACCATGATAGGTGATATATGTTACAGAAAGAAAAATAAGAAGGGTAGAGATAGACATTGCACTTTTCAAGTGAGTAGACAGGGTCGTCTTTCTTTGAGACAAGCATCTTTGTGCAGTTACTGAAAATCCAGGTGGGTGTGTACTGTCAGTGTACCCAGGGGACCCAGGGTGGCTATGGAGGAGTGAGAAGCAGGAGAGTTACAGGAGATGAGATCAGGAACATGACCTGGGGAGAAAAGCACATAATACCTCAGAGGCCCTTTTTAAGGACTCTATTTAAACAGCATAGTACTTATATCATGTGAGATGTACTTCTTCATCTTAAGTTACAGAATCGGTACTAGAAACTCACATTATTCTGTCAGCTCAAAATATATAACAGTAGATCAACTAAATCCAACTAAAGAAATACTCAACACAAGGAACTAAGATGGTCTTCAGTGGTTGGTGAACCTATGGCACCTGTGCCACAGCGGGCTGCTTGTTATCATTGAGAGCTCTAAAAGGTTCGCTGTCACTGGTTGAAGCTTCTTATTCTGTATAAGAACAACTGAGTCTCAGAAAAGAAAACAGACTATCAAATGACACCCAATTGGTGCCTTTAAAAATAATGGTTTTGCATAAAATATAAATATGATAAATGTGCATATTAATGTACAATTGGGCAAATTTTCACACCCTGAGCATACTTTGGAGCCACCATCCTGAGACAAGAAGGAGCAGTAACATGCCTGACAACAGACCCTTTGTTTATGCCAACCAGGATTGATGCCCTTTTCCCTCTTTGATAGGAACACTATCCTGACTTAATATGTGTTAGGTTAGCTGCTTTTGTTGTACATATTTTCACATAGTTTTATTTTGTTGTATATGATAGCTCTGAGGTTCTTGTAAGCTTTTAGGCATAATCATAGTTCATTTATTTTCTTCTAGAAGTTTTATAATTTTAGGTTTTATTTTTATGCAAAAAAATTCCAACCACTAATACAGTATATTCCTTAATTTATGTAGGTTTGTAATATCTTTACTTACTGTTTTGAAGTTTTTATTTTATTTATTTATTTTTTTGGTACCAGGAATTAAAAACAGGACTTTGCACTTGCAAGGCAGGCGCTTGCGCCGCTGAGCTATTTTTAGGCCTTTGCTCTTTTCATTTGTTTTTTTGTTTGTTTGTTTTGTTTTGTTTTTGCATAAAATAATAAGGTATGGGCCAGTTTTCTTTTGCCATATGGTCCGTGTTTATTCCAACATATTTGTTGTAAGTTAATCAATTATATGTGAGTTGTCAACCATAAGAACAATGTAGGGGCTGGGGATTTAGTTCAGCTGCACAGCCCCTGCCTGGCAAGCATGAGGTCATGAGTTCGACTCCCAGTACCGGAAAAAAACAAAAACAAAACAAAAAATAACAATGTAGATCATATGAATTATACGTGGGTTAACTTCTGAATTCTCTCTTCTGTTTTGCCAATCTGTACTTTCTGGACAGCAATGGTTTTGTCATAAATATGGAAATTAGATAGTTTGATATGTTCTGGTTTTTCCAAAAATGTTTTGGCTAACCTACTTACTTTGCCTTTGTATATGAATTTTTTTAATCAATTTGTCAGTTTTTACAAAGAAAATCCTACTGGGATTTTGATTGGAGCTGTGTTGTCTGAATCGGTCTGAAGTTTATGGCACATTAATAATATGGAGTTTTCCAACCACTAATACAGTATATTCCTTCATTTATGTAGGTTTGTAATATCTGTAATTACTGTTTTTAAGTTTTTAAAATTTGTTTATTTATTTTTTGGGGGTACCAGGAGTTGAACTTAGGACCTTGCACTTGCCAGGCAGGCGCTCGTGCTGTTAAGCTATATTCCCGGCCCTGTTTTGAAGTTTTTAGCATAAACATCTTGTGTATATATTATTATAAGATGTTAATGAAATGTTTCATGGTTGGAGTGTTTTTATAAATGCTACTTTAAAAAAAATTCAACTTCCAGCTATTCATTGCTACCATGTAAAGATTGGTTTATATATTTTGATCTCCTATCCTATGACCATGCTGAACTCATTTATTAATTCCAGTAGCATTTGTTTTTAAACTTGAAGATGTTTAATGAAAATCAGTATTTCTATGAATACCAGCAATTCATTTTCTTTGTCTGTCTTTCTTTTTTCCCCCGGTACCAAGGATCAAACTCAGGACCTTGCGCTTGCCAGGCAGGAGCTTACTCCACTGAGTTATATCCCCAACCTCTTGGCTGTCTTTTTAAATCTATGCCTGTTCTGTTTCTTGTTATATCACTAGCAAGGACCTCCACTTGAGTGTTGAGTAGATGATGTACTAGTGAACATTCTTTCCTTGCTCAGTCTTAAGTGAAAGCATTGAGTCTTTTATCACTAAGTGTAATGTTACATGTCATGTTACTATAGATGCTCTTGATCCAGTTGTAAAAATTCTGTTTCTATTTTTCTGAGAGTTTTAATCATGAGACGAGTTCGGTATAGTAAAATGATTTTCAGCATAAATTGATGCACTAATGAAGTTTTTTTCCGTAGTCTGTTAATATGACAGCAGATATTCATTAATTTTCAATAAGGTATCAGGTTTGCATTCTCAAGATAAACTCCAACTGTTTATGTTATACTAATTGTTTAAAGTATTGTTGCTTTTAATTTGCTGGTAGTTTGTTAAGGAGTTCTGCTTTTGTGTCATGAGAGATATCAGTCTGTAGTTTTCTTTTTTTGGAATGTACTTGACTAGATTTGGTATCAGAGAAATGCTGACAAGTTTCTCTTTCTCTTACTGTTCTGAAAGGATCTGTATGGAATTGGGTGCAGTAAACATTCCTTAAACGTTCTATAGAAGTCAACTGTATCTGGAAATTTTTTTATCATAGGCTTTTATCTATATATTCAATTTATTTTTAAGAGAACTTTGACAGTTTGCATCTCTGAAGTAATTGATTCACTTGCCCTAAGTGACTGAATTTATAGGCAAAAGGGTTATTTATCATATTTCCTTACTATCATTTTGATACCTTTAACTATTGTGTCTAATTTATTGTGCTTTTCCTCTACTTCATGATATTTGAAGCTTGTATTTTATTTCTCATTTTTCTCGTTGGTCATTCTAGATAGTTTTTCAGTTTTATTGATTGTTTTCTCAAAAGTATCAGCTTTGGTTGCGTAAATTTTCTTTACTGTTTTCTATTCTCAATTTTAGATTTTTGTTTTTTATTATTTTATTCCTTTTGCTTGCCATTGGGTTAGTTTGCTCTTACAGTTAAAGCCTCAGTTGTTGATGTGAGATCTTTTGTCTTTTGTAATATAAATACTTAATTAAAAAGCACTTAATGATTAAGTTATGTGTTACACATTTTTATGTGTTGTATTTTCATTTATTTTCTAATATCCCTTTGCTAGTTAACCTTAAGTATGTCAACTTGATTAGCTTGGAATCCACCAAGAGGATTAGTAAAGCAACTTGTGAATGTGGTTGGGTGGGTCATGGAGGTGTGAGCATGGGTAAATATATAGTCTCTGGCCCCTTCTTCTATATCATTGTTTCCTTGCTGTGCTTCCCAGCCACTATGAACTGAGTAGCTTTGATTTACAATGCCCTTCTACTATGACACTTCTGCTTTAGAGCCAGCCAACAATGGACTTAACCCCCTGAAACTGTGAACCAACTCAAACATCATTTAAATTGTGAGTGTTGAGTAGTGTGACTTAGTGATGGGAAAATGACTTAATTGATTCCCCTTTGATCAAGGGTTATTAGAGTATGTTGTTTAGTTTATTTAGATATTTTCTGTCCCTTTCTATTACTCACCTCCAGCCTATTTTCTTGTGGCCTCTGAATATACTTTGCATAACTTTAATTCATTTCAATTTATTAATGTTTATTTTGTGTCTCAGAATGTGAATTATGTTGGTTCATGTCAGAAGGACATATATTCTCTTGTTTCTGGGTATAATGTTTGATAAATATCAATAAGGTTTAATTGAATGATAGTACTATGCATATTTTCTCTGTCTTTACTGATTTTCTAACTACTTGTTCTGTGAGTTACTGAGAAAAGGTTACTGAACCCAAGTCTCATCATAAATGTTATTTTGCCTTTCAGTTCTATGATTTTTGTTTGTTTTGATATATTTCAAAACCTTGCATACACATAGGTTTTTTCTTGACTACAGAATTGATCTTCCATCCTGACATAATGTTCATCTTGCTAGGTCTTCCTTTTTTATTCAGTGTGAAAAATTTCTATGTTTAGACTATTTATAATTGATATAATTGTTGATATAGTTGGATTAAAATTCATCACTTTGCTAGTTTTTACAACTTTTTCTTCTGTTATGTTTTTCTTTTTTTATGGACTTAGAATTTTTAAATTTCTGTTTTATTTTCATTATTTGTTTATTATTTATACTATTCATTTTAATGTTACTCTGTTTCTTTGGTTTTCAATAAACATTTTTAACTAATCAGAACCAATCCTTAGACAACAATACTCTACCTCCTGAGTAGCCTCAAGACCTTAAAATATTATGTTCCTATTCTTACTGCTTTGTGTTCTTGTCATTCTTTTACTTGTATATATGCTCTAATTTTCACATAGAAAATTATTCATTTTGCTTAAACTTCTGTCTTTCTGATTGGTTACAAACAAGGAAAGGGCAATGCATTGCTTTGGTTTTTTTCAGCACCTAGTCCATTTTATTTTGCCGTAACAAAATATCAAGACTGCACACAAATGAAAGCAAAACACCGGTGGAGATTTAGACCAGAGTGTTGATATATGTTTAACTCTGGTGAGGGTTGCATTAAAGTTGCCATCATGGTGAGAGATCATGCAAGAAGGCAAAAGAGGTCACCATACAATGCCAGAAGCAGAGTGAGTGAGAGAGGTGCCAGGTGCGCTTATGACAACCTCCAATCTTGTGTCTTCCCAGTGGAGTGAAAATGCTCTCCTGACATAGAAGCATGATTCCTCTTATAGGCCTCATCACCTCTTAAGCCTCACCTCTTAAGGATTCTACCTCCTCTGCATATTGTCACATTGAGACCAATCTTCCACCAGGTGAGCCCTTGGGGAACACATTCAAGCCATATCCAAGCCACAGCAAACATTCAGTTCTTTGTGTATGAATCTAAGTGCTTTTCTGCCTGTGCTGCTCCTTTTGCCTGAAGAACTTCCCCTAAAACTTACCGTAATGCTGAAATGTATTATTGGAAATGAATTCCTTCTCAATTTTGTTTTCCAGAAATATTTTCTTTATTTCTCTCTCATTTTGAAATATATATTTAGTGGGTAGAAAATTTCTACCAGTACTTTTTTTTCTCTTAACATTTTGAATTTGTCATTCCATTGTTTTCTTATGTGTGTAGTTCTCAGAGGAAGTCTGCTGTCTCTTTGTTTGCTTTTATTTTACTTTTGGACTCACACAGACCTCCCATTTCAGTTCCCAAGTGGCTGGGACCACAAGCAGGGTCCACAACACCTAACTTGTTCTTAGTTTTTTTCTTGATTCCTATTCAATATGCAGTTTTTGCCTTTGATTTCAGGATTATTTTTTCTTCATTTGTTCCCATCCACTTGAGAATGGTATATTTTGGGGGCATTTATTTGGATTAGAGTTTCTAGATTTAGTTTTTATATGTATCCTGCTTATTTCTTAAATCCTATGAATTCAGTTTAGTGTTTGTTTCATTGCTCGGGAGTATAGTCAGCCACTTTCTTTTCATATTTTTGTTTATCTCATTTTTTCTTCTAATTTTGGGTTTTTCAGTTTATGTATGCTTGATATTACTCTACATTTCATGAAAGGTTGGTTTTTTTCTGTGTGTATGTGTGTGTTTGTGCGCATGCGTGCATGCATGTTGGCCTTTCTTTAGGTTTACTTGGCAATACCTATTGATCCATCTTCATACTTACTAATTCTTTCCCTAGGTTTTTAGTCTGTAGATGAAGCCATCAAAACTATATTTTTGTCACTGCATTTGTCTTTCTAGCATTTCCATTTCATCTTCACAAGCAAGAATAAGTCATAGTCTCATGACTTAGTCTCTGTGCCTGCATTAATGATATATGCTTTATTTGTTTCCACTCTAGCTTTTAACATTAATCTTGATTATTTTACATTTCCTATCCAGTACTTCCAACTTCCATCTCATTTTTAAGTATATTTCTGCTCTTTGTTTTGTCTGGGTTTTTTTTGCTTCTTCTTATGCCTTGCAGTGTTTCTTAAAGGGCCAGCTATCTTGTACTGGGTAGTGGAAACATGGCCAAATATAATTTAATGCCTGAAAATGGACATGCATTTTCTTCTCTTAAGCCTTTTGCTGAGGTCCTCAATCCCAGGGCCACAGACTCATACCAGTTCATGGCCCCTTAGGACTCGTGGCAAAGTAGGAAATGAGGGGTTGGCAATCAAGTAAAGCTTCATCTTTATTTACAGCTGCTCTGAATTACTGAAATTGCCAACTGAGTTCCATCTCCTGTCAGGTCAGTAGACAAATTAGATTCTTGTGGGAACACAAATCCTACTGTGAACTGAGCATCCAAGGGGTCTAAGTTGCACATTCCTTATGAGACTCTAATATAATGCTAGAAATACGGTGCACAAAGTAATAATAATGTGAAGTGTACAATAAATATAATGTGCTTGATTCATTCCAAAACCATCCTTACTCCACCTCTCATTTTGTGAAGAACTTATCTTTTACTAAACCAGTCCCTGGTGCCAAAAAGTTTAGGGACTGCTGACCTGCAGTGTGGGGTGTTTGTCTCAATCCATTCATGAATTGACCTTGGCTTATGGTCTGTTTTCTGTTGCTATCATTACCCCCAGTGTACCACACATTTCAAATGCCTCCAGCATTACCTCTTTTCTGTAGCTAATGGTTTTCCACGAGGACTTTCTCAACATCTGCTCTACCCTCAGATTCAGATCTTACTTTTGTGCCTGTGCCCCAGAGACAGTCTCTACCTTAACTCTGTCCCAGCACTACACTACTGTTACTTTCTACTTGGTACTTATAGACCAGGAGGACCTTCTGTTTTAGCCTCAGTTTTAGGGGGCTCTGTGTCCTGCCTCACCCCTGCGATAAATGTTACTTTTTGTTCCCCCTCCCTGGCTATAATAGGTCATTGCTGGTGCTGCAAGCACAATAGGATTAACTGCCCTTTCCTCAAGGCTTAAGACTTTCATTCCAAAGGGAAGATATTGGAGAAGGATCTGTATATGGCAGTAAGCCTTCCCCACAGCTGCTGCCCTCCACCTCCCTGGCATGCATAACAACAGAGATTTGTCAGAATTTTTGCCCTCCTCCACGTATTTCTTGTGAGCATTTGGTGAGGTCAGTAGAGAAATGTATGAATTTAATTCTCCTCTCTGCTGTACCCAGGTTCTGTGTTCCTACTCTAATACACAATCTGCCTTACTCAATTGATTAATAATTTTGGTGAATTTTTCTGATAGTACAGCATGCAGAAACACATTATGTCATGTAAACAAGTGCTTACAGCCTATCTGTCTTGGAGGCATTTGCCTTTCCTTAAATTTCAGGTAGGTCAGTTGCTCTACAGCCTCAGTCTTTTGATAAACTTGAATCAGGTTGCAGATTTACGGGACCATTTGATATGATTTTTTTTTTTTGCATGGGTGGGAGCTTTACCTTATGCAGCAGTTGCATTCATTTTCCCTTATGCATAGTTTTCCATTGCATAAAAAATACTGTAACTTTTCCATTCTATTGTTATGAGACACGTGGGTTATTTAGAGTTGGTACGTTGCTACAAGGAATGTTTTGATAAGCACATGTCATGTCTGTGTTTGTATGTGTGTGTCTGTGTGTGTCTATGTATGTATATATCTTTCTCAAAAGCATAATTCCATGAGTAGGATTTAGGTGATCTGAAAGAATATAA
This sequence comes from Chinchilla lanigera, assembly GCF_000276665.1. NCBI lineage: Eukaryota > Metazoa > Chordata > Mammalia > Rodentia > Chinchillidae > Chinchilla > Chinchilla lanigera. The sequence continues at coordinate 19,074,761 of NW_004955420.1, read as the reverse complement.
TGTATATTAATAGATATATTAAATTTTTTATATAAATTTTTCAATAAAGTATTACTTACGGAAAAGGAACCCTATCTCAAGTGACTATCAGACACTTTTAGAAACAGAGTCTGCTCAAGATAAAATAGCTAAAACTCGTGAAGACATAGAGGCAGGAACTGTTGAAGAGACAAGCTATAGAATGGAAAAAGAATATTTGACAGCTACTCCTCAGACCGAGGACTAACAGCTAGAATACATAAAGGACTAAAAAATGTGATCCTCAAAATAAAAAATGCAATCAAAAATGGGCTATAGAAATGAATATATATCTCTAAAAAGAAGAATTACAAAACACTAGTGGATACATGAAAGTATTCAGCCTCCCTGACCATCAGAGAAATACAACAGAAACACTGAGATTCTCTCTTGCTCCATAAAGAACCACCACCCTACAGAACTCAGAAGACAACAGATGTGGTCAAGGTTGTGCAGAATAAGCATTGTCAGTGGAAATGTAAATTGGTGCAAACGCTGTGGAAATCAGTATGGAGATTCTTCAGAAAACTAAAACCTAAGATTCCATTTGAGCCAGTGGTACCTTTTCTGTTTATCTAGTGCAAAGAGTTAGAGTCACTGTATTACAGTGATTGATGCATACCCATTTTATAGCAGCATAGCTAAATCTTAGAAGCAGGCTGGATGCCCATCAACAAATTAATGGATAAAATGTGCATGTCCACACAATGGAATACTAATCGGCCATAAAAGAGGATCAATTTGAGTCATTTTTAATAGAACAGGTACATTTTAACACCATAATGCTGAGTGAAGTAATTTAACACAGGTTAAATATCACATGATTTCTCTTTTATGAGAAACCCCAAGTACAGATCACTTAAAGAGTAAAATAAAAGATAGATGATAGCAAATAAAGAGGTATATTTTGTGCAGATGGGAAGGATCTTGGGCATGGTGGGAGAAGTGAGAGTGAGGCGAAGGGAAAGAAAATAGGATCAAGATGCAATATGTGTATGGACGGTTCTCCCACTGAATTTCACATGTGTTATATACTAATAAAAAGGGGAAATAAAGTCTTTTCAAAGACTTTAGATTTTTTCTTAAGATTTCTAAGAAAAAATTCTCAAACAACCCTGTAACCTGACAGAGCTACGGATAATTGCATCTGTAAATATTAGCTGAGAACCTCTTATAGAAAGTGGCACTTAGGAAACAAAAGTTGAAGGAATAACCTTCAGGAAAGAGTTTCAAAGATAGACTATCACCAAGTGCTAAAAGACCTTGAGGCAAGAAATAAAAATTGGAAAAAAAAAACCAGTAAAATCATATCAAAGAAGATAGTTGATTTGGACTTTTAAGTGTAACAGTTTAAATAGGAGCTAAAAATAAGGTAGGTAAAGCTCAAGCTTCATCTATAAAGATGAACTCGAGGCTTCTATTGGTAAATGGATGCAACTAGAGACTATACTCATAAGTGAAATTGTCTCCCTAGTGTAAAAACATGAAAGAGTAAATAAAACCCAAAATGTACAATAGACAATATGAAAGGGAA
>NW_004955420.1:19068505-19069770 GCF_000276665.1 Chinchilla lanigera | reverse complement strand
TAAATAAGGTCTGAGCTTCTTTAACAGAAATTAATATATTTTCCAAATTTTTTCCTTCTTTGTCCCCACTACCAGAAATGACAAGCCTAAGCCTAATTTGCAACAGAAGCCATCTCTTACAGGTTTCTTCTATAGCTTTTTCTCCCATTCTTCTTTGTAGTCTTTGATTTTTTTTTTCTCTCAGGTTTTAGTTGCAATGATGCTAATGAATATGACTTTCACTTACCATGCAAGTCAAATTGTCTAGAAAGGAGGCATTTCAGATAAATATAGCACATAGTTGGAAAGACACTTATTTTTAAAATAGTGACTCTCAGTTTTACCTAAGCAGAATCATCTGAGTACTTCTAAAATTCAGATACTCCAGGGGTATCTCAGATGATTTAAATCAGAATATTGCAAGTGGGTGCCAGGTATCAGCATTTTGTAAAGCTCCCTAGGTGATTCCAATGTTAAAATTTCATGGTTTTGAATACTTTTCATTCTGATATTTATGATCTGTATAGAAACATGCTTCTAAAAAGATAAAGAAGTTCCAAATCGCTTGTAATCTCATTGTTCAATACAAATCACTGTAAATTTTTTTAAATAGCTACCCTATCCTGCTAATCTTTTTTCTTTCTTTCTAAAAGGAATTCAGTTATATACATATTAGTGTATATTAAGTGTGTTTATAAGTTTATATATTATATGAAATGTATATATCTGTGCAGCCATGCTAGACATATTTTTATACTTATGTGCAATTTGTTTATAATATGTGTGCACCTTTCTTACAAATCTATTCTATTTCCAGGGATATTTTTCCATATAATCTTAGAAATATTCTCTGGGAACCTGAGGTTTAATGTTTGTATAGCATTTCTCCATGTGGTAACTATTATTTTCCCATTTCTCTAGTCCTATACATTGAGAAGACAGAGAGCAACCTTAAACATTTTAAGGACATAAATCCAATTTTGGGGAATACAGTGTGATCTATTGGTTCCCTTGTGTCTAGGCTTAACTTTGTCCATGAGAAAAAAAAAGTACTAGGATATCTCATTTCTGTCTAGGTTGTAGGAGAACAACTCCTATAAGTCTCCTTAAAGTGTCAGAATGTGATATCTAAAAACATCACAGATTTTACGAAACTCTCAACCATTTTAGTATCATTTTTTAAATGTACAAGATAACTTCCTGTTGGAATTTAGACTAAGGACCAGGAAAGTAACTAGTGGTAGAATACTTGCTTAGCATGCATGAGGTGCTGAATTCCATCCTCA
>NW_004955420.1:19048069-19068315 GCF_000276665.1 Chinchilla lanigera | reverse complement strand
ATATATTTTGACCAATTGTACATGCTTATGTCTGATAATCTGAGCACCTTATAAGCAATATGACAACCACTGGTGAATTCCTACCATCCTGTCTAATGAAACTCTGTATTGTCTCTAATGTTTTTATACATTATTATTTTCTTATTCTCTTTAATGGTTTGATCAATCTTCCATTCTTACATCTGGTAATGTGAGCAACTTCATTGAAGATAACAGTATGTAATATAACAACCACTGTTAATCCCTATCATTTGGCTTGAAACCCCATATCATTTTTAATGTCCTTACTTTGTTTTGTTTGTATTTTGCTATGGTTCTTTTTTTTTTTTTACTATTCTCCTTAAAATAAAAAAAAGGAAAGGTAATAGCAATGCTAACATAAAGGAAATAATGTAGCATCATGCACCATGTAAGTGCTTAATACATGTCATTTTTCATTATCCAGCATCCATTTTATCTTAATCTTCATTGATTTCATAGCACTCAGTCATGGGAAAGAAAACTATGCCCTTGTTTTATGGCAATTGCTGAGGATGTCTGGTTCTTCTGCCCTATAAGACAAAGTCCTAGCATTATTCATTAAGGAATGGTGGTTCTTAGGAGATCACTGATTCCAAAATCCTCACTCACAGATTAGAAAACAGATCCAGGGAAAGGACTTGCTCAAGGTTGAACTCTACTGGTACACAAGATACTCTGTTGATATGCTTTTTTTTTCCATGTGAAGTGTGGTTTTTACAGATGATGATCTAGACTTCAGGGCAGAAAGTAAACTCTGCAGAATTCTAATTATTCTTTCTCTCCCTTTGGTGGTGCTTTCAGTGCCAGTGCTGTGAAAGGTGTACTTCTTACGTGGATCATAAACTTCCACTTCCACAATGGTAGTACTGGTGGACTTCACCCAGTGTTTTAATGGTGAATGGAATCAGAACATGAAAAGATCTAACTGCACTTTGAAAGACTTTGCAAAAATGATTAGGAAAACCCAAAAAAGGCACAATTCTGTTTGTTTCATTTGCATCTGTGTTTATTTTTCCCCTGTTCTTGTGTATATTGAGGGTTTTCTAAAGATTATATTTTAAAAACCAAATAAATACTTTCCAAAATCTTCAGTGATGGGGTGGACTAGTGTGCACTTTATAGATGTGATTATTAAATCAATAAAAAGGCTAACACAAGAGTGTCCTTTCTTCCTTACTAGTGGGTAAATTTTAAGATTGTACCGATATCCATGGCAAATTACATTTTCTTTAAATTTTTGGTACAGTATATCTAATAAATTTTACTGCACTTATGTCTTAGTTACTTTTCTCTCATTGCTGAGACAAAATACCTGATGCCCAAAATTAAGGAAGGAATGGTTTATTTAGCTTAGAGTTCATGGAGGTTTCAGTCCATACTTGGCTGGCTCCAAGGTAGAGTGGCACATGGCAGAGGACAACTGTTCATGGCTTTGGAACAGCAGAGCAACAAAAGCAGAAGGGAGGAGTGGCAGGAAGAGCAAGCCTCTTTCCCTTCTTTACATATGCAAGCTATACGCCCCAAGGCTGGTGTACCCTCACACCCATAATCAGTCAAACTAAAAACCCACCCCATCATTGCATGAGGTTTTGGGGGGACATCCAAACACAAACCATAACAACTTATTTAATAATCCAGGAAAAATTTGACTTGTTAACTACAACCTAAATGTATTTTAGTGTCTTGTAGCTTCTTTTCTTTAAAAGATGACAATTAATGAAGGCAGAGAAAAGAATAGGCTCAAACCACTAAGGGAATTTATAGATAATTCTGAGTAAAACAGCCTCTGGATTTAGCAGTCCCTCAATCTGAAATTTTCTATCATTTCCCCAAATTTCTGGAACCAGTCCTAGCAACAGATGTAACATTTAGAGCTTGCAGTCTCATGTCATATAGATTCATAGAGAATTCATTAACTGAATTAGAAAATGGTATTTATGGATGTGAAGTATAGGTTGTAGAATACTCGCCTCGTATGCATGAATATCTGGGTTCAATCCTCAGCAATGCAAAATAAAAAAAGACAGCAAATAGTCTTTAAATAGAATTTATAGCACCCTTCATATACTCATATGCATGAACATATTTGTCTCCAATGAGATTAACAAATATGCTGGCTATTTCTTTGCCGTAGTGTCCATTTATTCAATCACATATGTCCCTCTGGGTTCCTCAGTAATGTCACATAATGCATACTTTATTCTGTGCTAGTGATTGTGTGGAGAATTTTCCATGTGTGATTTTATGTAATCATATATTAAATCAATGTCATTGCGATCCTAGCTTAGTTGATATCAAGATACATAAATTAAGACTAGTAAGGAGCGATAGAACTTTGTACCAGGTGGGTACTCCAAACACAAATTTTTAATCAATATTTATGCATTCATTCATTGATTTTGAAAATGTCACTCGATGTCCTAATGTGTTGGACACCACACAGAAGCTGAACGCTGACCGTTTTGATTGACACACTTCACAAAGCTAATGCTTTTGCTGAGTTCAGAGATCCTCTTGAGCAAATTTAGCTTGTTTTAAAAGAACTTCCCTAAGGAAATTTAGTTAGTAAAGCAACCATTTAGGAGATACTAAAGAGCTTTTAGAGGGCCATCTGGTCAACCTTAGTCATTTAGGAGGTGAGAAGGTTCTCCAAAAACATACGGTAAGATACTGTATAAGACGAAGAGTTACGCTAAGGCGACCATTTCTCTTTAGCGTCATTTACTTGGTTCTAGCCGAATTCAAAAGTAGAAGTAAAAATAAGTATCATCACAGGAGTAAAGTGAAATGCCCCCTTTCTTTTTTTACATGCTTGGAGTTGTTCCAGACCCCTCTCATATGAAAATTGATGACAGAGCATTAAACGTCTTTGTCATGTCTAATAATATATGGATTCCAACTGCTCCCTCATTCGGAACCTGTACATCCCCTCCCAGACACATTAAATGGCTGCCTCCAGATCAAGTAGGATTAGAGTTTCTCTTTGTTGTTCCCCAGATTGTTCTCTCCCCTCCGGTAGAATCAGACCCATCTGACTGACATGAAAGTTACTGGCACATGGATCTGTTCCTCACCTTTCTCACTGTCACATATGTGTACTTGGGTGCAGCCTGCTGTATGAGCTATGAGAAAATAGAAACAATGGTTCATCCATCACCCCTGGTAGGAAGTCGGATTTTGAATCGCTTCTGTTTCTCAGCTGTGAGAGACAATGCCTAGAGGCAGGACCCGGAAGATATCCTTGCCCATGAGCTGAGAAATGCTGAGCAAGTTGCTTTGCTTTACTCTAGACTCAGTGCTTTTATCCGTAGAAAGGGAACAACAGTAATGATGTTTCCTCCTTCTTGTGGGTAATAAATGATTAAATGAGAAAAACACGCCAAGTAAACTCAATGCCTTGTACAGAATAATAGCTTAATAAACACTAATTATTATCTTAAGCCAGCATGTATTGAACATCTGTTAAGATCCCGGTACTAAATAAGTACTCATTCCTTGGAAGTAACTAGAATTTAGTGCCCCTAAAACTTCACTCGGATGTTTACCATATGGATAACAAAGCTTCATTATATCATTTGGATTTAGTTGCCAATCCATACTTATACTCTTGCATTAAAGCCAGCTCCTAGGCCACCTGGACAACTTTCTGGCATTGCAGTGAACATGCTTCTACAATACAGCACAATTAGATGTTCCAGATTTTGTATCTACTCCTCAGAGAATATTGTGAAGTTAGCCAAAATGTTCAAGGATGGGAGAACCAGGTATACTTTTGCTTTTAAAGCACTTCTGCTTAGACTCATGTTCTTTCTGGCTAACACTGGATAAAATAATGGAAGACTGGGCTTGAGGCTGTGGATCTGAATGAGACAAAATAACAGCAAATTCTAACTTCCTATTTAGAAAAAAAGAAAAAGAAGAAGCAGAAGTCATTGACTTCCATCCCTGGGCCAAAGTAGAGAATAGATTTATTGAAAAAACAAATAAGCAATTGTTTTCATGGTTGTGTGTCTTCATTTAGATTTTCAGTTGTTGGACATGTGTTTTGAAAGATGATTTTGGATAATCATTGTGATTTTCCAAGCAGCTGGCTTCTCCTGGCATAGTGACAGGGTCAGTCTATTTCCCCCCTAATCTTACCATAATGTCATAAAATGCTGGCTGTTCCCTTGGCAACTACTGAGTGGACTAGCTGCCTTCTCTACCTTAAGCCAATCCTGGGCTCAGACAGGTTCCTGCAGGCCACGGCCGAACAGGATTCATCGGTAAGGGCGTTTCCTTCAATTCAGAGAAAATCCAAAGATAATTTTCATAAGAACGAAAATGAATACACTTTACACTTATGTGATCTTCTTAGTTTAATTTGATGCCTGCTGTTCCTTGGCCATTTTTAACCTTGTTTTAAATGATATAATTGATACAAAATCAGAAACTATAACGGACAAACTATAAAATGCTCTTCAGATACTTTTCTACCTAGTGGTCATTGTTTTTGTTGTCACTGTCTAAGCCTGAGCTCAAATACCAATTTGAGATCTTATGGGAAGATCATCCGACCTCCTTTCATAATTCCATCACTTACATGGGGTAGGGCTTGTACCACTGTCTGTATCCCTTACGGTGAACTCTGTCCTCTTCATCAAACGTTTCCTATGGGCTCTCTTACTTGCTTTCCTGCTTTTCTAAAATCCTTTACCATTGCATTCAATGCCAAACAAATTAATATTTTTACTTACCTGCCTGAGAGTAAGCAGAATTTAAAAGCTTTTGGGAAGCTAAGATAAACTTGTCTAAAGTAACTCATTTTGTCTTCCTAAATACCACAGATATTCTGTAGAATCCCCACAATTTCACACAGTGCTGAGCACCCAATTGGGATACAGAAATATGGCAACCTGAATGACTTGGAAATCTTGGATAACAATTGGTAAAGGAAAAACCACTTTTATTCTTCTTTCTTCTCCCTTAAGGCTAAGTACTGAGAAGAGGTACCCTGCTGTTCCTTGGCCTTTTGATTGTTACATGGAAACAATTATTTGTAAATAATCAAGGTGGGAGGCAGGGCGGTGGGGAGGGGGGCGGATTTTACTCCTTGAAAGGACAGGACTGATTCCTGGTGAGTTTGAAATGAGCTTTTATAGACGCCAACACAATTTTCAGGGCAAATGTGTTGATTTCCTGTTATCACTTCTTTATAGTTTATCTTTTAAGAATGTTCTGGGTAAAGGGCACTGGTAGCCAGAGCGAAAGTGTTGGAGGAGAGTCTGGGACTGTTTTTCTATGTATGTGCAGCAGCACCTGCTATGGTTTTGCAGAGCCTTATCAAAGTTTGAGGTAGACTCTGATGTGCAATGGCCAATGAACTGCCAGATAACCTCTCTGAATGAGAGGTACTTTGACCCCATGCATAACTCTGAACGAATGGAAAATTCGTTTTCAGATTTCAAAGGGGCTGTTAAAGTGCTTAGCTGTGTAGTATAGAGATGCACAAATGAACACAACACTTCAGATGCCTCTTCTGCAGCTGTTTCAATTAGCATGCCAAGATTTCCCATGTTTCCAGTGTTTGGCAGTTAAGCCCTTTCCTGAAGCATATCACACCGTCTTCCATTTTACAAGTATTTTTGCTTCTACTGCTGCTCTCCACTCCAAAATAAAGCCCAGCCCTGTTAGAATTCTTGTGGATTGTGGTATGGGGAGCAGTTCTGCTTGAATGTGAAATGCTTGCAACATCACTTTGTATACAGAACAAAAACTAAAAACCAGACCCTGTGTTTGTCTCAAGACTAAAGTTCCGAAACCATATCTAAAGTGAAGAAACAGATACTCCTGTGCAAACCAATGCCTGGCCTTACTTCAAAAGAAAGCCGTGAGGGAATCATCTTCAAATACCCACTTAACAGTTCCTATTTTTTGCTCTGATTCTTAACTTAGTATTGCCAGTGGTATCAACACCTTTAAAACAATGGCATGGATCATCGTTGCATGCACAATAAATAATGTCTGGAATGTAGGCACCTTATCATCTCTCTTCATAACTAGTGAGTTCCTGTAGGTTTGCCAGTAAGCCTTGGACTAAAAAAGCTCTTAGAACTAAAGGCTACAATGTAAGTCAGGTAATAAACCCCTGTATTGAGCAGCTAAGCACAAGGAACAACCCAGCAAGAGAAATGACCCTCAAGACAGCATAGAAGTTCATGGTCTTCTGATTGAATTTCAAGTTTCAGAACTTCTAATAAATGCTTTTTATTTTTCTATTATAGCTGCTAATGTTTGTTATGAGTAATATGTGATGCGTATATTCCAAAAGTACGTAATGGTACAGGGTGGTGTGTATCCTGATTTTAGTAAGTTTTAGTTCTTCTGTATCCTATGATACTTTCTACTGCTATTTTCTCTTATTTCTTCTAACTGCCCAGCAGTTGCCAAGGTTTCATAGTTCCATGTCAGATGGATAGTGAGTGTGTAGAGCCTTGCAGAAATGTAAAACAGAATGAGAATAACCAACTCTTTTGGTTTGGTTTGGTTTGGTTTGGTTTAGTTTGGTTTCGTTTGGTTTGGTTTGGTTTGGTTGGATTTGATTTGGTTTGCTGTGCTGTACTTTGCTTTGCTCTGCTCTCCTCTGCTTTGCTTTGCTTTGCTTTGCTTTGCTTTGCTTTGCTTTGCTTTGCTTTGCTTTGGTTTTGAGACTGTAACACAAGATGGCCTGGAATTCACTGTGTGGCCCAGACTGGCCCCAAATTCATTGTGATGATCATCCTGACTCAGCTTCCTGAGTGCTGAGATTATAGGCATATGCCAGCATGACTGGCTGAGAACGACACTCTTATTATTCATGTAAGAGGTCCTTAGTAGGATGGAAAAAGTAAACTGTTGCTGTGTAGCTCAGGTTTTAAATCCTTATGTTATTGTTTTAAGCCATGTATTTTTGGCAACTTTTTTCATCTCTTTGAAGCTCAGTTTCCTCTGAAAATTCAGGTAAGTAAATCTTTCCCTTGCAGAGTTATTACCATTGGACTACTGACTTATCATAAATGCATAACATTTGCCAACTTCCTATCCAGCCTTTAGGCTCAAATCTCTTTTATGTGCACCTCCCGTTGTTGGAAGGGGATAAAATAATTTGTCACAAAGAGAATAGCCTCATGCTTATTCTGAAAATTGAACTGATGTGAATTTAAGTTTTTCTCCTTACCTCTAAAAAGTTGTGTGTGTGTGTGTAACTTGCAAAGTTTGTGTCTCTTTTATTCCCGTATGCTCTGCTTGACTTATTGAATCCTAAAATCCCAAGTACTTTTAAAAAATACCTGAATACCTACTGCATTGTATTGCTGGGATATAGGAACTGAAAAAAAAAAAAAAAAAGAAAACAAGAAAGGAAAATCCCAGCCCTCTAGAAGTTTATAAATGGAAGGAAAAAGTTAACTACTTTCCAAAATAATAAAACAAAATAAAAGTTGACTTTGAAGAATGTTGTAATAGAAACCTAAATTAAGTGAGGAAAAAATTCATTCTCTGTAATCAAAGGCAGGGCTAAGTCTGAAAAGCTATGTAGGATCTTTGATAAATGCTATTAGGTGGGAGGAAGGGAAAAGAACAAAGCGCTTGGATCCAGGATTAGAGGTTGAGACCATAAAGGTGGTAGTGATTTAGGCTCTGGGACAGGAATGGCAAGGACAGGAGGAAGTAAAGTTAGGATGATCATTCAGGACTGATTCACTGCTGGGAGTCGGAAAGGTTTAGGAGCGCTGCATTAGCATGACAAACCCTCATACCTGAACATGCTTACTCTGTACAGATATTACTGTAAACACCTAAAGAGATGTAATTGGAAAACAAAACAAAACAAAATTCTCCACTGCATTGCCTGAAAAGGAAGTTTAGTATCCTACTTAGTTACACAGAGTCTGTGATTTCAGCTATGTACATTCACCTTCCACAAAACTAGAGTTCTTATCACTGTTATGTAATAGTTTTGTTTTGAGGAGATTCTCCCAAGGAAGTGTGGTAATCTCATTTCTAAATCCATCACATTAAGTGCTGTTACCAATAAGTCATGACTTATGTGTTAAAGGTCAAAAAAAAAAAAAAATCCACCCCCCTTAGAACTTCATGACTATACTCGCTGGTGTGTTTTGCTGTCTTGTAAATGTGTGTGTTTATGTGTGCACATGTGTGTGAACACTTGTGTGTGTTCAATTCAAGAGAGAGCAAAGGAGACATAAGCTGAAATATTTTGATTATTTGAAGTCAGATATTTATGAGTACCCTATAAAAGTCATCACTAAGAAACCCAATGTGCATATCTCTTTCTTCATGTCCGTATCACGGTGTATCCTCATTGGTATAAAGAGAGAGAAGCAGTTCTCAAAAGTTCATTGCAAATATTCTGCCTAAAAAGCCAACTATTATATTTACAGATATGAATTTTTACTTGGGTTTGCTTCTCTTCCCGACACCCTATCCTCAACCTGAAACTGTCTCATTTATATATCCGAACTCTCTAAGCTGAAAACTGAAGTTTTGTGACAGATGGAAGGACATTCAAAGGATAAGTTTTTGTATTCATTGTTCTTTAATAATCTTCTTTCTTATAAATAAGAAGTAATGTCATCTAGGGTAAGCATTGCCCACATAGCTGAGTCCATCCCAAAATGTTTGCACAAAATTAAAACAATATTTTTTCCTCTGGCTTTATAAGATATCAGTATAAGAAACTTCTATAAGAAATGGTGTCTTTGGGGATTACAGGTCTATCTCAGTGGTCCAGTGGGTGCTACAAGCCATGGGTTCGATCTCTATTATGGATGATGGATTGAAGGAAAAATGGAAGGGAGGGAGGGAGAGAAGGAGAAAGGGAAGGAGGTGGAAAAGGAGGTATTTTTGAATTTTAAATGAAACATTTATCAAAGATGCTTTCTATCATACTTTCTATGAAGTTGTTATTAAAGATGTTTTTGACCATTTTAGTATCATTTTTTAAATGTACAGGATAACTTCCTGTTGGAATTTAGACTAAGGACCAGGAAAGTAACTAGTGGTAGAATACTTGCTTAGCATGCATGAGGTGCTGAATTCCATCCTCAGAACCACAAAAGTAAATAAGGTCTGAGCTTCTTTAACAGAAATTAATATATTTTCCAAATTTTTTCCTTCTTTGTCCCCACTACCAGAAATGACAAGCCTAAGCCTAATTTGCAACAGAAGCCATCTCTTACAGGTTTCTTCTATAGCTTTTTCTCCCATTCTTCTTTGTAGTCTTTGATTTTTTTTTTCTCTCAGGTTTTAGTTGCAATGATGCTAATGAATATGACTTTCACTTACCATGCAAGTCAAATTGTCTAGAAAGGAGGCATTTCAGATAAATATAGCACATAGTTGGAAAGACACTTATTTTTAAAATAGTGACTCTCAGTTTTACCTAAGCAGAATCATCTGAGTACTTCTAAAATTCAGATACTCCAGGGGCATCTCAGATGATTTAAATCAGAATATTGCAAGTGGGTGCCAGGTATCAGCATTTTGTAAAGCTCCCTAGGTGATTCCAATGTTAAAATTTCATGGTTTTGAATACTTTTCATTCTGATATTTATGATCTGTATAGAAACATGCTTCTAAAAAGATAAAGAAGTTCCAAATCGCTTGTAATCTCATTGTTCAATACAAATCACTGTAAATTTTTTTAAATAGCTACCCTATCCTGCTAATCTTTTTTCTTTCTTTCTAAAAGGAATTCAGTTATATACATATTAGTGTATATTAAGTGTGTTTATAAGTTTATATATTATATGAAATGTATATATCTGTGCAGCCATGCTAGACATATTTTTATACTTATGTGCAATTTGTTTATAATATGTGTGCACCTTTCTTACAAATCTATTCTATTTCCAGGGATATTTTTCCATATAATCTTAGAAATATTCTCTGGGAACCTGAGGTTTAATGTTTGTATAGCATTTCTCCATGTGGTAACTATTATTTTCCCATTTCTCTAGTCCTATACATTGAGAAGACAGAGAGCAACCTTAAACATTTTAAGGACATAAATCCAATTTTGGGGAATACAGTGTGATCTATTGGTTCCCTTGTGTCTAGGCTTAACTTTGTCCATGAGAAAAAAAAAGTACTAGGATATCTCATTTCTGTCTAGGTTGTAGGAGAACAACTCCTATAAGTCTCCTTAAAGTGTCAGAATGTGATATCTAAAAACATCACAGATTTTACGAAACTCTCAACCATTTTAGTATCATTTTTTAAATGTACAAGATAACTTCCTGTTGGAATTTAGACTAAGGACCAGGAAAGTAACTAGTGGTAGAATACTTGCTTAGCATGCATGAGGTGCTGAATTCCATCCTCAGAACCACAAAAGTAAATAAGGTCTGAGCTTCTTTAACAGAAATTAATATTTTTTCCTTCTTTGTCCCCACTTGAAATTGAAAGGATCACTACCAATTGAATAAGTTATCTTTGAAGTGATTGGGTGCACTTCCTTCTCTGAGACAGGAAGATCACACAGGTCTTGAAAAAAACCACATTTTGAAGCAAAGCGGAAAAATATTGGGGAATGTGGCACATGAACACTATCTTCTAAGATATAGAAATTGAAGTTGTCTCCTTGGGCTAAGAGAAGTGCACCTAGATTTAGAGGCTTGTAGTGCCACCAAAATCTGCATAAAACGCTGAGAGAAAAAGATATAGTGTCAGAGTGGAGCAATGGATTCCACAGGGATTTGGGTCACCCAAGGGTGCCATGACATGTATTTGCAGGATGCTCACCTTTTTTGTTTTTTTTGCAAAGTATGTAAGTCAGCTTTCCATCACTGCCACAAATGCCTGAGATGATCAGTTTATACGAAGAAAAGGTTTACTTTGGCTTATAGTTTTGGAGGTTCCAGCCCACAATGAGATGTTCCCTCTGCTTTTAGGCCTGAGATGAGACAGCATTTCATGGTGGCAACACCGGCATTTCCTGGTGGGAACACATGATGAAACAAAACCCCTTGCCTCGTGACCAGAAAGCAAAAGAGGAGAGGAGAGGGTTGGAATCCCACAATCCTAAGAACTTCGCACTAGACTGTAGCTCTTAATCATTCCACCAACCTGGAAAAAAAGGCTGTAACAATGGATCTTTGAGTAACTTTCGTGACCCACACCACAACAGTACTTTCTACTATGTGAAAATAAGACATCTCTGTCACAGTGTGAGGTAGGATGTGATTACCTACCCCACTGCTCCCAGCCCTGCTGCCCTGCTCCCTGTATACCTCATAAACTCAGATTCCGATTCTTACAGCCTTAGGCATTCTCATGTGTGGGTCATTTTTTAGGTTGTGTAAACCGGGCGGCACTTGTCATTGTGCCTGGGACACAGTGGGCATTCAGTAGATGTTTGTTGAACGAAGGAAGTAGGCAAAATCACAGCTTTCCCTTCTGGTGATGTGCTTTATGATATAATTTCCAGGAATGCATTGTATCTAAAATTGGGGACCATATGTACAGGAAATTCTTTCTTATGGCAGTGTGAAATCCCTCCAAAGTAAATCCCCCTTCATAAGTATTTGTTGTTGTTTATTCTTTTTTTTTTAAATACAGAACACTGTAAAGTTTTTACCGGAATAAAATTTGACGGGGAGTAGCAGGGGTACAGCCCTGCACAAAAGCCTAGGCATGAGCTAGATGACCTTGCTTGTTCTGTAGAGATTCTTGCACACTTTTAGGATCCAATTTCTCCCTTCCAAGAGCCTAGTCAGTAAGCCAGACGGGAACAAGCACAGATAATCATTAAGGTAATGGGGCAAAGAAGTGTAAAATTTCTCAGCCTTTCTGGAAGAGAGGGGTAAAAATAAATGTCTTCAGGATCAGTAGGCAACTTTTCTCTGGGGTTAGGGGACAACCACTAGCTGGGTTGAGCTGGGCACTCTTCCTTTGAAGGATCCCTTTCTATTACTGCCTGGTGTTGGGGTCTCAAACAGCAGCAGTGTGGTTTCTCTCACTATTTAAACAGTGAGTCCATCCGAACTTCAGGGCAACTCTTTGTTTTAAGGAGGGTTCACCCAGGGATATTAAACAAAATGGAATTTAGATGGAAACTTGGCATCCCGGGCTGGAAATATTTTTTATTGGGTACAGATTGGGGGGTGGGAAGGAAAAAACAAACACAACTTCTATGTTGTAAATGTTAATAAAAAAAGAACAAGTAAAACAAATTAAAATGTTTTGTTTTACTGTGGCTTTTTCTGCATTCCCATGACTCCAAAATACTTCTGGATTTTATGACAGTCTGTAACTGCTTTCGGATAGAAAGACAAAAACCAAATGGAGCTAAATAAATGCAGAGAAGCACAGAAGTGAGTGGTAGAATTGTAATATTTGGCTATTAAATATTCTAAGGGAACTTTTTTTAGTATGAGGGATTTTTGGCATGGCTTTTATTAGTCCAAAATAATTATGCTGTTAATAATAATTTTTGACATAGCATCCTCAAATTATGTCTTCAACTCGCCAGTCCTGTTATTTGTTAGTCATAAACTTTTATATACTCCTATCTGTATCTTTCTGATCTCTGTGGCTGCTTTATTGTTGCTACTGTTGATGATTCTTAAACCCATTAGATCTTAAATATGTTCTACTACCAAAGTCATTAATTTTAAGGGGAAATTAGTAAGTTCAGTGAACAGTAGTAATTTGGCTTCCACTAATCTACTTGGGTCACGTTTTCATCAGAAATGTGTATTTAAGTGGAAGGGAAGCCAGTAAAACAAGGTTTAGATTATGATTCCAATAAGACTACAGAATAGTTATGTGATTTTCAGCAAGTAAATAGTCCTAACAGCCCTTACGTTGAATTCTGAAAAGTGCATTCATTCAGTTAACAGGTTGAAACGAAATGCCTTCCAGTAAGAGGAAATTAAAGATGCAGGTCTGCATGATCTAGAAATGTACTGTCTTATACGGTAGTCACAAGCCATATGTGGTTGATAGAAGCATAAGTTATCTTAAAATTCAGCTCAATAGTCATAGCAGCCACATTTCAAAGCCTAAATGTTGCTAGTGGCTACTATATTAGGCAGTATAGAAGAACTAGCCCATTACTACAGAGAATTATATTACACAGCACTGATAGAATGGACCCCTTTCAGAGGTCTGGGAGTTGCTTCTTGAGTTTGGTATCTCCTTGAGTTAGGCTCTGAGCTCATAGGAATAGTACAGTCCTCAGAGAACTCTGGCTTTCTGTCTCCTACATGCAAGACTGTGAACCTGGCATGCAGGAAAGAGCAGTTATTTTCTGCTGAGTAGCATGTCAGCTGCATCTCCACAGATGTAGATTCAGCGAACATGGCTATTCTGAATTCTGTCAGAATCACTACTGAATACCATATGTCCAGTGTTGGCTTGGACACATTTATCTGGCTTGATCTGAGTTCTAAAGTGAAACCACATAGTCTTCTTTAAATTTAGCTATCAAAAGCAAAAGGTGATGACATACTAGGCTTTAACAGCCTAAAGTAGGGTAAGACAGTGGAGCTGGAAAGGAGGAGAGAAAGGACATCTGAGAATCACATTGCTGTTATGGATTGGCAGAAATTCATCTTAAGTGACTGGTAGCAACTGCATGCTAAACAGAACACATGCATTACTTCCGCTTCTGGTTTGCTACCACATCACACTCTATGTGCATGTCTGATTTTAGAAATTCTTTATGAACCATTCAGTCATACACAAAAGGTAGTACAGCTAGTAACGTTATGTTTGTCTTTCAATGGCATTATGATCAAGTCATAGTTGGAGACTGTCTATGCTACCTTTGTCGTCTTGAGTATCAGCTCTAATAGATGCAGTAGTTTGAGCCTTTCTCTGAGTGTGTATGTGTGTGTGCGTGAGCAGGCATCCACATGCATCCTGCTCCTACTCATGCTCACACACATGTGTGTGAAAGTATATTTTATTCTTTATGCATGGAAATGTCACCTGGTTGTTTCCAGCCGAGACCAAGCTCTTCTCAAGTTGCAGTTGTAGCCCAAAATAGGTGGGTCGTCTTGGCAAAGATACTTCCCTCTTTTGTGCTTCAATATTTTTATTTAAAACAAGAATTGTAAGAGTTTCTACACCAGAGTCAGTTGAAGGATTAAATTAGAATTCTAGTATGTATATATATAAATATATACATATTCATGTATACTCATTAACATGTATGCATGCAAGTGTGTTTATATACATGTATACATGTATATATGTTGCTTAGAATCATTCTTGGTACATTATAAATGCTTTTTAAATATTGTCTGTATAATTATTTGGACACTAACATGCTGAGAGGTAAACTTTCAAACATAGCCATCATTTCTAAATTTCCCAAATTCCTCAGCAATGGACAAGAGCCTTTTTCTGGGTATCTGTAACAAAGATTTGCAGAGGAGTCAGTCAACTAAGGCTTTATAGCCTCTAGCTTGGACAGGTAAGTTTCCCAGATGCCCATTACACCCTTAAGAGGAAAACATACATTACTCTTTCTCTCCCAGAGCCATGTGGTCTGGTAAAGCAAGTATGACAGGAAGGGTGTCTTCGTTACATTCACACTTCGGACATGTGCATTCTGTGTGTGAAGAGTGGACTCCGCGTGGGTTGAGCTTTATCCACCCAGCCCTTCAGTCAACCAGATGCAGTCTTCAGATCTAGTTGCCCTCCGTGCTTACCATTCCACAGTACCTCCTCCTCACGCGCTGGGTTCAGTGCTGGCACTCTTGTGAACCTGTGTGCTGTGGGAACTTTCATTCTCACCGCACTCCCCAGCCTTCCCCACATGCACACAAACACGCATGCGCACATACACATGCGCGCTCCAACTTACATGCTTCTGCTTTTTGCCAGATACTTAAGATTTAATGACTTTGGAAATCTCTGCCCCCACCTTGACTCAGGCACAGAGGTGTCCTGTTTCCATGCTGTTGATATTGACAGAAGTGGGGCACGTTTTCCTTCCATGTGCTGCTGAACTCTCCTGCAGAATGTACAAGATGTTTTCTGGTTGCCAAGGATACCTGGTGACATAATCATACCTAGCCTTTCTTTCCTCTCTCCACCCCCTCAGCCTCGCCTCTCACCCTCCCCTCCTCTGGGTCTTTATGTGCCGTGCTATGTAGAGTACAGCTTGTCCTCCATACCTTCTCACTGATGTTGGTTCGGAGCAGCTGCCAGAGGAATACGTGGAGAGAACCGTGCACTTTGAAACACTTCCATAGCTCATGCTGTCTTATGCACTCAAGGTCTTTGCCTTTTGCAAGTGGGTCCAGTTTTTGTTTGCTTTGGTAGGAGAGGCAAACAAAATATTTCCTGGTTTTTGTAGGTCTGTTTATAGGAGACAGCCTGTCGCTTCATTGCGAATTCCTGCCCCTCAGCTTCCCACAATAATCAGTGGAAGTCTCATCTGGCAAGTTCTTCCCTATTACTAGAACTGTATGGTCATCAGTACATCTTAGCATGGACATTTTAATAGGAAGAAGAGTATGGACAAAGAGAAATGTGGCATGGTGTCCAATGCAGGATAATATCTATCAAGTAATGTCTAGATGTCTTAGATGCTAACTCTAGGCCCACTATGATCTGATGTCTGTTTCCCCTAACTTCCTTCCTGCTCCCCTCTTGTTAGCAACAGATTTTCCCATCGGTCTGTCTTTACTCACATTCTCTCAGCCCAGAGTCCTCCACAGCCATCACCACCAGAGTGTCTTTCCCTTCAGGCACAACTCAAAATTCTGCTTCCTCTGAAAGATGTTGCCCTCATTGTCCTAGAGGGACATTCCTTGCCCGTGGACTCCTTCTCTCATCTTTGTACCTCTTTTCTGTCATTCTCACTTTCTGACTTAGTTGTCATTCAGTTTAATATCTTTTCTCCACTACAAGATATAAATTTCTGTTCTGTCATATCGTCCCCCTCCCCAGACTCAGGGAAGCGCCTCTCACACCATACTTTTTGGACTGCTTCTTCCTGAATAGATGAATGACTAAGTGGCCAAAACCACATGTAGGATGCTGGTGCCTACAATTCCCTTGTCTGCAGCTATTGAAAAGAAATTGATTACATAAGAAATTTGAAGAATGCTGATACTAATGGAATGAAATATTGGTATGAACTCTAAAACAATTCAATGCCACACCATTTTCATTTTCAAAAGAATAAACCAAGATTCAGACTTGACTTTCTTGGGTTGCATAATAGGTAATAGAGCTAAGACATATCTCAGTTCTGGCCTTGAACCCAGCGTATTGTTTTAAAAGAAGACTAAAATAGTAATGACATTCACATTCTATTGCCCAGACACACGTAAGAAAATTTACCATATACGCGTGACCCCCATATTTTATTTCCCTGCTAATATAAATAGCTCAGACAAAGTAACAGCAATTTAAGAAAGAAATATGAGAATTTTCATCCCATTGTGACTCTGAACAGCAGGATAGAAACTTAGACAGGGAGGTAAGCCTTGTTCAATTTTGTGCTTCATAAAAGGCACAGTGACTACAGTTCAGACTGGCAAGTCATTAGCCGTACAAAGAAGAGGGCCTTGGAGCTAACCAGCATTTCTCCTATGAGAAGAGAAGCAGAGAGGAGGAAGGCGTTGGGAGTCTTGCTTCCCAGCAATAGGTAGGGATGAGGGCAGCAGCCAAATGGTAGGGTGGGGGAGAAATTCCTTTTCTCAACCATGTAACAGAGCATCACATGAGCGAAGCCAGAGCTTGCGGTGCATTCTGAGCTCTTGCCCAGTGCCCACTGGAATGTGGGCTGTAAATCTCTCATCATCCTCTTCACTGACCCGCAAACAACCCTTTTCTCTCCCATCTGCTGCCCGAGCACCTGCTTTTCAGTCTTTATCTACATAACTTTTTCCGTTCTCCCACTCTTCTTTCTGCCTACTGTTGCTCATTCTGCATCTTGTCCCTTTTCTAAGTATTTCCATTGAGTCCCAGTTGTCCTTAATGATGAGACCCACAATAGCATAAAGTAATCTCATTAGATTTAGTAATCTCATTGCATTTAGTAATTACATTTAACTGTTCATAATGTATTGTATTTAATATAGTGTACATAATATATTGTCTATGTAGTTATCTGTTGTATATATGATTTATGTAGCTTGTGCTTCTAGTATTCAGTTTTTCTCAAAGTCTCTATTTTTTCATCTGTGTCTCTTTTTCCTACTAGACTATCAACTTTCAAAGGCAAGAACCATAGCCTATATGACTCTCTATTTTCCTTAGCATAAGGAAGATTCTGAATTAGAAACAAATAGGACAATCCTTATTTAGGCAAAGTAATCTTATGTTAATACCAGTTTTCAGAACTTGTCTATATGTCTCGACATCCTTGTGCAACATCTAAAAAAAAGCTGTTTCTTCTACCCCTGCTTCTAAACCCCTTATCATCGTACCTTCCAACCTCTGACAGAATGTCACACTCAGGGTCCTTGTCTCATGAACTCATCCACTCTACTGCCTGTCTAGGAAGCTTTCCCCGGATCTTTTTTAGAGATTCCGATGTTTCTGGAGTTTCTTTCCACTTTCACAATCTTAACCCTTTCTGTCCAGTGGGAAACACCTGTTTCCCTCCCCAAACCTCTACGCATGACCCCAGATTCCTAGTAATAACACACCTCTACCTTTAGCACTTTCCAGTTGAAGACCCGGTATCACACATTTTCTCTTTTGATACACACACACACACACACACACACACACGAGTTACAAATTTCTGGTATTACCACCTGCATATTACTACTAAGGAAACCAAAGTCTAGAGAGGTAAAAGGAAAAACCTAAGCATACAGAGCTAAAAATGGCAGCCAGCACTTGTGTCCCTTTTATCTAAAGCTGTATAGTGGCTAGAAAAAGTTCATGCTTAGCAGTTGGGTGACCTGAATTTTCACCCCAGCTGTGCTATTTACTCACCGTGTGACCCTCTAAAGTGTGTGAAAGCCTCAGTCATCACTTCCGTAAAGTAACTATTGCCTTCCCTGACTCTTAGAAATAGTTTGATGATTAAAAGACATGTTTTCAGAAAGTATAAATCAGTACGTGGCAATGTGAAGGATGTGAATAGGTTCTGTGAGAATGTAGTGTCTGGTGGCTTCTCTGTGGGAAGCATAAAAATGGACATTCTGCATCATTTTCCCACCCACTAGAGAAACAAATGCCCTTTCCAAATTTCAGATACAGTGAGGGGTTGATTTAAAGAATATAGGATTTGGATACTCCATTTTTATGATTAAACTTACATGTTGATGATTACAGCATGCACAATCCTGGGCTTCTAAATATTGCTATTAATAAGTAGCCCCCAACACACACCTACAAAACACTTGGGAAACAGAGAAGAAAGTCATGTCTCTTGGCAACTTCTAGTACACTGAACAAACCCCGGATGACTGTACATCTACTTAGAACAATCATGATGCTAAGAACTGACGTGAAGGCTTGTTTTATATCTTAAGAACCTCAGCGTTATAGACCAATCCTTGCATACTGCAGGAGCCTTTTCACATTCTATGGATTTCCTGGAATGTTGTTCAACTGGATCGTTAATTTGCTTCACAGAGTAACTATCCTTTGAGAATTGGAAATGCTGAAATTTTAGAGAAATTTTTAATGAAGTCTAAACTAATAGTGTTCTATGGTTTATATAGTAATAGGTTTCTTAATACACTTTTTGAGAATTAAGTAATGTGTACAGCAAAGATCTATGCTCTGGATTACAGAAGTAATCTGTGAGTAAATTCTGAGATTATCCTATCCTCTTCCTGATATGCTCCCCAGAAGGTGCAGCAATCTATCCAGATATCGAGCCTAGCATGAGCTCTATATTTTAATGGACTGTAGTCTAAACCATCAGAGGTGGCAAGAATGGAAGAGAAAGACCTGAGCAGTCCCCCTCCCCACAGCCAGGCCTGTGAAGCCAGGTCTTAACCCACTCTGCCTACTGAATATAAAATAACTTGTTGACCTCTATATGGGTGCAGGGTGCATCCTACTCTACTATCTAACGAGAGCACATGCTCCAGGAGGTACCACTGTAGACCTGGCCACCCAGCTTCCTCCTCAGTGTTAGACGTACACTCCACAGGTTGAGTCAGGACCCGGTCAGAAGGGTCTTTCAGTATCCATTAGGTTTTCTTAAATTTAATTTTGGAATTATAATCTACATGTGATTGTCCCATGATCACACAGTGAACTCTTGGGAGAACCAAATGAAGACCTATGTTCTGACTCCCAATCCAGCTTCCCCCTTGATGATAAGAATCAAGTTCCATGTAACTTATTATGAATCAGGAAGGTGACTGCTAAGATGTCATCTGCTATGGCTAAGAAGCAGCCAGTATTTGGATATGTTTTACTACTGGTAGAAAATAAAAGAAAATCTCATAAAGATGATGCAAAGTATATGTCTTCTGGATTTTGATGAGTCTCTAGTAAATGGAAAGGTGTACTGTTTATTCTAATCACCCAGAAAGACAAGTTGAGAAGGACTTTAAGTCTCCCTCATAACAAGCCTAGGGGACCCCCAGTGATTCCTACCTCCTGGTGTTTATACCTTTTGTGTAATTCCCACTATTGTATGCCAAGTGGGCCAAGTAATTTGCTTCTAATCCGTAGAAGAAAGCAAAAATATTGGGATATAGCTTAATCATTATTACTTACACTCTATGAGAGTTCATCTGAGCAGATTGGGAAAAGAAAGAGAGAGAAGACAAAAGAGAGAAGAGCAAGAGAGGAGAGGGGAGGGGAGGGAGAGAAGAAAATCTGTGAATCTAGGACCTATGATGGGGGAGGGGAGAGATGGGGGAGCAGAGAGGAAAGGAGGTGAAACAGGAGGGGAGGAGAGGAGAGAGACAGACAAAGAGAGAGAGAGAGAGAGAGAGAGAGAGAAGAGAAATAATCTCCTGGAGGACTTGTGTGAGAAGTCCATAAAGCAAGGGACTGTGAGGACCCCAGGATCAAAGGCTAGCCAATAAAGAGCCTGGGCCCTCAGTCATGTGTTTACAAGGAAATAATTCTGCCAACAATCTGAATGAGTTTACAAACAGTCCTCCAGGGGAGAGGGCATCTCAGCCAACATCTTCTTGCAGCCAGTGAGATTCTGAACAAAAGTCTCAGTTAAAAATCCCTGGATGGACCCTCAGGATCTGTGAGACAGTAGATATGTATAATAATAATGATAATAATTATTA
>NW_004955420.1:18909061-19047969 GCF_000276665.1 Chinchilla lanigera | reverse complement strand
ATTATCATTATTATTATTATAAGCTACAAAGATTGTCAGGTATCAAATAAAAGCACTTACACTATACGCTTTCTTCTTTTCTAAACAGATACTATTTTGAAAAGCCTTCCACCCAATGAAGGAGTCCTCTTAACAGTTTCCCAAGAACACAGGTAGTTTTCCAGGTTCTCCTCAAGCACCTTAAGTGGCAGAATGCTACCATTTCACGCAGTAGTCACTCCTATTAGACAGGTTTGCAAGTGGTCCAGCGTAGCTTCAGGGAGGGCAGTGCCCTCCTCCAAGGCACCCTGGATGTGCAAGCAGACTTGTGAGGGGCGCCTTGTTCTTTTACCTGTCTACTGTCCCAAGGGGCTTTCTACAAGTTATGAGCTGGCCTCTATCAGAAAAGGAGAGCTGGAGGCAAGTATACGTGATAACTCTTGATCTCTTATTCCCAGTTTTACCACGTGTCGGGAATGTGAACTTTTACCCATTTAAATAAATGAATGAGCCCCATTCCCTGTACTTGACTCAGAGTTATGGCCATCAAGTGAGATAGCGCCAATGAACATGTTTGTTGGCTGGAAATCAACAAATGATTGCAAATGATGATGATTATGAAAATAATAGTCATTTGTCCGTAAATATTTGTCAAAGCTGGTCCTTGCTGATGGAGACAGGCTCTCCAGGGAAGCTGCCAACCTGAAGATAAGGCAGATACCAGCCCCAGTCTGGAATTGCATCACTGATTCTGTACTCCCAGTGGTACATTTCAGGTCTTGCTTTAGGAATTTGTTTTTTGTTTTGTTTGGTAGGAACAAGAAGCCCCTGGAGCCAGTAATGTTGTCATCAAATGTAGCTGGTAATTAGGCTGCAAAGCAAACCAGTGGCAGGAGACAGAGTTGAAACATGAATTGCTTTCCACAGGTGGAGGGTTGGATCCTAGAGGCAGTGTACACAGCTTGGCTATTTTTATGCTTCTGCATGCAAGAAGGTTCAACAGAATCTGGGTAAAGCAATTAGCATCTCTCTGTCTGCAGGCAAAACTGGTTTGAACATGTTTCGCTGTTCTTGAAGGCTGCTGGAGACTTGGCAGTTTATCTGATGAAAGATTTCACTAAGCAAAATGTCTTCACTTACAAATCCAGCCACTTTGCACTCTCAGTCAGGCCAAATTTGCTTTTCTCTGGAGTCCTTTCTATAACCACAAATTACCAAGTATTCAGTCACTCCCCAAGAGCCCCCCAAATTGTGAAAATTTTACTCTATTTATTCAGAGATGCCCAACAAGCACTGCTAATTTTTAATACAGGCTATTTGCATGTTGTGATTCTCCTTATTCAGAAGAAATATGTTTTGAATATGTATTTTTCAGGCATATTCTGTTTATGTGACACAGATCCCATCACGATAAAAAGTACCCTTTACTGTAGCTTTATTTTGCCTCTTTCAAGGAGAATGAGACCAAATTCTCATCATTAGAACCAAAACCTTCCATGGACCCCTCCTGTTTAAGTCTTATATTTGATTCCACACAAACGTTTCCAGCTTTGCTCTAGATTTTTACCTTTCTCTGCATGCAGCCCATTCTCTTGTTGGTATGACAATACATGGACACATTTTTTCTGAGATATCGACTGGCAGGAACACAGAGAGAGGTATTTTCAAGCGGTGCGATTGGTATGTTCAGCCTTCATCAAACATGGTTTTTATCCAGGCTTCCGGATCTGTTTTCTGGTTTTGGTTTTCCAATCCATATCTGAGGTCCAGTGCTAATCTGGATGTTAGTGCAGTCTATTTGAACTTGGTTCCTTGGAGTTTCATTGACAGATTTTCTCACTGGTTCAGATGTGGTTTTATCAGCCTTGTTCATCAAGAAAGTTATCTGCCTTTTTGCGTATGATTCTAAGAGATCTTTCACCAACCAACCATAACATACCACTGAAAATTTTTAATTTACTTATTTAGTTTCTCAGTTTCCCCAACTAGATGGTGAGCACTTCAGTGCAAAAACCTTGTTTATCTTGTTCATGATTATAACTCCAGTGCCAAGCACAGGCTTGACTGAAAACCAACATTCCACAACTCTTGGTTTTCTAAAGGTACAAATGTTCTTAGCTTCCATTTTCCCACTCGCCAGATTACACAATCCTAGATCCCTTACCATAGCATCTGGAACACTTAGCGAATTCAGTTAATCAGTGCTAATCTGTCAGTAGTTCCCAAAGTACAAATGGAATGATTCCCTGTACTTTTGAGATGCATGAACATGGTGGTTCAGAGAGTATAACAGTTCATTTCAGTTTACAGACGAGCCAGTGGAGCTCTAAGGTAAATGCTTGCCAAGTGTCCTCCAAAGGTGTACGGCAAAACTAACGCCCACCTATTTGGGTGTATTTTCCTTACTGCCTGTTCTTATTTGGTTACAGACACATATTATCAACTATTTGCATCCTTAAACTAACCCACAGAGAGGCAAACGGAACCACTAATTAGATATGGTAATTCAGTCCTGAACCTATGATAGAATAAGGTATGAGCTAAGTGAGAAACAGAGCAAGGTGTATTTTGGGGTTACCACAGAAGCAGTATCCGCTGGTGGTTGACAGTGGCAACAAGAAAGGACCTCTGTTCAGCGAGGTGTATCAGTAGAGGTATGTGTGGACAGGGTGGTTCTATTTGTTCTTACCTCACAGGGGAGGTTTCCAGTAAATAAAGTAACCGTTCTGCAATCTAGGACAAGACTTAGTCCTCATCTGCAAAGACGCAATAGATTATGTTGAAGGGAAACCATCCTAAATTGTCTCACATGTGCCTTGTTATCATGCACTTCTTTTTATTTTTAATGAGGAGACAAGGGCATCATTACCTCCTCTGTGAACACCTGTCTGCCAAGATTTAGAACAAATCCTTCCAGACAATATTGCCTTTTATTTCAGGTAAACTCTATCATTTCTTTCTGTCCAGAACTGTCATGTTAGAATTCCCAACACTCCACACAAGTTTTCTGTTAATTTTTCTGTGAGGAAGAGAGTGAGGAAAAATGTATCTTGCCCCTAACCGACTGTTTTGATTTCTCTTTCAGTGAGCACCAGCTCCTTTACATCTTGAGCCTTAAACTCTTTGATGCTGTCTCTTTAAGCATAAAAGAAAAGAGTATTGTCTTTAGTCTGTAGGCTTGGATGAGCACAAACATAAAACATTTCTGTGGGTTCATCTTTCTGTGGCAGTAATTGATGTCAGACTCAGGGCTGTCATATTTTCCCTCACCCTATAC
This sequence comes from Chinchilla lanigera, assembly GCF_000276665.1. NCBI lineage: Eukaryota > Metazoa > Chordata > Mammalia > Rodentia > Chinchillidae > Chinchilla > Chinchilla lanigera. The sequence goes on along the minus strand of NW_004955420.1, from coordinate 19,044,713 downwards.
AGTGAGCATTTGGTGTTCCACGAGTCTGCAGTTGTGTCAACTTTCCAATCCTGCGTGGAGTTCTCACTGGTGGTTTTTGTGAGAGCAGCTTGACAAGGGCAGCATCCGGGATCTTGATCACCTTGCAGGGCTTCTCATTATGCCTTGAACACAATAGGGGCTCGCTACATGAATGAACGCTTGGATGAACTTTTTTAGTTCGATTCCATGAGCTGCTTAATTCTATTAGATGTGCCGCCTAGGTTTTCATAAGACATTTAATTGGTACCTATTTCTTACTGCCTTGTAATGCTCCATAAATGTTTTGTTACTTTCAGTAGAGCCCAAATGAATAGATGTTAAAATATTTCTAATTACAGAGTAATAATTTCAAAGCCTTCCCACGGATGGCATTGGGTTCATAGGACGTGATTCCTGGGTTATCTGGCTAAATTTTGGGTTCTAGGCATAAAACTATAAAGCTTCACAAGCTTTTTGAGACACCATCTGAAATGTTATCATTTTACAGATGAAGAAGCTGACATTTACCTTATCATTAGAGAATGAATTAGGGGTGTGAAGTGTTCTTAATCAAGATGCTGGATGTACGTACACCTTTTTTCCCCATGAAAATGTAACATTATTGTTTTGTGACTCTTCCTAAACTGGCTGTTTCCAGGGATACCTGCTTACTTTCTACTGTCACTATTCTTAGGGACAGCCCAGCACTCTATTCATAGTTAAATTGGAATTGCTTTTGGTCATGGTGAAAGAACAACAGTAATCCTCATAACCATGGACAAACTCCTTTTGTTCCGCTGACTTTTTTATATCTTTTGACGTGCATCTTGAAATTACCCTTATCTCAAGTTCAGTGGCCAGTGCATAACAACTGAAGTCATCATTTGTGTATTGTAAGCCCGAAGCCTTGCTTTCTAGAATCTTGCCAGCACTGAGATCTTTCTGAAGATCATCATTACTTTGGGAAAACGAAGCTTAACAAAGATGAGTTGGGAAATAAAATGGGATCATTGCCCAAGAATCGAGAAAAAGATACAGCATGGCAATAAAGTGAGGAGAGACTGTGCCTTGGCTTTACAAGATCTGGACTGGAATGCTGGCACTGGGTCCTTTTCGCCTTAGGCAGTTCAGGAGCCCTGGACGCCTTGCCTCTGTGTATCTGGTGTGGGAAAGTGAAGCACAGGTTAGGGCCATAGATTGCTCTATGCAAACTCCACATATGGACACTCGTGTTATTTAAAATCCTATCCCTAGGAGTTCCTAGTCTGAGTCTTGTTTGGTTCAGTAGCTCCTGATTAATAGCACTCTGAAACAGTGACCATTTGTTTAGCATTTTACAGCTTACAAAACAATTTATTATCGTCCTGTTATTGAGAGCATCATTTAATACTGTTTGAACCAATGTTCCATTTTTTAATCAGTAGCTTAATTCTATTACTCCTACACTTCTCAGGTGGCTTGCATTTTTCAGATGGGAGGAGTCTAGGAGGATAAAGAACTTGGTGACACAAGTTAGCTTTTAAGTAATAAGGGGATTTATGTGCACCTTTTGAAACTCCTCATCCCATGTTCTTTCCCCTAGGATACAGTGGTCGTAATCATTGGACATAATCAGTGCCATGTAAAAGGGCTTGTTTTGGCCAGCCTCTTGCTACCGACTCTCCTCTGTCTGTTAAAATAATGTACGAAGGACTTTGGCCCCTGAAAATATACAGCCTTCAAATGGAAGGGATGGAAGCAGTTCCATGTCATACTACTGTTCTCATTCACCATTTGAAAGTTTGAAATTTGATTTCTTCTAAGACTCTGGCAGTTGAAGTCAGGGGATAGCAGTCACAATATCGAGTAGTTTCTTTCCTACTCTGTCTTACAAATTTGATGGGAACCACTAAAGCCTATTTTTTTTCCAAAACTCTTTGGTTAAAAAGAGAACCTGATCATGCCTACAAGTAGAGAAAGGCATTTGGGATACACTCAGTCACTTTAAAATCCAAAACTGGCTGATACACTGGTGTGTAAACAGTAAAACTTCTTTTACGGGTGCCTTCAGAGAGTCTTATCTAAATACCTAAAAGCTCACTGTGGGCATCGTTACGCTAGGTTAGATTTCCAGACCTACAGCTCCCTTATGATGTCAAGAGGGATAACTGATGCTTATTCTATAGTTAGAGCTCCCAAGCCTCCAGCAAACATTTTGCACACCATTTCTAGGCCTAGCAGTAAATGTGTTAAGCATTGTGAGACTGAGCTAACACATCTGCTGAAGAGATTATTTATTTGAGTAAATAGAAAGGTGGGGGTCGGGGGGAAGAGTGTGGACCTTAGGATTGAGTCACACAGGCCTAAGTACAAAAGCCAGCTTCGCCACTTATATGCTACGTAGCCCATCAAAAGTTACTTAATTTTTCTTTTTTGTTTTTTTTGTTTGTTTGTTTTTCTCCGGTACCGGGAACCGAACTCACGACCTTGCGCTTGCCAAGCAGGCGCTTTTGCCGCTGAGCTAAATCCCCAGCCCCTTAATTTTTCTTTTCATAATTTTTAAAAATTTTTATTAGTCTGTGTTTTTGTTACATAGTGATTACATTCATTGAGGGGAGCTGGGGCATGTACTTAAGCATCTTTGGTTGTACTATCCACAAACAATACATTATAAACTGCTGCTTTACATGTAACATAAAAATACATCCATCAAGTTAATGGTGTTATTCCAGTCTTACTTCCTAGAATACTCAAAGACACCAAGATGTATAATAGGAAGGTGTTTTTCCTAGCCTTCTCCTTTCCTATTCCCATGTATTTTAAGAACCCAAGATTTCCTTCTTCATTTTTTCCAGTTGATGGGGAAAGAGAGTGATGTGTTCAGATTTGTGTCACACTTCTTATATAATCAGGAAACCAATATTTGTGAATTCAAGAGAACAGTGGGGTTATTGGAAGCTGAGTTTTACCTACATAAAACTTTATCTTGTCTTACAGCCAGAAGACCAAATATTGAAAAGAGTGGAACCATATTGTGACTTCCAAGGCTAGAGTGATGTCATTCCTTTGACAATGAATCCTGTGCATGTGTAGAGACCTTAGCTTCCATCGTCTGATTTAATTCTATCGAGCCCCAAAGGATCATTATTATCCTCTTTTCACAGACAAGGAAACTACCTGTGAAGTGACTTGAGCATCCCAGCTTGCTCTGAAATCTAGCAACAATCTTCTCCAACCTCAGCCTCATTTCTGACTCTGTCTGGTCTCTAGAGTAAGCTAGGTTTCATGTGCACAGGAAGTGGTCCCATCTGCTCTCGCAGGCATCCAGACTGCTTAGGAAAATGGTGCTGTGTTTGGGACTTGACTTTTCTTCCTCTCTGATCCCAGCTCAGGGGATGATGCCGTTGACGCTCTGGGCTGTCAAACCGTCCCTGGTTAAGACTTAGAACAGTGCCATGTTCACGATTACACTCTAGCCTTTATTGAGATCAGCCTGTTGATTAGAGCGACAGTCTCTGCAAAGTGTTTTTGCCAGCCATATGGAAGACAACTTAGAAAAAACAATGTAATTTCTACCTGTGGACGCGGGCTAGGATTGCACCATCTCTCAAGCTGTGGGACCTTGAGGTGCGGTGTAAAGAACTCCTCCTAAGAACTCAGAAAACCAGTCCTCCTCCTGCCTCTGTAATATTTCCCCCTGCTCTGCTGCATCTGTTCTTTCGACTACCCAGTGCAAGGAGTTCATTGAAGGACTGCAGATTTCACTGTTCCTTTGTTTAATGTTATTATTATTTAAAGTGGCAAAGAAATAGATTATATCCTTTGTAATGATGACCATCTTTTTAAAAAGTACCAAAGCAAACTTTTCATTTGTTTGCATATAGAATTAAACCCTTTCCTAGCTTTGTTCAATAGGCTATGGAAGTACTTTTTTCTTATTTTTATTTACTTATTTATTATTTCATGATATTTGCATATTTATATTTTATATTCATATGACACAATATGCTTATTTGCAGTATCACCTTTAATAGTTTGTTTGCATTTTCTCATTTTACTGCAGGCAGACAATACCTAGCTCACGTATCATTCCAGAAAACCCCCCTGTGACTCTTACCAGTCCAGCCCCACCTGCCGCCTCACAGGCAAATACGTTCAGAGTTCTCACACCATAGTTGTTTGAATTGCGATAACGGTGGAAGTATACCGTATTTATTTTTTGGTCTCTGGCTCTTTCATTCAATGTGCAGTTTTTGAGATTCGTCCATGTTTATATCAACCATCTGCCTCTCTTTGTTGTCTAGTATTCCCTGGGTATGCCGCATTCCATGAATATACTATAACTAGTTTATTCTCCGCCTTTTAAATGTCATCATGAATACAAGTCGCGGAAATGTGGGTGAAGTCCACCTTCGGTCAGTTGCAAGGGCCTTCGTGTATGTACTACGGCATCCTGCTGCCAGCCTGGACGGCTGAGCCCATCCCTGTGTCTCTAGGTCTTTATTCTTCCACCATTTCTATCACTGTTGTGTGGAGGTAGGAGGCACCATGGCTTGAGAAGCAAGCTCACATGGCTTGCTCTAAAACTTGACAGTATATCCAGCGACTTTGTCACCACATCTGTTTCACCATCAGTGAAACTGTCTTGTGGGGCTAGGTAGATGATCTTCCCAGTTCGGTCATCTCTAGGATCCAGGGGTGCTTTGGAAACCCCTCCTCTGGCCTCTGAATACTTCATTTCCCTTAGTTGCTCCTGCAGTCACTGTGTTGTGCCTCTCTGTGGTGAAATAGCCAAAGCGTCAAATTATCTGAGGTAACATTTCTGGTCTCTCTTCTTCCCTCGCAGTCCAAGCTTCCTTTTCTAGACCTAGAGGCTAGAGAAGAAAAGTTGTTGAAGAACTTGCTTCAAGAACAATTTTCCTCAAAAGTTCTGGGTCTTATATTTTGATATTTTTTTTTCAAGTTCTTGCAGTGCTATTAACTTGCAGAGCTTGCCATGGACAGCAGACTTTACTGTACTCTTATCATACTTCAGAACTACATTATGGATTTGTTCTTTCTGTCTCCCATCCTTATTTAATTGTTGTGCTTCATGGTTACTCTCTAAGTTATTGACTTAATTTCTTTCCTTCTAATTGTTAACATAAATTGTATAAACTGAATTTAGGTAGCAGGTAGTCAAAAGTTCTGAACTACCTATATTTCTTACTCACCTGGAAATGTCTCTTTTATTTTAGGGCTCAATGTATGTAATGCCTTCTCTCTTCTCCACAATCCATAGAGGAAAAGTCCTCCTGTGTGGAAACAAACAAAATCTCTCCCTGTATGAAAACACTGTTTAGGAGTTTGTTTTTTTTTTATTTTAAGGGGAAATTCTATGTCACTTTAAGAAATAGGATATGTCTCTGTTTTGAAAAAGACTGAAGGCAGTTGAACAGCAGCATATTTTTGTAGCTTCTCTTAAGTGTATAATGTGATTGTTTTGGTTGACAAGGGAATGTACCGATTTGCATGTTTGCCCAATATAGTGATAAGTTCAAAATTTCATTTCTAAGTAAAGATGATTTTGAGAAGTATCTACCGTGGAAACACAGTGGAATAGCAAAAGCACATACTTTAAAATGAGGAAGATTAGGTTTTAATACTTATTCACCTCTGTTTCAGTGGAGGGTTGAAATAAATCACTTCAATTCTCTTGATCCTCCTGCCTCAGCTTCCCAGAGTGCTAATAAAACAGACATCTTCCAAAGTTTTAGTCTTCTTATCTGTGAATTGGGAATCATAATATTCATTCATTAAGGTTGTTTTCAAGATTGTAGATAAGATATATAAAATTCATTACACATAAGATATAAACCTAATAAAGGTAATAATGTAATTTCTTAGGGCTTGTCGTTTCTGTTGCTTCTTTTGATAACAACAGAATTAGTTCCTCTCATACATATTTCCTGAAGCACATAGCTTCAAGCATGAACTTTGGCACTTCTAAAGTGGAGTGTGAATTTCATTTTTACACTCACATGGCCTGCGACTTTCCACCGCTGCCTTATGTCTCACCAAATTGCGATTAGATTCAGAAAATCACATTCTCAAGGCCTGACTGGTGCCATTTCCGCATGAAGAATCCAGGGGAGCTTATTCAGAGTGCTTACGGAGGGAGCGCAGTCTGTACTGCCCTGCAGGAAGTAAGCCTGTACATTGCGATGAGTTCTGCGATTTTGTGGTCAAGGCTCAGAGGGCCCCACAATCTGGAAATCATAGAACATTCGATCCCTTGTCAGAAGAGGTGAGGGAGGTAAGAAGCTTAAGAGAGATTAAAAATTCAGTGGGTTTGATTACTGGGTTACAAAAACTCCACACAGCAATGTGAATTCTCACTTGCAAGAGACATATTTACCGTGCATTTGAGAACGGCCCTCTCTCCAGGAGATCTTTAGCATCTGTGATTTGTTCTCCTTGATTGAGCCTGACTGAGAAGCATTTCTAAACAGGCCTCACAGACAGCCTCTTTCATAATTCGCCTCTAGTGTATACACTGTGTACCTTTGGCAGAAAGAACGCTATGCATGAAGACAGTGTGCCCTGGAACTCAGAGCACTGGCATGAGACCTGGGCTCTCAAGTCTGTTGTTTCTGCCAAAGAATGACTTTGACCCTGGGGCCAGCTGCTCCCAAGCAAGGTGAGGGAAGTCATACTTGCAGTGGACTGAGACCTCACCCAAGAAAGATGCCACATGGCTTCAAAGGGTTGATTCCTGTTGCTCAGCTCAGATAGGAGAAGTGGTTAAACTCGAGGGCCATCCTCTTTGTCTTCTTCCAAGCCTATTTTCCTGCACAGGCTGGGCCTGGCCATGCTAGATGAAGATTCACGCTGCTAACCTCAACAGAATCAGCTCTTTGCATTTGTGCTTTTATGTAGTCTGTCATTAATTAAGTAGCACTTCTTTTGTGCCGGACACTCGGCTAGCATGAGGATTCCAAAGATTCCACACCAAAGAGCTCAAAATACAGTGGAGACAAACGTGCCCACACAACTGGAACACAGTGTTACAAAGGCCCCAAGACTATACCTGCAAAATGTTGGTGGGTGAATGGAGAAGGAACTATCATTTATGTCTGAGAGCGGCTAATTCAGGGAAAGCTTTGGAGAAGATGGTGTGTATTCCTGGGGTGATGACTTGTTCAATCAGAGATACAATGAGAATAATGTGAGGAAAAGAGCCAAGCAGAAGAACATCCTTGCTGCTATGTTTACAGAACTGGAAGTAGTCTGGTTTGTGCAAAAGATAGAGTACACAGGAGCACGGCTGGATGTCAGCGTCATCAAGGCTGTAAAATTTCTTACCACTCCCAAGAGCTAGATTTCACCTGTAGCCAGGAAGAGATCTGCACACTTTCTGGATGACGAAGCTAGGATTCTATGATTCTCTTACTGTATGTCAGTCATAGCAAATTAGAACCTGAATTGGATCTAAACACCATTTAGCACAAACTTTTTTATTCAACTGTGAGAACTGAGGCTCACAGAAGATAAATTACTGGACTCTAATCATAAAGTCAGTATTTCAGTTAGATCAGGTTCTCCAGGAGTGGGGGAAAATGGAAAGTAAGTCAGACACTGTTCTTTTCTTTCTTGCTCAAGGAAGTGGATAATGCAGGATGTTAGTAGGTAAAGACCAGCCTTGCCCTGGATTCCTGTGCCATGCTCAGCCTGTGGCTTCCACTGAGTGGTGCCAGGTGGCCACGTCACATTCCCGTGGACTGAGGCCCTGCTGCTTCCTTCTGAAGGTGCTTCTACCCTCATCAAAGTCTTACAGCTCCAAGGAAGGCTGTTATGTTCCAGGCAGTCATGTACTTGGCTATAATTTAGAGACTTTTAAAGAAAGAAGAGAAACAATTATCAAGGTATGCTCAAGCACATTTTGGCATTTCTACGAAAAGTAACCCATTTCTTAACTCCCAATTAAAGGTTTTACTACACTATAGATTTTTAACCCTCAGAGAGGTGATCTTTAATTAAGAAGCTTATAACAAGACTTTGAATATGTACAAGTTCATCATTCTATATATGTATACTGGATGCTGTGTTTCCTCTTTGCTTATGAAATTTTTGTTTCTATGACTCCCTAGATCTTGTAGATAGAAGTCAGGCAGACCTTCATTTAATTCATTTCAACCAACTTATGAATTTGAGTGCATATGAATTGGTGCTCTGTTTCCTATTCTTCTTTAAAATGATAACAGTATTGTCATTTTGGGATGGTTTTAAAAATTCAGTGGGATCATTTTATGAAAAAGCCTAGCCCAGTGCTTAGTGCTGAATGAATATCAACTGCTAGAAATATCAGTTCCCTTCTCATTTTTCCTCTCTTCCTGAGACTTCCAGTAAACTTTGAGACAATCTAAAGTTCTCAAGAGGTAATTAGAAATGACAGCTGGGGATCTAGCTCAGCGGCCCAAGCGCCTGCCAGGCAAGTGCAAGGTCCTGAGTTCCATTCCCGGTGCCAAAAACAAAAAACAAACAAATAAATGAAATGACATTAACTCTTGTAGAATTGTTTTTCAGATAGCCATAGTACATTTGTCTAGCTCCATAGTCTGTCAGCCAATCTTGAAATTTCTGGGGCTCTGACACAAGCAGAGAACTAAATAAAAGTTATACATGCCAAAGCCTCAACCTAGAGATAATGAGCCTCAACCCACAGTTTTAGAAGTATTAGTTTTTAGGGGCTGGGGATATAGCTCAATGGCATAAGCACGTGCTTGGCAAGCGCAAGGTTGTGAGTTCAATCCCTGGTCCCACAAGAAAAAAAAAAAAGAAGAAGTATTAGTTTTTGAACTAAATCTGTGCCTTTTACAGTTGAGCATGTCTGCTGTACTCTTATGTTGAAAGCAGATCAATGTGAAGTAGAAAGAAAAGGAAAATCTGAGGGACCAGTAAGACACGGTTGTGATTATCTAAGTGACAGATGAAGAAATAATATGGTAAAAGCAGACAGTAATGGGTGGAATTAAAATATTTCATGAGCAAGATTCATAAGACTTAGTACTTGATGAATGTAAGATAAGGAAAGTTCTTGCTGACTCTGATGTTGAACATATTTCAACAATGACAAAACTGTAGCTCTGGAAAGTTGTCTGGCAGAGCAATTTACTTATTTGAGTGAAGGGCAGAAGGGATTGTATTATGTAAAATATAATTTATATTTCAGGAATTCTCTGTGGAAGTATAAGGCAAGTAAAACCAGAAAATCTGAGGACATTTCAGATCCTATTCTTACTTTTTGTAAATAGGTAACTCTACAAGAACATGACACATGGTTCATTTAATTTGGTATTTATTTTTAAAGGAAACAATTTGATCACAAGATTAATAATACTAGCAGCAGTAATAATAATAATAATAAACCAGAACAATGAAAAGTAAATGCAGTCTTTGACTATTCTTCTATAAGAAAGACACACACTTGCTATAGTGACTAAAATGTCTTGTTCTTTTCCGGGCCTCACATACTGAAAGAAACCTAAGACAGCTACATGTTGGGCAGAAAGCACTGACTAGGAATGTTTAATGACATAGATATCCCATAAAGAAAGACGGAAGGAGGCCAGGTTTTCATCTTCATGAAGAGAATACTGAATGGGAAAATACTTCCAATACTCTTTAAGGGTGTTACACTGAAAAAACTAACATCCTAGAAATAAGGCTTGTTGTAATGAATACCTTAACATTAAAGCTTCCCGGTCCTATGGCGGACACCTCCCAAGAGATTCTCTTGTCCCTGGATATGATATACAGTCTCAGGGGCTGGACAGGCACCAAGTGACCCAGGGTATTATAGAGAATTTATGAGCCAGATTGACTGGGACAGATATTACCTAAGATCTTCACTCTGACCTTTCTCTGTGAGTCTGTGTGAAATTCTGCCTCCCTCATAATTCCTTTGACTATAAAGTTAAAGAAATAATCCTCTTTAATTAACAGACAACCACACAAAGGAAAACTGTTTTCCTTTCATATCTGGAGATGTTAAGAATAGTATTGGATACTCTGGAAGAAAATGAATTATATACATATATTCCTCTATCACTGTATTCTCAGGTTATTACTAGAAATAAATGAGTAATGCTTCACATAATTTAAAAATCTCATTGCCCTCTGTATGGAAAAAGAAGGCTATTTTGCTTTCTTACTCTATGGTTCGGTCATTTCTGTTGGTTAATATACTCTTTAGCATTTTGAACGAACCTCACTGGCTTCATGAAGTTGTATGAAGTTGCATGAATGTGGTGTGATCCCCACTGTAAAAGAAGTTAGGCAGGGTTATGAAAGAACAGAGAAGCTGGAAAAATGATTTAAAAGGAGGTAACTGTTATCTACCCTAAGCTCTAAAAGTGGAGGCATTGAAGTAGTTAAAAATCATGCTCAAAGGCAGGGAAATAGCTCATGGGCACAAGGGCCAGCCTGGCAAGCGCAAGGTCCTGAGTTCGACTTCTGATACCAAAGAAAAAAGCTCAACACAGAGGCAATAGTGCCTGGAAAGTTGTACAAAAACAGCACAAAGTGTTAAAAGTTTGGACTGACGGAACTATGAAAATTGAGTTGGGGAAGGGCAAGGAAAGGATAGGACAATATCCTGAAGGACCTTCAACGTCACCTTAAAAGTGTCGACAGTGGAAGCAGTCATTCTCTTTGGAGCGTATATACAAGTAGAATTATCCTCTTGAGCACTCTCTTCCTGTTACATTCTTTCCTATCTTTGATAGTAAACATATAATCTCTGTCTTGAAGTTTGCTTCCTCGCTTAAACTGAACACAGACTCCAAATAATTGAATCACTTTGGGTTTTTTTTTCCCACCACAAACAACTCTAGGATGGCATGCATTTGAACAAACCGAAAGTGATTTTGCTCTTCTAATTTTCAGAGCTTTTTGGCTAAATGTAGAGTGAGAAATTCATACCTTTTTCAAGCAGTGTGGGTTCTTTTTCCCAATTCCTCTCATCCATCTGGTTCTCTGGAGGTCTTGGAATCCAGGAAAGTGTTAGTTCACTGTGCTGAAATCCAAAAAAGACTGCTAAACTGTGAAAGAAAATTTGCATTCCAGAGACAAGGAGTTAGTCCACCACACTTTTGCAGCAGCAAGGCAAAAACATCTGTATTTTTTGTGCCCTTTGTCTTTCGGCAGTTACACAATGGAAACCCTTGTGTTCTTTGGGCCTTTCATACCTAGTTAATCTAAACCACTTTTTGGTCCAGTGGAGGGGAATGTAGAAAGAGAAACCTAAACATGAAATTAATTTATTTCTAGTGTCAGAAAATATTACAGCCAAGATACAGTGTAAGGAAAAGAAGCAAATTGCTTCACCAGATTCCCTTTGCGTTTTTTATGAGATTCCATTCTCATGAATGGGTCCCAGTGCCGGGGCATGTGACATGCACTTCAGCTACGCTTTATCTGGGAAGAAACCACCCTTCACAGCCATGATATTGGCGTGTCATCGTGACCTTCTCAGCCTAGGCCCCGCCTGTTATCTTCCATTGGCAGAAGTATAATTAGAAGCCCTTGTTTTCAATGGAAGCCAAGTGATTGCCAAATCTATTCAAAGATCTCTAGAGAACAGAAGTTAGCTCATGGCCCTCTGGCTGTTCTCTTTGCCACTCCCAGGAGTTAGAGGCTTAAGATTTCCCTTTTTTTTGAAAGATCAAGTTTGGTTCAAACAAGCCTCTCTGTCTTCCGTGCGGAGTACAAGGAGAAACCTTCTATGACCTTTGTTTTTCGGCTCAGACCACTTGTGGCTTGCTATAATTTAGGAAGTAATTGCAATTCACAAAGCCAGGTAGAAAATAAACATCTTGGCAGGCCCGAGTTTCAGACAACTCTGAAGAGAACCAACACGTGAGCAGAATGGTATAGGAAGCATTTCTAGTCTCTGCTTGCAGATCTTGATTATAATGGATGGTTCATAATGGTTTAATTCTGATTTGAATTGTGCAGGCAGGCAGTCATTACTTTGTCTGCACAGAGCCGAAAACATCATCATTTAAACTCAGGTTTTAGATTGTCCCCTACATGAATCAGTTGCCCGTGGTGGATGGATGGCATTGCCCCGCTTCCTGTGTTGTGTGGTTAATTTCAGATCACTTATATTCCTAGGGAAATTTGTAGCACTAATTTTTTTGAGAAATATACTCATGCTGAGATGAAATCAAGAGAATCTTAGAATTGGAAAGTGCCTGAGACATTGGTTTATTTAGTATCAGTCATTTTCTTCGTGCAGCAAGGACTTACCGAGCACCTGTATGTCCAAGCACTGTTTTAGAGTCTGTGACTTGTAGTGTGGTCTTGAAATAAACATCCTTCATTCATTTACTTAATAAAAGATGTATGGAGCTCTTCCTATGTGCCAGGCATTATTTAGTAGAGAACTGGTGATAAAGTTGTGAATATAACAAAGGACACTTTCCTATTGCAATTTTTTTCAAGTCTTTAAGTCAAGCAGATTTTCAAGTTAACTTAAATTCCATCTTTTATAGGTGAGGGAATGAATGTTCACAGAGAAAATGCCCTGCACAGGCCTCACTGTGGGTGGCTGGCCTTGGCAAGGCTGGACAACAGCCCCTGGCTTCTGGCTCATTCCTTTGTCACTGAAATACACAAGGTCTCCAGAAACATCTGTTTCAACACTAGTTTCAAATAGCGATGAGGTCAGCACCGTGATCCAAAGGCAAGTCTCTCTCCCCATCAAGGCCCCCTGTCTATTCTAATTGAAGATGACCTGACTGAGGGATGTCAGGGTGGTATTTCTCAGGCACAGGACTCAGGGATAAGACAAGAAAAAGGACCCTACCACAGACCATCTCTTCTATGACTTCCATGTATTCGGTCTAAGTGTGCGGTAGGAAACTGCTCCATTGTTATTAGATGATGCAGGTAACCCAGGTATAATAAGAAAAAATGTCTTTAGGAAGCCAGGCATTGACCCACACTTGCAGTCTAGCACTATGGGAAGCTGAGGCAGGAGGATAACAAGCTTAGCAACTTAGTGCCATATTGAGACCCTACCTCAAAATTTTAAAACAGCCTGTGGTTGTAGTTGAGTGGGAAGGCCCAGGGTTGAATCCCTAGAATCACAAAACAATCAAACAAACAGACAGACTATAGAAAAGAAAGCAGTAATAACAAAGGAAAAAAATCTGTATTTTTCATAATACAATATGCAAAAGATTGTGTATATCTGTGTGTTTCTGATAATTGCTTCTCTCCTCTCATGATAAAAGTAAAAGAAGATTAGGCTCAGTTGATTTGTCAAAGAGAGATGATACAATTTTTTGGGTCAGTCCTCACTTGGAAGGGTCATTCTTCCCAGAAAAAGGAGCATTAGAACAGTATCTTTAAGGGGCTGGGGATTTAGCTCAGTGGCACAGTGCCTGCCTGGCAAGCGCAACATCATGAGTTCGATTCCCGGTACCAGAAAAACAAAACAAAACAAAGAACAGTATCTTTAGCCTTTCTACATTCTTTTTTTTGTTTGTTTGTTTGTTTTTTTTTTGTTTGTTTGTTTTTCTCCGGTACCGGGAACCGAACTCACGACCTTGCGCTTGCCAGGTAGGCGCTTTTGCCGCTGAGCTAAATCCCCAGCCCCAGCCTTTCTACATTCTTAAAGAGTACTTACTAAGTTTCTTATCTCACAGTTCGGGGAAGTACATAGGGCAACATACTTAATCCTATTCTACATATGAGAACATTGATCCTCAATAGTGTATGAAATCTTGTTCAAAATGTTGTGAAATGCCAGCCTATCTCAAAAGGCCTTTTCTCAGGAGGACTGACCTGGCTGCCTGTTATTAACTTGTATTTACAGGTTGGCATAGCAGAGGCTATGGAAGCCAGACCTTGGACATCATACCAGGGGCCTGAGAGTAGGATCAGCCCTTCTGAGTTCTGCCCAGAAGTCTTTCATATTTATCCAGCTGCAACTGTATCATTTTGATAGTGGCAAAAACCCAGTTTGAGAGTATTTGTTAGTGTTGTCATATTTGGCTGTTAACGAGGGACAGTTACCACAGAGAAGTTCTGATGCTACAAAAAGAATCTAGTGAGGGGGGTTAAAGAAAGAGTATCCCAGAAAATCATGTCATCCCAATCCTGACCTTGGTGTTTTCACCAAATAGGATACAACATAGGCAGTGTTCTCGCGCATAGAGTAGAGGATTGGACAAGGTGATGTAAGTCATCTTTCCATGCTGCATTGACTTCTGTTTTTGTTAAGACTGGGACAGCAACATGCTAAAGATTAATAACTGCATTCAGTGGGATTGCTATGCCGGGGAACTAAGAAGGAAGACAGAGGAGAAACTTCTTAATTGGAAGACACTGAGAAGCAGGAAAAAAGCTCCTTTCCCTCTGTACTTAGAAGACATGGATTCAAATGCTGACTATGAGGAGCTGGGGATTTAGCTCAGTGGCACAGCACCTGCCTGGCAAGCGCAAGGTTGTAAGTTCGATTCCCAGTACCAGAAAAAAACAAACAAAAAAAATGCTGACTACGTTTACAGATGTGTGGCTCATAAAGGGGATAGGAATTGCCACTGTCACCTACTATAACAGACTGTCGTGGAGATTTGGTGATGGTCTCTTTGTGTTAGCATCTTAAACTGAATCCATTCCAGGTGAAGGCTTTTATTTTGGTATGTAAAGGAATGTAAGTTACTTGATAAACAAATGTGTGGGTTGAGAGTATAACATGTGCACAGAATAAGTTTTCCACAAAATTCCCAGGGCAGCAAGGGAGAAAGGTCTCTTACAAATCCGGAAGGTCATTTTATGTTATGACATTATCAGTTGTCCTCGAGAGTTATCAGATACAGAATTCCTCACATAATTCCGTTTTTACAAGTAGAAATATAAGCTGGGTATGGTAACACATGCCTGTAATCCCAGCTCTTGGGAGGCTGAGGCAAGAGGATTATTGTAAGTTCGAGGCTAGCCTGGGCTACATGCTGAGTTCAACAGCAGCCTGAATACATAGCAAGACCTTTTCTTGAGAAAAACAAAAGTAAAGATATAAAATAAAGGAAAATTAATTATAAAGGAAAATGTAGGAAGATGCTTAGATATCTTAATTTAACTGAGTGACTAATGGATACCAAGCTAATTAAAAATGTTTCCTAGCCTCTTAAAATTTGTAAGGGGAATATTATAAAACCAGCTTCATATTCTCAGGCACTGGGTATTTGCTTTTTATGTGTGAGCTCATTCAATTATCATAATACTGCAATGTAGATATTTTTGACCTCCATCAGTAGACAAGGAAAACAAAGGCTAGTAAAGTACAGAAATTGCCTAGACTTTCAAACCCAGAACTCAGCCTTATCCTTAAATCTCTTAAAGTATGTGCCAGACCTTCTGCTCTGATTTTCGAGTAAGTCCTACCAAGATTATACTTAAAGATGTGGCAAAGGCAAATTTCTGATTTAATTCAGGTTGGAAGGAAAGGAATTCTATTCTTTTTTTCCTCTCATGATAGCTCAGTGGAGTTCTCTGATCTTTTAATTTGCCCCTGCCATGAAAGTCTAAAGCATAATCGTCAAGTCTTATCTTCCTTTATTTCTGTGAGATTAGAAAAGTGCTTTGGAACCTCTAGCATCCCATGTAGCTCACACATCTATGGTAAAGCCGCAGCTCTCTAAGCATTAAGGTGTAGGTGGGCTAAATGTCTGTAAATGGAGATTTTTCATTCTGAATTATTAAAGTTCAGATCACAAACCTAATGTTAGTGCTTAAGAATAAACAAGAAAGTATTTTTTGTGAAGAGTATGATTTATGGATTATGGCAAAATAGAATAAAATGGCCTCATTGTCCTGACTTTTTTGTCATTTTTGTTATTTTGTTTTGTTTTTTCTTAGGGTTTGAGGTTATATTTATTATTCTCAAAGCCTGTTTATGTTGCCCAGTATAAGACAAAAATTTTATAAATTTTCTTTCCTAAATTCTGTTACTAATTACGTGTGCCTCCTGTTTTTTAGTTTGACATGTGGATTTTGTCTGGTGAGGCAAGTTCCTCCTCACCAAAGCTACCAATGTACAGATTTTGTTACAATATTCTACCTGGGAAATGAATTTTGTTTGGTGCAGACTTGTCTGAGACTTTCTTTGAGGAGGATTAGAGAAAAACTCTTGTTATAACACAATAGGAATTCCAGGCTGTTAAAATAAGTTGCTTTTCGTGTAGCAACTCAAATCCCACCTAGAGTAGTTTGGTAGAATCATAAGTCATCACACAGCCCTTGTTTCATCATTCATAACTACTCATACCTCAATAAAAGCATTTTGTTGTGCCCTTTGCCTCAATCTGTGATTTGTGGATGTAGTATCTCTCCCATTACATTGGGAGCCTTTAATGGAAAGTCACATCTTTGTCTTCTATCTCTTCTCCTGTACCTCTGAGGATGTTGAACACTTGGCTTTGTTGTCTGAACTTTCTACAATGCCAGAAAAACTGTGGAGCTGATTGGGTACCAAGAGTTATGCTCAAAATGATTGGCAGAAAGAAAGAATACATGGATGTTGAAATTCTTACACTGACCTTTCCGTTAGGTGGTTTATAGCTGTCGTTTTCTTATGGAGGAGAGGGAGTCATGACGTCACAACAAAATACATGTTAAGCGTATGATGTCATCGAACAAATTGTTTCAGCAGTTTTCCTAGCTGGAGAAGGTAGGCTTTTCATCTGTAAAGCAAGAATTTTAATTTTGACTAGAACAATCAAAGTCATACGGATGTTACTAAGCTTGCTCGTACTATTTTCTGACTGTTTTCAAATGTATATTAGACACAAATACAGATAGACATCTGGATTTAGATTAAGATATAGGCATAGGTAGAAGACATCTGGAAAGACTGAGAGAACTTTTAATGAAAAAATGCGTGCATGGGCTGGGCATGCAGCTGAGTGGTAGAGCACTTGACTGACATGATTGAGGTCCTCCTTTTGGTTACCAGCAAAAGAGGAAAGGATGAAAGGCAGAAAAGAAGGAGGGAGGGAGGGAGGGAGGGAGGAAGGGGAGTGTTGTGGGGGAGGACAAATGCATCACATACTTTATAGGAAGGCAGAGCTATTGGAGGGTTTTGGGCCACAGACTCATTAAGGGAACTACCAAGATATAATGGTGTCGTTTATTGGGGAAGCCTTCTTCGTCACCAGAATCAAGATATAGGATAAGTTTGTATTCCACAGTTAAGTTAGGTGATCTCACTATTTGAGTTTAAATAATCACTCTGGCACTCCCAAAGAGATTTGCTTAGTCTTCACACTGTTATCTTTTGACTAAGCCACACTGCCATTCCTGGAAACACCTACACTTGAAAGGTACTTCCCAATATTTTTCTTATCACAGTTCATGTGGAAAATGATGGTGTCTGTTCAGCACGCTGGAGTCAGTGGGTGAAGCTTCTCCTGACTCACAATGACCATGGAGGATCTGTAGAAACCTCTAGGCCCTACTAATGCTATAGTTGGAGCTTATTTGTTGTTTGTGTACTGAGAATAGAACTCAGGACTTTGCACTTGCCAGGCAGGTGCTTATGTCATTGAGCTATATCCCCGGCCCAGGTGGAGCCTATTGAAGCATGCTGTGTCTTAGCCTGCCCATTGAGAAGCTTTGGGCTACAAAAATATTTGCCTGGTTACGCAGAATAATTGTACTTTCGGTAAAGTTCTCACCCAACCAAAACTTACGCAAGCACACTATTGTAGACACTAAGAATGCAACCATGAGTTTTCTGTCTCATCCTGCAGGAGTTTGGGAGACAAACATCAAGATCTCGACATATTTCTTGTCTTTATATATGTATGTATGTATTTGTGTGTGTCTGTGTGTGCAGGTGTGTAACTTGCACATAGCATTCCTGAATACTTTCTATTTGCAATGTTGAGTGTGTCTACTGAAATGTAGAATACATATAGAGAGATAGAACTGAAAAATCCTCCATTGGAGAGAAAATTAGGAGACTCATATCTACTCTAAATCTTCCATTACTTGTGTTACCTGTCCATGCCTTGGTTTCCTGAGTCTGGTAGTTGGACAAAAATTGTGATTTTTCAAATGGTACAATGTAGGTTCCCCACAGGCTCCATCCTTTTACACTCTTCAGCCAAAAGTGAGTTTGGGTCTTCCTTGATGCACTGTTTCTCTAAGCAAAGGACTTGGAGAGCAGCAAGGGAGGAGAATTGAAAACTCCTGGAATGCAGTATTCTCTAAGGATGCTCAGGAGCTAATATTTTCAAACTCTCTCTTTTCTTTTCCTTTTTATCCCAGTAAGACTCACACTATATCTGGAACATGTGACATCACACCTTATCATTCCAATGACTGTCTTGTTTCACAATACTACTTCTTTTTTAACATGAATTGCTTTATATAAGATCACATTTTAATTTTGTAAAGCAAAAAAGTTAACATTTCTAAAGGCAACAATCACTGTACAAGGACAGCTTGAATTAGAGACCTCCAAGTACCCATCTCCCTGAGACTGTCAAAATCTACCTTTCTCTGCAGAGTGGTTGGAGACAGAGGAACTCTTCTGCAATTTTTGTGGGAGTGTAAGCCAGTGGCACTTAAATGGAAATTAGCATGGAGATTCTTCCAAACACTAAAAATAGAAATTCCATGTGACCAAATTGTAACTGTCCTGGGTATCTTCCTCAGAGTTGCAGTGATTCATCCATACCCATGTTGATAGCAGCACAACTCGTAACAGCTGAATCTTGGAAGTGGCATTCAACAGCTGAATGCTAAAGAAAATGCAGTATATATACACAATGGAGTACTAGTCAGCCATGAAAAAAGATGAAGTTTAGTTATTTGTGGGAAAATGGGTGCAGCTTTAGGACATAATACTAAGTAAATCAATTAGATACCAAAGATGAAACATCACATAGTTTCTCCTATATTGATAGAAAAACAGCAGATAGACTTTGAAAATTGGAAGGGTATCTTGCAATACAAAGAGAAAGAAGAGTGGGAGGGGAATTCAAATTTTAAGGTGTGATAAGTATGTACACGTGAGCTGAGTGTAATTATTATACATTATAGACATGTGCTACTTTCAGAAGCAAAAGAGCAGCTCTGTCTGGAGTATGGGGGTACGGACGGGGACAAAGGTGGAGGAACACAGGGCAGGGAGCTGGCTAATGAAGATCTGTGTGCCTTCCATTCGTCATTTGCTGGCCCAAGCTGCTTTCTGGGAAACTGTCTTTTCTGATTTAGAAGCATTTTACAATAAGCTGATTTTAGGCCTATTTCACACGTTTTTCTTTTATAGCAGAAATGTTCAGGTTACCTGTCCCTTGAGCAGAGCTCCTGTAGACCAGAAAATCTTTCCACAGAAATGGCTGAAACCTTATAGGTTGCAGCTGATTTTTAGTAAATGAGCTGAGTCTTGCAGCCAAGCCTCAATACAAACAAAAACAATTTCTGGTCAAGTATTTCTCTGGTTGGTTCAACTACATTACAGGACAAGGTTTTTTTGTTTGTTTGTTTTTGTTTTTTTAAGTTAAAAGCCACAGAGAAGGAAAGCACAAGCCCTGGGAAGACAATTTCTAGCCACAGTAGCTCCGCTCACCAGGATAGCAAAAAAGGAGGGCCCTCGTTCTGCAGACCATCATCGATTCTGGGCTCTCCTCCTCTGCTCTTCTGCTATTTTAATTTAACCACTTCAAAATGGGAGAAAAATAGGTTAATAGTTTCCATGAGTTTAGACTGTGACCAGAGGGATACTAGGCAATTTCAGAACCTCAGGTGACCGCAGCTTTGAGGAGAGGATGATGATGGATTTCCCAATTCATCTTGGGATAGGTTCCAGAGTTGAGAGACTTGTGCCAGCACTGTGGTGCCAGCGTGGGATTAAGCAGTATTCCTTCATTCATTCCTCCTGCACATATTCATCCCCAGCTTATTTTTATTCCAGGCAGTATCCTGGTACAGTACAGGACCAAAAAATATATATCTTCAAGACACAGTCCATACCCTTAATGAAATGACAAGTCTGGTAAAGGAAATAGACAAATGCCCAAATAATTTTAATGAAGGTGGCACAAGAAGTACTGCAAGAACAGTAAGGTTCTCTGCAAGGAGACAGAAAAGAGGTGCCAGTTTCACATGGGGCCATCAAGGTAATTTAACAGATCAAAATGGTAAATTGTGATTCAAGTAGGCATTGACCAAGGTGCAAAAGTGTGCAATTTTCTCATAGGTTTGAACAAGAGGGGAATAGTCCAAGGTGTTATAAGAAGCTAAGCCTAGAAAGGGAAGTTGACTATCATGGGCAGAATTAGCTCTTGTTATATCACAGAGCCATTCAGTTTTTGTTATTAGGAAAACACTTTGTTGTGTTGGAAAGACAACTGGGAGTCATTGTGAGACCGAGGGATGTCCTGGAGGAGGCTCCATGCCAACAAGGAAGCAAAGGCAGAGGCCATAGTCATAGGTCGTTGTGAGGACACTAGCTACCTCCGCATAGGCACATCTTGCCTCACAGGAATTTAAAGACTTCATGGTAAGAGGGCAGTTACTTCCTAATTTCCACAGCCCACCCAGTTCTACATCTTCCTAATAAGATCTGCATCCTAGGTTTATTCCAGATTCCAGTGAGGCCAGCCAGATAACTAAGCATATTACATGTGAAATGTGATTGGAGAAAGCCAAGGACTGTGGGGAAGGATGGGAAGTGAAATGTGGATAATTCTGAACTGAATAATGCCTCTTATGAGGATGGTACTAGTACATGTTTTTAAAGACAGGTAAATTGCCTTTTTAATTCAATTTTCAAAGCCAGACCACACACTATAGTCAACATTTCTTCCAGAGTATTCCTGGACCCAAAATGTAATGATGGTGTTTGACTCAAGGTAGTAAATGGTCAAAGCCCCACTGATTGGGCTGAGCTCTGATTTGGGTTCCAGAGCCACCGTGCATGGTCTGGGTCATCAGACTGTTCTTCAAAAAGTTAGGGGCCTTGGGACCATCCCCTAGATCTTAGATGATGAAGCAAGGTTTAGAAGTAGCAGTAAAGCATTCTCCAATACAGAACCTAACTGGGAGAGTTCTGTGATCAAAATGACAGCGGTGGGCCGTGTTTAGCCTCTTATCTGATTCTGTAAATAAAGTTTTACTGGGGCAAAGCCATGCTCACTTGTTCACATGCTGTCTAGGGCAACCTTTGTGGTACAAGGCCAGAAATATTTACAGAGAAGTTGCTATCACTTTTGTGATGGTGGTGAGGAACAGGGTAGCAGTCAGGAAGCACATGTTCTAAATCCTAGGTTTGCTGTCTAATGCTTGGATGACCTCAGAAAAGGCCGTGAACCCATGCAATTGCATTTCCTTCCTCTGTAATAGCAGTACACATTCTGCCTTCCAAGGAATGCTGTGGACGGGTATATGAGCCCGTAGTCTTTGTAAGAACATGCGTGCTGCACAGAGGTCAGTCGCAGCCTAACACCAGCATGTGCTTTCCCTCCACAGAATACTCTGGAGCAGTGTAACGTGTGTTCCAAGCCCATCATGGAGAGGATTCTCCGCGCCACTGGGAAGGCCTATCACCCTCACTGTTTCACCTGTGTGATGTGCCACCGCAGCCTGGATGGCATCCCGTTCACCGTGGACGCCGGCGGGCTCATTCACTGCATCGAGGACTTCCACAAGTAGGCACATCCTCTCCTTCCTCCAGCCTACCAGTCCTCTGGGCATCTGTTCTTACTGCCTGGAGTCTGGGCTGCACATTCCTCTCTCTCACAGCTGTAGGTGCTGCGGGTATAGTGACCTGTAAAGAGCCTATTCACACCCAGTGCAGGAGTGACTATCAGTTAATCCATGCGGTCATCAATGGAGGCCGTTTCAGAGCTTCTTCGAGGCTCATCCATGTGACTCTCATTGTGGAAAATCTGACTCAACCACAAAGTACTTGCAGGAGAATGGGGGAGGACCCTGACCTGACGGCGTGTATAGAACATTTGGCAAATCGCTCAGCTTCTCCGAGCTGAGCATTTCAATTTCATCATTTTTCCAAACTTTGGCCTAAAACTCTCCCAGGTGTGACAAGGTCTACATCCCTGCCTCTCTGCAGTCGGGAGGCTACGGAGGACAGCACAGAGAACAGCTCTGTCCCTCTTATAAACGCAAGCCTCTCGCATACCCAGAGCAGCTTTATGCAGTTGTCACTTCCTTCCCTAACCTCTCCCTTCACCCCGGCCTTCTCTTCCTGAAGATGTTTTCAAGTTGAAATTGACTGATGCAGTATTGCATGGTCTTTAGGGGAGGATCAGAAAGTAAAACCTGGGGCTGGGGATTTAGCTCAGCGGCAAAGCGCCTGCCTGGCAAGCGCAAAGTCGTGAGTTCGGTTCCCGGTGCTGGAGAAAAACCAGAACGTAAAACCTCATGATCGAGCCCACTAAATCATTGGTCTAGAAATATACATCCCTCTTCTTCATTTCTCTCATTTGTGGATCCCACTTTCCTCCATGATAGCTGAGGTTTTTGAGAAAATTATACAGTTTTGCATTTTGCTCATTTTTATTTGGCCAGTGTGTTAGATGGTTTCCTGATCACATGCTGCATATGTTTAGGGGCTGCATAAAAGCTGTAGGTGCGACTTGCTAGTGGAAGATAGGAGGGTTTTCTTTTTTCTACTTACTGGGCATTGGCTGTGAGGACAGTGTGGGGGGCTGTCCCTGAGAAGCAGCTCATACTGCTCACCACTCTGAGCTCTCCAGCCTGCAAGTGTGCAGTCTTGTGGCTTCATTTTCACCACTGCTGATCGTCAGCAGCCAGGAGGTACTTTCCACAAGCAGTTTGGAGACCTGAGACTCATATTTAAAAAATGAATTTCCTGACCACTTTCCAAGTAGCAGCGAAAGTGAAAACCTCACCAAAAGACGTGAGGCTGAATGAATAAAAAAAAAAAAAAAACCCAGAGGCAGAAATGCTCAACCTGAATTAGACAAGGAAGGGCTCACTTTTAAAGGACAGTCGCAGCATAAATTGCACTTCACGTTGTTGATATTTATAGCTTGTAATTACACAGGGAAAAAAAAAAACCTTCTTCTATTTAAAGGAAGTGAAAAGATACCAATCGGGAGTGTATTTCTGTCATTGTTTCTCTCCTTTCTTAGACTTACCCTAGTCCAAGAAAGACTGATAGATATAATCAGAACACACATGTTTCTATTGCTGGAAAAGACTGATACACTACACCCCTCAATTAAAACAGGAAATCAATTCTGACAAATGTAAGTTTATATCCATGCCATTTATCTTTCATTTCTAGCGGTGGGGACCATAATTAAAGACTTGAGACTCGTGACATAAGTGTGTGGGTCTGAACGCGCCAAAAAAGCAGGCTTGAGCAACGAGAGAGGAAAAAAGAAATCTCCAAACTCAGCTATCGCCCCCTCCCCCGACCATGCTTTGCATGTTAAAACAGAAATTATTTCTTTAAAAATAATGCTGTCTCCAGAATTGGCAGGTCTGTAGAGGGAGAGACTGTGAGATTTTCCTCACTTATGAAAAGAAAGTAGAAAAAACTCTTTTTTAGAACTCTTATTCTGAGCTGTGAAAGACAAAGCCACTCAAAGTCCAGAACCAGGTGGGAAATGCAGGACTAGAGAGAGTAGGCAAAGTCACCCAAACTCCTTTCCCAAGCATTTCTTGGAGGTCTTACTTTTGGACTTTCTGAATGGGTCTGCTTTTGTGGGATTTCTTTCCATGTGTTTGTAAGTTTATGGGGTTGGTGTTTTGGGGATGTGGGGGAGTTGGGTAACTGGGGATTAAAGCCAGGGTCTGCATGCTGAGCTGTATCCCCAACACTTTATACTTCATTTTGAGACAGAGTCTCACCAAGTTACTCAGACTGGGCTCAAACTTGTGATTCTCTTGCCTCAGCCTCCCAAAGTGCTGGGATGACGGGTGTGCACCATCACTTCCAGTCTTCTGTCAGCTTTTAGGAGATGTGTTTCGGTACAGTCCCACTCACATTTACAGAGAATCTGCCGCGTGCCAATAACCGTACCAGGTCCTGAAGGAGAAGTTATAAGGAACAAAATTGCCTAGACAGGCATAGCAAGGCAGAGAGCGTGTGCAGACACAGCGGGGGAGTAGGGTACAGGGGTGGCACCCCCCGAGGGACGGACCTGTGCTGTCGAGTCAGGAAAGATTGTGTAGCTCAGGGGTCAGGGCAGACTTTGTGGAAGCAGAATTTGAAGAGTGGGTTATGTAGGAATCAAGGAAATTCCTAGAGGGTATTCCTAGAGGGAATTTCCTAGGGAATAAAAGGGTGACCTCTTGGCAAGACCTCAGAGATGGTGTTTAGAAAGCTGATGGGCAGAACTTTGAACTCTTGCTAGTTAGGTCACTGTCTACATACTGTCCTTGGTCACAGTTGGTTCGCGAGCTCTTTCACAGATGTCAGTTCAGGGACTGCTGTGCCTTTGGTACCCTGGCTGACTGTCCACCTCTATAAATACAACACACACACACACACACACACACACACACACATACACACACACATACACTTTCCCATTTAAGCTAAGCAGTCATCTTTAAAGGCAGATTCAATTACCATCTCCTCCAAGACAGCTTCTCTGACCTCAGCCCTCTCCTCGTGTTTAGATTCACATCTGCTCCGAGTTTGATGGAGTTTGGTGGTACTACTTACCACAGGCTGATTTGCAATGAAGTATATAGGCACAAAGTCTTGCGGTCAGCAACTTAAATTATCTGGTAGTAAGAGAGAATATGTGTGTACAAATTAATAGAACAAATGCATGAAAATGTAGAACTCCCTCTCAGGTCATTCCCAGTGCCAGGGCTGTAAAGAATCCCAGAGAAGTAATTGTAACTGCACCATTCAGTATGCTGAGGGGGGCAGCATACTACTGTCTGTACTTTCCTAGCGTGGATATAACCCTAATCTGTTTGTTTAATCAGGATCCGTTTCTTGATTGCCAGAAATATGCTGGGTAGGAGATGACTAAGACCATCACTCTCTTGGCTGTAAAGTAGAAATGATGAAAGTACTTCCTCATAACGCTGCTAAAAAACAATATTAAGTACATAGAGTGTTTAATAGAACTTGGCACATAGTAATAATCAATAAATGGTAACTGGAATCCTAAAAATGTTTTCATCAAAATTATTTGTTATTATTATCCACTCAGTGAATTGAGCATGAGAGAGACCACTGGGATTTTTAGCCCCTCAAATTGCCAACCTGTGAACACTCTGAGGACCCCTCCTCTCTCTGCACTTTGCTGTTTGCCATCATGAAAAGGGCAGTTGGTAGGAAAGAGTCATTACTTGGCCGAAATCCAGTTTATGCCTCTCTAAAGAAGAAGGGCCTGGAAGTTGAACATAAATGTTGCAGACTATACTTCATTAGACATTGTCTTAGTTACCTTCTCATAGCTGGGAAAGGAGGAATTTCATTTTGGCTCACATTTTGTAGAGGTTTCAGCCCATAGTGGTCTGGCTCCATCGCAGGAGAGCATGGCAAAGGAGAACGACTTCATGACATGGCAGTGAGGAGCAGGGCAAGATCAAGGACAGAGGAGAAATACATAACATTCCAGGCCCTGTTCCCACCAGGCTTCATCTCCAACATCACTCTCAGCTATGAGCGCATCAGTGAACTAATCCAAACACAAGTATGATCCAGTCACCTCCCCAAATCCCCCCCTTTGAGCGCATGAAGCTTTGGGAGGATATCTAGACAGAAACCATAACAGATATTGCTCAGATTTCTTCTTTCGGGACCAGTCATGGTAATCAGAAAAGGAGCAAAATCTACCCTTTGCAGCTCATAGTGTAGTGGGGCCTGAAGGCACACACAAAAAATGAAAGAAATCTAATCCTCAAGGAGTAAGTAACTCTGTTTTGGGGAGCTGGGGGCAGGAGGCTTATGATTAGAAAACAGTACGAAAGAAAACATACTTCCACCCTCACAGAATTTACAGTCCCAATGTTTTTGGGGAAAGGAAATTTTACCGTTAATACCAGAAGCCTGCTTATTTCACTGCTGATGACCCAGATTCAAACATAATCAGGTAGTCCAAAGCAACTTTTTGCCACTGCATATAAACTTTCCACATAAAATACCAATTATAACAACTCTGATTACTGCTGCAGTCGTACCATGATCGTTTTAATTTTTCTTTCATAGCAATCAATTGATCTGCTGCTTAATTCATATTTATTTAGATTGCAGCCACACAGATGCCTTTTGGATGCTGCCAGGAAAATTAATATGTACATATAGAGTATAATGTATGTAAAAAATGCTTTGACAGCTATAAAGTGCTCTGTGAAGTATTAGATTACTATCATTATTTCTTTTTAAGTCTCACTACAAATAGATAAATTTTAACATCATTAATCTTAAAGCCATTACCATGAAAAGACTGAGTTGCACAGTCTCTTTTTCTCCTCAACAATCTCTTCGGTCCCTACCCAGGCCCATTTTGAATCATGGCTCCTTTCACACCTTTACAAATGCTACCCTTGGTTTCGGAACGTATGGATGAATGGACACCCTGTATTTGCAACCTATTAATCTGCTAGGAAGTGGAAAATGTTAGGGACCATAGGTCATGTTAAGCAATAAGAGAAGCAGGGATATAGCTCAGTGGCATAAGTGCCTGCTTGGCAAGTGTGAGGTCATGAGTTCGATTCCTGCTACCAAAAAAAGAAAAGAGAAAAGAAATATTAACATTCTTCCCTATGTATGCGTATGTATATTTTTAGGTGTCTATATAGTTAGAGCCTTGAATTGTGCTAAAATCTTTCAAAGAAGAATGTTAGCAGCTCTTTAACTTTTTAAACAAAAGTTTAACAAAATCAGAATGTAGGACATGTAGATTTGGTCATTTTAAATTTGATGTACTAGATATTTAAACTTCTATTTTGAATAGTAATATATATGAGGCTTCTTGTTTTGGTTCCTGGGACCCAATACACATTTCTAAGAAAGAAACGGTCTGAATTCAAAAGGACACAAAAATAACTTCAGGATGATTACTTAGGACCTAAGGATTGGATACAAGGGTCTAGAAGCAAAAATCGGAGACAAGCGTGGGCCTACTGGCACCTTGGTTTCCCCTGGGTGCAGCCCAGGCTTCTAGCAGGAACCTGTGCACAGGTGCTGTACTGACCGCAGGCCGTGTGGTAAAGAGCTCCCAGTGCTCTGCATGCAAAGCAGTTTGCACACTCGCTCTTGCGCCTCATCAAATATCACAATCTTTGCCTCCTAGAAGGACCTCAGCAGTCTGACTTCCCCACTGTGCAGGTGAGAAAGCCACCCCAGACAAAGTGACAGAGTCACACAGGAAATGCAGACCAGGTGTTTTGATGCTGGGTTGACACCTTTTCTTCCTCCCCCTGCATGTCACCTCTTTGTCAGTGTCTATTCTTAGTGTCTAACCAGACTTTTTTATTTTCAGGAAATTTGCCCCCCGATGTTCTGTGTGCAAGGAGCCAATCATGCCAGCCCCAGGCCAGGAGGAGACTGTCCGCATTGTGGCTCTGGATCGTGACTTCCACGTGCACTGCTACCGCTGTGAGGTCTGTAGTGGGCGCCCTGCCCCTTGCCAGTGCATGGCAAGCACAGAAAGGCCTATGAGATCTGGGTGTTCACACAGCAGTTGTTTCATCAGGGAAGACCAGGGTGTCTGTGTGAACAGCCTTGGGATTTAGATCTGACGTGGGCATTTAATGTAAGTGACATTGGATAGGTCACCTTACCTCTCTAGGTTTCCGTTTTTCCACCTGTACAAAAAACAAAAATTCTTCATTCCCCAGATAATGTCTGTGAGGCTAAAATACAAATTTATAAATTGTAGATTATTGTTATTATTTTTTGGTATTGGGAATCGAACTCGGGACCTTGCACTTGCCAGGCAGATGCTTGTGCCACTGAGCTATATCCCCGGTAAATTATTGAGAAATGGTACTGTTATTGTCATCATCATCATCATCATCATCATCATATACTGAATCTTAAACTTTGGCTGTAATGCATTGCCACTCATCAAAAAGGATGAAAATGGGGCCAGGGACATAGCCCAGTGGCACAGTGCCTGCCTGGCAAGCACAAGGTCCTGAGTTCAATTCCCAGTACCAAAAAGAAAAGAAAAGGATAAGAATCCATTCATTTCAGGGGAGTCAGAGTTTCTTGTTCAAAGTTATGGAATTTCACTTATTAACAAGCACTGACTGAGCGTTTAAGAAATCAGATGGCTTCCAGAGACCACAGGGAGAGCCAGGTGTCAAGGGCCAGAACCAGAGTCCAGGCAGGAGGTGACAAAAAAAGCCCTCCGAGGAGGGCAGCTGACGCTAAGGGACACATAGCCATTCACATAGCCCAGGGTAGCAAGTCTTCCCCCATGATCATTATCGTAGTTCTACAAGTTCCCCAGACCCCTCCTGAAGCATTTTCCTTCCTTACTACTAGCGCAGCACTGTTTAGTCCCCCTTTCCCATTGGTGGATACAATAGGGGATTCCTTATTACCACAGCCTCTTGGGATTAGTTGTCTAGTCCAAGAGGAAATCTTCCCGGCAGAGGGGCTGGCAGTGTTGTGAGGGCCACCCTTTCTCTCTAGGAAGCATTCCATCTGGTTCTGCCTCTGCTACAACTGACCGTCTCTTTTATACAGGATGCTTCATTTGGCCATAAAGCCTGGGGTGCATGCTTTTCTCTAGCCCTGACATGAGTAAAGACAAGTAAAAAAGAAAAAAAACTAACACCTTTTACACAAGGTTTTATGACTGTTGAAGTAAAGAGACCAACAGTGTACAAATGTTGACTCAGCATCTCCAGATGTTCTATGTATTTAATCTCCAGGGAAATGTCCATATCCTGCAAAGGCAAGGGGTAGCATTTAACTGCTTTTGTAGCCTTTCCAAAATGGATTTTCAGAGATGCTGTCTACCGTCATATAATCCTACATGGTTATTCAGCTCTTCGCATTTTTATAAAGTACCCTCCATCCAGTATCCACTGTGACCCTCGCAGCAGCTTGGCAAGGTAGAAAATGAAGACGTGTTTTCAGAGTGGCAGTTGGCCTCATACATAGTGATAGAACTAGGGGTGTTCCCCCAGTGTAGCCCGGCGGCCTACCTCACAGTCGAGCACTGATTCCTCTACAGCATACTAACTTTTCTGGAAAGTCCGGCAAACTGTGGTTCTCTATGTCCCTTAGGATCTTATTTTCAGGGGCTGGGGATTTAGCTCAGCGGCACAGCGCCTGCCTGGCAAGCGCAAGGTCGTGAGTTTGATTCCCGGTACCAGAAAACCACCCCCCCAAAAAGGATCTTATTTTCTTACTATAATTGAAGTAAATATGCATAAACCACAGAGGGCCCTTCTACTTGGCAAGAATTGCTTTTTGCTTTTGCCCAAAAATGACCAAAACTTCCATTTCTGCACCTTGTCTATTCATTTTGAGAGACTCTGCAAATGACAATAAAAAATAAAGATAAATTAGGGTCCGTTTTTATTTTCTGTTGTCTTTCTGTTTTGAGAAGCAAACCACTACCTGGGAACCGAGATCCACTGGCTCATCTCTCATTTTATCTGTATTTCATTTTCAGTGACCACGGGAGATCACTGTGGTCGATTTGTATATATGCACCCAAACCCTTGTTCAGTGTGATTCAAGATGCCTTATATTATGTACTAGCAGCACGTAATACATGATAGAAAGGAGGGAGGCATGGTACCAGGGATGCATGATACAAAGCGGGAAAGATGGCGAGTGGCCACTCTGCAGAGTTTATAAGCGGAAAGGTGAGAAATTGGGATTTCAGGTACTGACCGTTTTATTGACTTCATTTCCATCTGTCTTCATTTTTCAGGATTGCGGTGGTCTCCTGTCAGAAGGAGATAACCAAGGCTGCTACCCTTTGGATGGGCACATCCTCTGCAAGACCTGTAACTCCGCCCGCATCAGGGTGCTGACCGCCAAGGCGAGCACTGACCTTTAGATGTAGTAGCTTGATCGCTCCTTAGTGCATACAGCGCTGAGAAGAATGAAACACAAGAAATTGCTAAGAAAAGAAATAGGAAAATAGAGCCAAGGCAGTGGAGTTATGGGATGGTGTCTTTTTTCATCTGCTGTTAACCTCCCTTTGGAATCACTTGGCTCATGAGATTTTTTTTTTTTTTCAAGTTCTTACCAAGTGCACGTTTCACATTCAATCATGCAGGGCCCTGGTGGGTCTTTGTTCTGAGGACTTCCACATTTTTGCACAGATTATACTCCATGCCATTCGCTTCTGCATTCTTGTAACTTTTAATGCCTGTGTTTGTCTCACTTTTCATCTGGTTGAATAGCTTTTTTTAGTGTGGTATTTGCTGTCATATAGTTTTTCCTGGGCAAGTATACCAGCTCCCAGGTGCCGGTAAGCCTGGAGTCACCATCCTCTCCTTTTCGTGCTGCCTGTAGCTATAAATGTTAGCCATTCCTTTGCTGGGTGTTGAAAAGTGTGGTTCTCCATTGCTCTATACCACTCTTTTCCTTTGGAGAAAGCAATGCACAGTTTCTGTCGTAGGCTCTAAAATATTCAAGTGGTAGAATACATCAATTAAAACTAGCCCAAATTTGGTATACAACCAACCAACTTCAGAATCTGTACCAATCAGTGGTCACGGGTCATTTGAAGATAGCTACCAGCTAATAGCTAAGTGTAAAACACATCCAGCCTTCAATTTTTTTCAAACAGATTACGAGTGGGATACACTTGGTGTGCACTTTGGGGTATGTTTGAATAGCGTATTATTATTCTAAAATACTACCGTAAGATTTTCCTTTTCTATACTACCTACACATAATACAGACACACTTGCTTTTGTAACATTTTCAACACTGTGTTACTTTTCATCTTAGAAATATTGTGATGTTTTTCCCTAATATACAAGCACAACTACTAACATTGACTTTTCCCTCTGAAGGAATATACCGATAAAAATAGTTCAGACGTCTTTCTTTTCTTTCTTTGAATCTCTCTAGTCCCCAGTCTGTTTTTGCCTGACAACTGTAAATCAGGAAACACAAAGTGAAGTTGTGTTGCTTTATTTCATTTACTTAAAAAGAGAGGAAAGCTTGAAACAGAGTGTGAAACACAGTTTTATTCTTCTCATCATCCTTCTGCGACTTGAATTACATATTGCGGGAAACATTTTCATATCATCAGTGTGACATTTACACCACACTTGCAAAGACAATCACTGAAGAAAGTTATCTTTCCGAGCTAAAAATATGCAGAATATCTGCCTAGAATCTTTATGCAAACTCTTATTAGCCAGGAAAACACTTGCTTATCAACTGCAGAACCATATTTATTAAGTTCTAGCATGTCTCATTTGAGGAAAGACACCTAGCTTAGCAATGGCAATTTGCCATTTTGTAAACTAATTAGATATTTGGGCATAAGATTTTTTTAAACCTTTCTTCAAATCTTCCCCAAGTATATACTTTTAAATTATGGAATATTTTAAATATACAGCAAAGTATAAATAATAATATAATGAATCCTTATATACATAAACACGTAGTTAAAGAAATCAAATATAACAAATATAGTCACATTTCCCTGTTCACCCTTCCCTTATTCCACAAATGTCTTCTTCACAACTACGAAGTGCTAGTTTTCTTGTCTGAGTTTTGTTTTTAATTTAAAATTTTAACATCCAGAACCGAAATGAAAAATTATCGGTGCATAATTTAAATTGCGACCCAGGCCTCGGGAATTTCAGTTAAATTTATTTCACTTGGATAGGAAGCATCATAAAAGTGATTTTTTTTTTTTAATGAGAAATTCTTAAACTTGTGATCACTACAGCTCATCTAAGTTATTCTAAAGCTTCTTGGCTTTCGTCATGTAGGAGTTTTGTCTTAGAATCTCCAAGGACATAAACTGTATGAGCTTCCTTGGACCATTGTCCTATTCTTCCCGGCTTCTCTTATCTTTGACCTTATATTTCTCATAATGTGAAATATAACGAGATTCACTTAGGAGCAGTTGGTGAGTTTTAGGATACAATGGGAGCTGTGTCTCTGAATTCCTGTTCTCTAAAAAAAAGGCCAGACTGTGCTGATGACCTCAAAAAAAGCACTGACTCCTAGAAAATTTAGGGTGGTAATATATTCTGCTTGAATCAAACCATTAACATGTTTACTGTTAAATACTTTGGGGTAATCATCTGGAGACCAAAAG
Source organism: Chinchilla lanigera (assembly GCF_000276665.1). NCBI lineage: Eukaryota > Metazoa > Chordata > Mammalia > Rodentia > Chinchillidae > Chinchilla > Chinchilla lanigera. The sequence continues at coordinate 19,012,461 of NW_004955420.1, read as the reverse complement.
CGAAGAGTCCAATTTACTGGGACGTAGGTTTTATCTTTAAAAGTAGTTATATAATATGTTTTGCCTAAAGAAGAATTTATGAAATAGTGATACCAAAAAAATGCAATAAGATCCTATTTGTTTGTTGCATTGAAGACCTTACGTAACTGAATGTTTACATGCCAAAAGCAGAAGTTTTAAGAAAATGCTATCACCGGAACATCACTGTCATTGCCAGCAGACTTCTACTTCCTTACGGTTTTTACAGTACGTTCTTATCACATAACCTCAGAGTATCTTTACCAAAGATTTTAAACATGAATCTCTTTTTTAATAGACTTACACTTTTATAATAATGAATGTGCACACATAATATACAAAAATATTTAGATTTAGGTTTTTTTTCTTTCACAAAGTCTACTAAGGAAAGGATCCTACTATATTTTATTCTAGGATTTCTTAAATATATGATTTATTTTGCTTTCTATTCTTGTCTTTTTCTACTAATCATTTGATTTAGACAATGCCAAGTCACTCTCTACTGTTTTAGTACGTGAAATTCTGCCTATAACAGAGATACAAAAATCATATTACCCTAATGATTATATATTCACATTGCCTTTTGATATATTGTCTTTATTGTTAATCACTTAAATACATAATTAACAGAAAAAATCAGAGTCTATAAGAAAAATTTTGTAAAAATATACCTATTTTTAAAGACCTATTAAAAGCACAACTATGTGGTATTTCTGTATAACATGGGAGACATAGAAAAGATGAAAACCCATATGTCATGAGCTCTGCAGATTATTTCAAAATTAGATTTTTTTTCGATGCTGATGATCAAACCCAGGGCTTCATACCTGCTAGGCAAGCTCTCTACCACTGAGCTACACCCCTGGCCCAAAATAATTGCTTGGATTCCCAGATCATGTGAATCAATACAGAGTTTGATTGGTAGACAAAGTGGCCGTTGAGACACAAATACAAGCCACGTGTCCCAGTATAAGGTATCAAGACTATTAGAAGCTGACGTCTTTACAGCTCATGCAATATGGGTTATTTTTTTTTTTCTTATCATCAACATCTTGCTGTTTAAACAACTTTTAAATATCTGGGGTCCAGAGGAAGAGAGAGAGTATTTTTTCAGTGAAGCCATAGAAGAGAAACGGCTCTGAAAATACAACTATCAACCGTTTTCCTACTTAGTGAAAATCCTATTAATGTGAACCAGCCAGGAATAACAGTGTTACTTCTATTTGATATGGTTTGGGCTTCTCTTGTCAAATCTGTGTCTGCTGCCCCCTGATCCTTCCATTATCAAGTTTTGAAGGGTGTTGGGGAAATTATGGCAGCTGCTAGGGAAATCAGGGAAACACTGATGTAACCTCACAGCCTCTAACCATTCCTCTTGGCTTGGAAAGGCATTTTTTCATATACATTTCTAGAAATATTGCTATTCTACCTTAGTATTTCACATTTGTAGTTTAAACAAGTGATTGTCCATCTGTTGCCTAGAGCTACAGTACATGTGTGTTATGAATGAAATATGACAGCATGTTCTATCCCCCTGCTTTAGCCATCTGTAGGAAACCAGCAAACTGAAAAAGATATACCTCTGCAAAATGTGCCTCAAGTCCACTCCCTGGGATGGCTTTTTTGGTGTGCCTCCCATGAGAGACAATCTGAAAGTAACCCATAATTGTGCCTTAGAGTGAATATTCTACCGAAGACTCGAAAATGGAAATAATAACCCCGAATCTCAAAGATTTACACATTGAAAGTTCAAAACACAGAACAAAAATCCAGAGGAGTCTCAACTTTTTATCTTAATGTATCTTAATAGTAGTTCTTTCCTTTTTTTCTGTTTTGGAGAGACCTGATGGGTCCCTAAAATCGTGAAAATATTCTTATACCAGAAAGTAATCTAATAGGTGCTATTCGTGTTTTATGATTTGATCTTACCGTGGTTTTAGTCAGATAATGAAGACAGACACTTGAACTCGAGTGTTTAACACCCATTGAGAATATCTATTTTTTTTTAAATGTCCTTAGTTTTGTTTCTTTAACCCAATGGGGAATAGAACAAGTTGAGAATCCTTATTTTGATCAAGTCATTCATATGGTGCAAACTTGGCACATTTTGTGTTAAGTTTATTTTTGACAGATAAACGGAATGAATTGTTTCTTATAAGGCTGTTGTTTGGTTAGCGTACTTTTATTTGAAATCTTCAGAAAAAAATAATTGACTAAAGCTGTTATATTTTGGCAAGGATTATATGCCCCCTCTTCTTCTTCGCTTCATTTCTCCCTTGTTCTTCATTCTCACCTTTCTGTTTTACCTTCTTTCTTGCACTTGTTACTTCTCCTTTCCATTCTACCTACTAATGCTGCCATACTGGGACAGTTTATAAATTAAATCAATGCATTATGATCCTCTGGAATTCAGGTTAGATAAAGGGAAAAAGACTAGTGGAAAATATTTGTGTCATCCAGAAAATCTGCCTTTCCCTAGGCAAACTTCTCAGGTTGTGTTTATTCATAGAGTGAGATGAAGTAAGAGAGTCTTTTCACCTTAATATTTTAGATAATTTTTACCAGGGACTCAGGTAATAGATTCCTGGCAAATCCTTTTATGACTGATTTAGTTTTCTTAGCTAGATGTGAAGTAATCCTGCTAAGAGTAGGTTCAGATTTTGTTTCAAATCCAAAGCATTTTGACCACAAAATGATTGTGTTTTTAAGAACATGTATTTTTATTCTATTGAAACTTGATAACTTTGCTTGCAGCAAAGAATTATTATCTTTCCAGCATTTAGCACGTATCAACCTTTAGCTCATGGTAATAATATTAAATCCCAGTGGTTGAATCACAATATTTTTAGGGGATGAATCAGCACCAGAATTTTTCTTGGAGCATGGAGTACAGACATATTTTCTCTGGGAAACAGAAAAAAAGACAGTAATTCCATTTTCTATTACATTTCCCTGCTCCATGTGAAAAAAAGTTGAAGATTCTTTTTTAGTTGGCCAACATGGGTGTGACTTCTTTTACGGAGAGCTATACAAACAAATGCATTTTTTATCAACAAATTGAAATTATTTGTAAAGCTACTAAAAGTTGCCCTCTTTATTTCTGAGTTTTATTTAATTCTTAGCAATCTCTAATGCACTGATAGGTAGCTGTACTACTATTCTTCATTAAGAACAAAAATTATTCTACAAATAATTATGTATCCTGGAGAAAAAGGGAAAATCTGCAGCTAATTCCTTTATAATACTTTAAGACTCTTACACTTTCCTTACTATATGACTTCATTAAGTTTTCCAAGATACTCACTCAGCTAGGGACAAGAGAAAATCTTACTTATCTAACTGATGCTCATTTACTTAATATTCAGAAGCAGAAGCCTTACTAGGGAGACACACACACATTCAGACAGTGAGCAATGAACATAGCTTCTAAATTCAGTTCTCAATCCTAGAAGTAGAATGCTCTACTAAGAATAAAACAAGTGTCCTCATGTCATTTGGGTTCTGTCACCTGCACTTGGGTAGAATGGTCTTGCTGACCTATACATCAATGCTATTCCTAGATAAACATAACTGTGGAGCTTATAAACATCTGAATCTCATCTGTAATTTCCTGGCCAATTATCGCAGATCTTAAATCTGGCCCATAGATAGTACGGCTCACAACAGTCCATTTTGATTGTGAGGCTACACAAAACCAGGTTAAAGTCTGAATCTTTGCCTTTTTAGGCTTCACACCACAAACTCTTTCAGCTTTTCCTAATTTATCAACATAGTGTCAACTCCCATCACTCTTCTGCTTCTCATGACATCAGTTAGACCCAAAAATATGTTTTCATTCTGTTTCGGGCTACTCAGGGAAACTGAGCAATCACTACAGGTCACATCAGGTGAATACACTTTCTTGGAGTTGAAAGTAAATGGAATTGGAATCACCCAAAGGAAACTGCCAGCATCACCCAAAGAGAAATTGTGCCAAGGACTCAGACCCAGAGGAGTGAAAATAAAGTAGGCTAGATTCCCCAAGAGTGCAAAATAGCTCTGCTGCTTTATATCCTGTACTGCTGTGGATGGCAACAAAACCAGTCATTCTGTAAAGAGTAAGATGATGCATATGCATCTGTGATGGTCCCAATTCTTGGTCAACTCATAAAGTTACAGCTCTTTCCCTTTGTCCCTGGGCTCTCAAAAATAAGACATTTTTTTGTCCATGCTCCTACACTAAATTTGGAAGGAGAGTTCTTAACACTTCATAAGTCTGACATACATACCTACAGGTGGTTTGACTTTCAAATTCATTTCCATTCATTCTGTGCTCAAATATTTGTACCTAGAGATGTTGCACTTCAGCCGGAGTGGTCAACACCCTCCATGATCAATTATATATTATCTGTAGGAGTCTGTAATTTCTCCTCATTTCTTCCCTCCCAACGTCTTTATCTCTTAGCTTCTTATCTTAATAATCATTGGCAAATCACTATGAGAGAATCAGACCCTGAGGAACTTTGATTCAAGCCAACTCCAGTAAGATCAAAGAAGTTCAATCTGCACTTGCACCACAGGACAGCATATGGCCTAAGAAAGAATAATTCTTCCCAGTGGCCTGTAACGCTTCATGGAAGATATGAAATGTTATGGGAAATCTTGAGTTGATTCATGACCTGAATTGAAAGTTCAAGGAAGAGTATTTAAGGCCCAAGTGGAAAGCACAAGCTGTCCTCTAAGAAGACAGTCTGTCTTGGACAAAATATCTCAGATTCTTGAATTTTCTCTTTAACAGGGAAAAAGTCTTCCCTGTATTCATGATCAGTGGGACAGAAAAGGCTCCGAGGAAAGATGCTGAAATCATTACATGCTTCTTTCATTCCTGTTCATTGGCAGAGAGTATGAGTTGGCCAAAAATAATCCAACACAACCAGTATGAACAGGAAACAGGCCTCCGTGAGCTTTACTATGACATAAAATGTAGGAATTGTTACTGATCCATGGCTCTGTCCTTCACTCTTGCAGAAAGTACACCTGTCTTTGAACTTGCACCGAAGAACTAGCGGGGCACCCCTATTCTCGTAAGTGCTTCTAGGCACACTATTAAGGAGGAATCTCCACTTACCTGTTCTGCTGCTTTTAATTCTGTCACAGATGTAAGGCTATGCGATAATCTGGAAGGCTTGAGGAGCACCTGCACTGTCTCTTGGGGTCTTCCCCTTCCTCCATCCCGTGTTCCAAGCTCTCCCAACTTTAATCCAGAACCAACCTTCAGAGCTTCTGTTCTTCTTGGCCACAAAAACTAACCTGTAGTACATAATAAAATCCTGCCTCCTCCCTCCTGCATTTTCCTACCATTAGATTTATTTTGTTTTTAAATAATGCATTACTTTAAAAAAACTTTGATTTTTTTTTTAGCTGAAGATTATACAAATCTTCAAACGTCCCTAAAAATAGTCTAAATCTTTCTCTGGGGATCAGATATTAGAATGTATGAGTTTTGCTGTTGGTCATTCTTATTCTGAAGACTTACTGTTCTAATAGTTTTTTGTTTGTTTGTTTGTTCTAATAGTTGTCAGAGAGCTTCATGCCTTCCCCCAGTAACCAACCCATGAATGATGCATTTCATTAAGTGACCTGCTTTGATGACTTTAAAAATGCTGAGAAATGTCAGTGTGTAATCTCCACCTCTAACATGGGAAAACTCAAAGGCAAAATATAGCTGAACTGTTAAAAACTCAGTACTTTGGATAAGTGCTTTTGTACAAAAGGATATCATTCTGGAAGGCAGAGGCTCTGCAGGCTATAGCTTTGTGTAGGACTGTATAAATTCTTCCATTACTGATCTGGATTGTTTTTAGTTTAATTAATATACCTTAGTGTTTGGGAGGACAAAGACTGTGTCTTCTTATACCCTAGCTTCGAACTAGAGAGGCTTATGGGCAGAATCTGCCGTCAGTCTCCTGAGCAGCACCCAGGGGGCGGCTTTCTGAGCTGTAAAATAAAAATTCCTAAGAGAGCTTACAAACTGTTTTCACACATAAAGCAGTCCTGGGAGGAAGGTTATTAATAGCCGGATCCTAGAAGAGAAAGTTGAAGTTCAGAATTGCTAAGTGACTTGCCAAAAGCAATATAGCTGGTAAGTGGCAGATTTGGGGACATGCCTAGGACTTGCAAGGCCCGTGCTCTCTCAGAGGACAATGTGTACTTCTCGCAGACTCCCGAAGCCCCTTTTAGAAATCATCCGGGGACATGAGTAGAGGCCATCTGGCTATCAGTAGCCGATGCATATGTGCGTGTGGTGTTTACGATCACTTAGAGCCCACACACATCTTCTGTGTCATCTTGTGGGAAACCACTAGGTATTCTGTGAGATCAGCACTGTGATGGAGTTGGTGGGGAAAGGCCACTGCTGGAGCAAACAACTGGTGCAGAAGCACAAGGCAGTAAGTTTCCCCAGAGAGAGTTGGTTTGCATCACATTAACCAAAATCCTCTCCGAATCTGTCAGGTTCAGAATGTCAGCTGAGACCATATCATTTCAAATTCGGCGGTGTGCAGAGGTGACTTGATCCTTAAGACAAACCTCTCATCTGTGGGCGGGGAGAGTCCCTTTCGGAGGCATAGGATGCTGTAGGTACACAGTATATATTAGTCCCTCTGTCTCTGATAGTCCACCAAATGTGTATGTTGCTGCAGTAGGTACTTCTGATCCAGTCAACTTTTGACCTTGAAGTGTCTGGACAAATGCTATGAGAACGATGGCATTTCTAAGATTTGGCCTCTGCCGTTTCATAACTGGGCTTCCCTGGCAATTACACATTTGTGATTAATATATCCTTCTCACAAATAGTCTGGTACAACGTTACTTCCAGAAAATCTACTTGGAGGCCTCCATGCACATTGTAGGTAGAAGTGCAACAAGTTGGCATTCTTGTTCTTTAGCTGCACCCCTCAGGAAGCTATGCCTTTTAGGGTGGGCTTTTGGTTTTTTATTTCCTTGTTTTCTCTCTCCCAGTTACTTCCTGTGAGTCAAAATCTGTGAACAGATTGAATAAATATCCTTTCTCTTCATTAAATCGCCTGCATTAAATCAGAGAAGCCTCTGAATGTTATCTAGTAAGTTTTCTAGGTTTTTTCCCTGCCTAGGCTGTCATCCGTCTATCCTGTATCAGCAATCATCTTCTTTTGCCTGGGATTAATCAGAACCACATTCAATAACACATGAATTCTCACCCTTTCCCAGTCTTTTTACCTAAGGAACAGGAGACCCCAGCAGGACATTCAAAACCTGGAAGGAGTCTCATGTCCCTTTGAGTCTTGGTGGATGTTATGACTAAAGGAACAGGAAGCAATTTTCAAAGCATAGGAGGGATATCCCACCCTAGGAATGGATTAACGGAAGCAGCACTCTGAGCACTTCTCAGAATTAGCTAGCTGGGTATACCTAAATAAAGACTCACTGAGGTAGAACTCTGATGTCACGTTAGAGGGAATAAAAAGACAAAAAGAGGTGAACGTGAAAAAGCAGTCATTTAAAAATATTTTTTTCAAATATCTATAAATCAGCCACAAACCCTTGATTTACTTTTACATCATGTAAAGAAAGAAACAAATGAAAATATTTCTTCCTCCATCCTCTCTAAGAGTCTCCCAGATTTATAGAAAATACAACTGTGTTGGCTTTCAAACACACATACACACAATGTTCTGAGAAAGTTGATCCTCTAAAAGAGAAATCTTATTTTAAACCATTTGGGCTTTGTAGGCCAGGAAATTAATAATTCCTAGGCCTGACCCATTTTTGTGGCTGCCAAAAAGGAAAAGAAAAGCTATTTAAATTTTGTACAGTTCCGTTTATCTCTTAAAATATGCTAAAGCAATATGAGGTGGGGGTGGGAACTAAGGTATTTATTGCTCTTACTTGATTCCCTCTGTATCATTCTGTCAAGAAAAAGGTAAAGACCTGTTCTTGGACCGTTACTCCTGAGGCACTGTGCTGCTATTTTGTATAGTACCTGCTTTACTTCATTCTGAGGCATAGGAATAATAGTTTGCTTTCTTAAATCCATTTGCTCCATCATGAGGGAGTAAACATGAAATCTGAATATCTTTCCTCACCAAGTTATTTAACTTCATTTCAGAACTAGTTTAGAAAATGTAAAACGGGAAGAGCTAATTTTCCTCAGATACATTTCTGTATTCCTCTTCCCCCTCCTCTTCCTCTTTCTCCTCTTTCTCCTTTTCCTCTTCCTCCTTTCTTGGGGGAGAATAAATGTAAAGGGAAATCTCCAGTTCCTTCTCATCTCTCTTTCTCTTTGGGTAATAGTGATCCTCACTTAGTAATTATAAACCGGAAATAGGAGAATAGCTTAGTCAAGGTGTGATGTGTCTGTCCAACATTGTTAGTTCTGCAAATACATGCTTTGAGAAGATAGGGGATTTTTGTAATTTGAACACCAACAATAGGAATGGCCTCAGATTTTAAATGTGAAATAATAATGATGGAGTTGACAGTTGGGCGATGTGTGCATTTTACTAACCCTGTATAATTTCTGCTTAGTTTCTAGATGAATGTCAGATTCACCAATGTATCAGGGCTTCATTGCCAAAAAGCCACAGTGCCTTAGACCTCCCTCACTAGCTAGCAAATTGACACTAGCATAGACTTTGCCATCCCTCTAGCTAATGTAAAACGTCTGAATGGAGGTGTATCCTTGATGAAAATGATGTAGGGCCCCGGAATCTAAATCTTACCATCAATATTTTATGGTGTTATAGCAACAAAATCATTTTTAAATGACTTTCTTTCTTTTACTACCCATTTATTCTCATGGGAAAGCTGATGAGCAAATTTTCCAAGACTTATTTCCTCACTAAGCAGAAATAGAATATTTCCCATCTAAAACCTTGAATTATGTCTTCATTCTTTTTCAGGAAACATATCAAAGAGCAAATAGAATTAAAGATGACACATGACTGTCTGATTCTTTAGCATGAATAAGATTACCTTATGATATAATGTGCCTTAAGTGAAAATTTAAACTCCGATGCAAAACCTTGACAGCTGGATGTATCACTGAGTTTTTTGCATGTTCTCTGTGCAGTGAATTACTTTGGTTTTTGTTTTTGCTTTGTTTTGCCTTTTAACCTCCACCTTTATTGTTACTTTAACAGATTTGGGGCTTCTCTCTCTACTGCTAAGTATGGGACTATGTGCAATTATAAGATGTACAAAAAAGGAAAAGGAAAGAACTTTCTAAGTAGCAAATCTGTGCCAAAAAGTAGATGTGACGCGAAGATGCAGAGCTTGAGGATAGTAATTTTCCCTGAGCCATACACACCAGCTTTTATTTCATGGCTTTGTCACAGGCTTTTCTCCTTCTGTGCCGTCACCTTTGAGAAAAACGATTGCACCTTCTCCAAGTCTGCCTTTTTAACAGCTTCAGTGGAGCGGGCAAGACTTCCCTGGCTCTGAATATAGCCCTTTGCCGACTCCGGCCTCTCTGAAAGACTGACTCAAATCTGTGATCTTCTGTTCAGCATACACAGCAGCAAAGTGAGAAGATGAGCACTAAATATAGGCTCTATTAACTTTACTTTTAGACTTACTGCCTTCGAAAAGTGCCTATTCTGAGAAACATAAACGTTATTCCTACATATGTATGTACACACGATACCCAGAGTCATACTGCTCCGCCTTCAAAAACATACCATCAGAAGAAGTAGGTGCCGAGATAAAGAAACCTTGCCAAATGCAAGAGAGTCACTCATTTCCAGTATCCTCCTGAGTGGCTACCGTGAAACGGGATGCAAGCACATTCCCTGAGCATTCCTTGCTGGTGCAGACGCTTAGTATTTTTATCCTGAGAATGGAGGCATATTGTTGGAGTTTCCTATATTCTGCTGCGAGGAAGTAGGAGCTTTATGAGTGTGGAATCTTGAGTCAGGGAAAACAGAAATCCTTAAAGAGAATTAGTAGAACCAAGGCCTGTATTAGGATATGTGTCACGTGTTTATTTTATAAACTTAAGCACGGTGGGTTTAAGATGTCAGTATGTTTTGTTCTTTTATCTCTCAGGGTAACATCAGAGAAAACTAAGGAAAAGAGTTGGCTGTGGGTACTGGAGATTCAGGGGGCCAAATGTCCCTGCCAGATCTTCAGAGCATTTTTACTCTGACTCCTAAAAATAGTAGTACATGCTATTTTATGGTTTCTGTCTTATAGTTCTGCCAGAAATATGGATACTGTTGATGAAGCAGCCACGTAGCCTAGCAGGATGGATTGTTCCCCAGTGGTGGGGAAAGGAGAGGGTCCAGGTAAATGGGATGAGGTAGACAGTGCATGATTATAGAAGAGTTGAAGGGAGGACATGATTTCAAAAAAGATTGTTCTCAATGTGTCGTCTGACTCAACCAGCTGGCAGATTACACTTGCCAAGTCGTTCCTTTTCCTTCTAAGTCAATTGGCTCCATGTTCACTAGAATATGCTTCTGTGTGAGGGAAGTGACATACGTCCACTTAGCCTTTCTCTAAGGGAGCTCTTGATGTCCTCGCTGAGCTGTCCTACAGCCTACCCACTTTTTCCAAGTGGAAGTAAGGGGTCAAGCTATGGAAGAGAGATCTGACACCACTTCACTCAACTACAGTCCTACTTTCCACAAAAGGAACTCCAGTGAACCAGGAGTGAGGACAAAGTAGGGCACTGTTGAATTGCTTCAAGGGTGTGACCAACTTGCTTTAGTAGCCATCATTTTCTGATAGGCAGGGTTTCCTTGGAGAGGGTAATACTCTTCACTGTAAACGTCTATTCTCCTACTCATGTTCCTTGTCCGCTTTTACCTTGTCAAAATCAACAGTAGTCATTTTCTTTTTTTTCTTTTAGAAAATCAGGTGGCAGTGCTAGAAAAAAAGAGTCTGAAAAATCTCTGTGTGAGAGCATACATCAGTGATGGCAAACCTTTTCAAGACCAAGTGCCCAAACTGCAGCCCGATATCCATGTATTTATTTCAGAGTACCAGCACTGCCCCTATGGGCACTGTTAGCCATTGCTTAGCTACTGCAGTAAGGCTGGAATGGCTTGGCTCACGTGCTGACAACAAGGGCTCTGGGTGCCTGTTGCAGCACACGTGCCATAGGTTCGCCACCACTGTCAGAAGTGAATTGAGGGGGCTGGGGATTTAGCTCAGCAGCAAAAGCGCCTGCCTGGCAAGTGCAAGGTCGTGAGTTCGGTTCCCGGTACCGGAGAAAAACCAAAACCAAAACCAAAAAAAAAAAAAAAGAAGTGAATTGAGATACAGAGGTTTTCCTCTTTGGAAACAAAAAAACAGACCAAGAAAGATGCAACATGGCTTTGATCATGGCAATAGAAATAGTTTTCTGTGAAGATTAAATGATGTTTAATATGTGGATAAAATGTTAAGGACAGAAAGAAGCCAGGCTCTCTCTCTCTCTCTCTCTCTCTCTCTCTCTCTCTCTCTCTCTCTCTCTGTCTCTCTCTCTGCTGAATGTGTCTACCGAGTATTCACTTCCTACAAGTACCTCACAATCGTAGGCCCACTATGACCAGCTGCTAGTCTGAATAACATTGCCTGACTTCAAGAAAGCCGCACAAAATCATGGAGATTGATATTTTTCACGTGTGACACTGACAGAACCACAGTACTCTTAAAATATAGGTTTCTGATTTTTATTTTATTTTGAGCAAATTGCATTTAATCACTATATCATGAACAATCACGGATAGGTCCAAAATAGCACACATGGTTTCTGATAAAATAAAAGGAGAAAATCTGTTATAAGCAAGTGATTTGGGTATTTTATTTTGTATTTATACATTATCCAACTCTATCAAAACATGTTTTTATCTATTGGTTTCTTCTATGAATTCTGTTTTTCCAGTGCTCTATAAGAATGACTATGAAAATTATATTCCCTTTTTCTGTAAAAGAATTGCAACTACTTTATTATATTTAGAAATCCAATAAACTGCTTATTACATTTACTTGCCTATGTGTGGAATTCTGTTTGAGTCAGATAATCTGTTTCCTTTTCTTCTGTGATTCATTTCTTACATCATTTGCTTTCCATATGGTCCTCTGAGAACAAGCATGACTCCCAAAGCCTGTATGAAGCCAGGAGTGTATGAAGGACCCTCTCTCCTCCACTGTTAGTACAGATGAGCTTAAGGTCTCTGTGTGTGTTCTGAACTCTCTCTCTCCTGCCCTGCCCTGCCCTGGCCTGCCCTGCGGATAATGTTCTTCTCCTTTAAAGCTGGATCCAGGTAAATGGATGCTTTAAGGATGTGGGGGACACCAGCTGGCTGGCTCACATTTGCACATTTCTGTTCTACCTGTACTATATGCTTTTCAAATATCGACAATCTACTCTGCACAAGGCACCTGGAGTAGTGCACATATAAAAGATAGTCTACTGTGAAGGAGCCTATAGTGAAGCTGATAGATGTGCTTGCAAATCACTAAGAAGAAAAGAAAGGAGGAATTGGGTGCAGGAAAGAGTAACATTTTCAAAACTTAACACCTGCATCGTTTTCAGTAGTGCTACATCACTATCCATTGTCCTGTGATTATTTTACCCTTGTTTTCTAGATGAAAATTGGGAGAAAGACAGAGAGACAGAGAGAGACGAAGAGAGAGAGAGGAGAGAGAATAAAGTTAACAACCCAAGACCACCTGGAATTGGTCTGCAGAACCAAGCCCACTAAGCCCTAGGAGTAACTAGAACCAGAGCACGTATGAATCTCTTCTCAAGAAAGTTAGAAAAGAGTATCCATTCTGGTTCCTGCTTAGGTGTAGGGTTTTAATCTCTCCAGCATCATGCTTCAAACTACTAAGGCTGATACATCCGGGAACCACAGGGAGGAGGATGCTGCAGGAAGTCACCATTTTAAAAGCCACTGGTTGCAAGATACTTGTGCACCTTTGACAAACACACGCCAAGTAAGCCGCTGAGACTCGGCTTATTCACGACTTCTCATAAGAAAGTTGTAAACAAAGAAAGGACACAGAAGACACAATAGTCTTTCTTTCCCCTGTTTTCCTCAGTTACTTCATATTCTTTGTTAACTCCCCAGCTGCTCCTGGTAGTGTTAACACTATGCATTTGTCCATTTCTTCCTATCTGTGCAATGTGAGAGCAAGAAGAGCCCTTAGAAATCATATGCTCTGAGCTTGTGAATGAATACGAAGACCCAGAGACACGAAGGCATTTTCTTAAGATCACAAAATAATGACAAGACTGGATCTTGAGTCCTGGCATCCTCTCAATCCACTGCTGCCCACAGTTGACTTTCATAATGGAAAAGTGACATTTAGAAATGAACAAAACAGAGACAGCATAATCTCCCTAGACCTTAACTTAAAGAAATTCTCGAAGCTATATTTCAAGAAGAAACAAAACAAACCAATAAGAAATATGGGTTTGCCACCAGGAATGGTGAACACATAAAATAGCCTTGTAGTAAACCAACTGTGATACAGGACAATCTTTTTATAACCTAAAGGGATACAAAAATAGAGCTCAAGTATTAGGCAGCAGTAGAACATACACCAAAACTACGATCAGAGGTCAATCTTTGTAAGATCTTTGTAGATGTGAGAGTAGTGTTATAAACTTTGCATTTTTATGTTTATATGTATTCCAATAGTTGCACCTAAAAGGAAGAGAACATACAAACAAACTCAATAGAAGAAATGGAATGGGGGCAAATCAGGGATAAATAAAGCAAATTTCTTTGAAAGTATAAGACAGGTACAAAGGAAATGGAAGCGTTGGTTAAAACTTAAAAAATAAAATTTAGAAAAGGTCCAACTTCTGCTATAACAGAGACAAACTGTAAGTCACAGAAATGTTGAACTAAATGAATGAATATTTTGTCAATAACTATACCCAAAGCAATACTGAATTCATGTAGCCATTTTTCTATGAGAGAAAACAAATTTTAAGACAAAAAATACTATTACATACAGGGACATTATTTATTGATGAGATGGTTCAATTCCATGAAGAATAAAAATTCTAAATTTGAGTAACAATGATATTACTGCAGTGCATAAAAGATAAATTTATAAAACTAAAAAAAAAATGACAACTCTAGCACCACAGTAGGATATTTTTAACTCCCTCAACAACTATCCAAATAATAAAAAATGTCACAAGATAGATTTGGACAACATTTAACAACTTGATTTAGTGGACATGTAAAAATCTCCACTCATCAGATGAAAAATAAGCTATATTTTTTGAAGCGCAGATGAACACTTTACTAATGTTGATCACTTTCTGAGGTAATTGTCAAAAGAGTTCAAAGCATCATTCATGTAGATCAAATACTGGGATCATGTTGAAGTTTAGCACAGAATGAATAAGCAAAGGAAAATTTCTTTACATTTACATTTGTAGATTTAAAAACCTTGAAATAGATTATTTCAAAGAATAACTTGTAGAAATGAATACTAATACAATTTTATATGTTAAAACTTGTAGGAGTTAGCTCAAGTGGGTGTCTAGAGGGAAATGTAAGTTCTTTGATGATTATATTAAAAAATAAAGGGAAAATCAATGAACTAATCATTCAGCTCTGGTTATAAAAAGAATAGAAGCAAAACTATTTGAGATGGGAGGTAATATAAGTATGTGAAAACTGAAATTAATCCTCAAAAAACTAAAGCTAGAGGTTTCATTTGACCCAGCTATTGCCCTTCTAGGTATTTTCCTGAAAGCTAAAAGCATTATACCACAGTGATATATGCACACCCATGTTTATAACAGCGCAATTTATAATAGCTAAATCTTGGAAATAGCCCATATACCCCTCAACAGATGAATGGATAAAGAAAATGTGGATTTTATATACAATGTAGTACTACTCTGCCATAAAGAAGGATAAACTGGAGACATTTTTGGATAAATGGATACACCTTGAGAACATAATTTTAAGTGAAATAAATCAGACACACATGCTTAAATATCGCTTTGTTTCTCTTGTGTGAGAAGCTCAAAGGGTAAATGAGCAAAATGGAGGATGGACATTGGGACGTAGGTAAAAATATTCGAATGAGAAGAGGAACAAAGGAGGGAGTGGGGGAAGGAAAGAAGGAGAATGGGGGTAAAAAATAAAAAAGAATGGAAGGAAAATGATAGGAACAAAATTCTGTAAATGGGGAGGGAAAGAAGGGTTGAAGGAAAGGGAACCAAATGGGAAGAAAAAAGAATTAAGATATATCATGTATATCATGTTCAGGCATCAATTCCCTATGATGAATGTGATTATTAAGTACGGCAACAATGTACCAATAACATTAATTTAAAAAAATAAACCAAAAGAATTGCCTTAGAGATTACATGAAAATGCAAATTTGAACACTCCATCAAGACCACCAATCCTGCTAGCGGTTCATGTGTTCTGTATCCCCTCCTCTTACATACCATCAAATTTAAGCTTTTCTAGTGCCGTTATGTTCCTCACATGCACATTTATTACATACTAAGATTGTAAATTTTCTATTCCACTCTTGTAGGTAATTTAACTGTTTCCAGCTTTTAGCATAAACTTCTAAAAATTCTTGAAATTAAATACGTAGAAAGTAAGTACATAGTAGCAGAAGTAAACCCCAAATTTGGTATTTTGAAAAAGTGATTATAAATATCTTCAGATGTTGTCAAGAAAAAAAATTTAAAGAAGGCACACATAGGTAATAATTACATATAAACAGGTGTTCAAAAGAGAATAAACATGAGCCACCGCATTCATTTGAAAATGTACATGAAACATTCCTAGAAACTCATAACTTAGCAAAAGCAAATAAAAAATAACCTGGAAAATATAATAATAATGATGATAATAATTGGATCACATTAGTGATTTAAAAATCTTCCAAAATATCTTAACTAGAAGGAAGCAGGAGAACTAGTCCAGGGCAGTGTACTAGGTTGGCAACATTCTCTTTGCTGATTTGGATTGGTGAGGTAGTTGTGCTCAGTTTGTGAAAATCTATTAAGCGATATATTTTGTAACTGTTGCATTTTATTTATACTATACTTCATTGAGCAAAATTTTTTCTCCATGAGAAAGTGCCTGAGCTTATGATTTTACAGTAATTTCACTGGCCATTCAGGTTGGGATTATGATAAAAAAAAGTTGAGCACTCCATAACCTAACTTATACAGCAAATGGCCATATTATTCATGACTGTACAGTTTCAAAATCTGAGTCATTATAAAAACCAAAGGAGTGAATAAAAGTGAATTCATCTCAGGAATATGAAAGTAGTTGAACATTATAAAATGTATATACACAATTCACCATATTCACAGATCATAATAGAAAAGTGTTAGGCTGGAAGTATAGCTCTTTGGTAGAGTACATGTTTAGCAAGCATTAGGCCCTGGGTTCAATCCCTCACACAAACACACACACACACACACACACACACACACACACATGCACACACATAGAAATAGCATCTCAGTAGATTAAAAATAAAATCTTAACAAGTTAGGAATATGGGCAAAATACCTTAACCAAATAAAGACTGCCTAAGCAAAAATTGTCCCAAATGGTTAACACATTTGAACTAACAAAAATCATAAACAAAAGAATTCTCATTATCACCTTATCTATTTAACTGTGTATTGAAGAGTCTAGTCAGTGAAGCTGTAATCAAAATATGAATGATATTTATGAAGACTGAAACATAAAAAAACAAACTATCATTAGTTATAGATGGTATAACTATAGAAAACTTTGTAGAAACTCAACATAATATGCAAAATTATTTGTAAAAACCTAGCAAGTTTGCTAGATGCAACAATATACCCAGAACAATCCATCAGACAAACTTTGACATTATATATTTTTAATAAGTATATATAGTAGCAACAAAACCATAAAGTACGTACAACAGTCTTTTCTAAAATGGAGAGAATCATAAAATTTTACTAAAAGACAGTAAATGGAAATATGTATTAAGTTGAAATACAGGAAAATAACATGTAATTCTTCACTAAATTGACCCATGCATTTAGTGAGACTTTTATTTGAATTTCAGTAGAATTTTTCAAGGACTTTGATAAGCTAATTCTAAAACTGACATGGAAAACCAAATACAAAATGTTTGAAGAATGAGGAGGGATAATTTTCTTTATCAAAGAAGACTTTAAGCTATAGGAAGTAAGACTGTCTATTACTTATATTTTAAGAAGACAAATATACAAATGAACCATAACTGAGACTCCTGAAACAAAATTACCCAATTGTGATAATTTGACAGGAAAGTATTGCACCTTACACTGGAAAGCACAGATACTGAGATAATTATTTTCACGTGGAAAAATAATATCCAGTGCTTACTTCTTGTGGGCTAAACTTTAAGATCTACTAAAAATATATATGGCTTTTATGTTACAAAAAATTTCTTCAACAAAATATAAACCATGAAAGCTATAGCCAGAAAAATGGACAGTTAAAGCTCTATTAAAATTAAGAAATTTAGTTAGTGAAAAGTCTTATATTAGTTTCAAGCTGGGAATAGCTATTTGTGAGACATAAAACTAACAAAAGTTTACAGACTAGAATTTTATTTTTTTTAAAAATTCTAGGAAAGGGCTGGGGATTTAGCTCAGCGGCAAAAGCGCCTGCCTGGCAAGCGCAAGGTCGTGAGTTCAGTTCCCGGTACCGGAGAAAAACCAAAAAAAAAAATAATAATAAAATAAAAATTCTAGGAAAAGAAAAGAAAATCCAATAGAAAGTAGGTACAAGAACAGACATTTCTTGAAAGAGGTGTTATACATGACCAACTGACAGGGGAAAAACCAGTTCACTTAGTCATTAGAGAAGTAAAATTAACATGAGTTACTATTTTATGTCAAACAGATCAGCAAAAATCTAAACATGTGGGACTGCCAGCTATTGGAGAAGCTATGGAGCTGTGGGTATTTACATACAAAAATACTGAAACTTTACTTTGTCACAGTATGGAAAATAATTCAACATTATCTAATAAAGGTGAAGGTATGCCAGTTCTATAACCAGTGTGCTAATTTTCTGATATTGTAAAAAAAAATTTCTGTAATAATCAACTTGTAAGTAGAGAAGGTTATTTTGCCTAACAGTTTTGGGAATGTCAGTCAATGGTCAAGACCCTGTTATTTTCGTGCCTGTGATATGGCAGCAAATTATGACAGGGAGCACATGGTACAGCAGCTGAATTACAGGAAACAGCTAACCAGGGTCCCACTGTAGCCTTTGAGGTCACACCACAATAGCCTAAAACTTCCCATTAGGCCTCATCTCTTCAAGTTTCTGACATTTTTCCATAGTACCACCAGGGGAACCAAGTCTTTAACACATAAGCTTATGAAGCATATTCCACATCCAAGTAGTAGTGCCTAGGCAGACGTTTCTCTTCCATATCCAGAGGCATATACCTATGTCTGGAGCTATGATATTTATAGTAGCAAATCACTGAAATGCACACAAGGGACAACTCAAGGAAAATTATTAAACCAATATTAGTTTATTGCTACACTAGAAAAATGGGTAACAGTGAAAACAATGAACTACAGTTGAATAAATCAGTATAATCAGTTCTCCGGGTGTAGTGGCATGTACCTATACATCCAGCTCTTCAGGAGGCTGAAGTGAGACAGTCACTTGAGCCCAGGAGTTCAAAACCAGCCTGGGTAATACAAATCCCATGTCTGAAAAAAATATGATTAATCCTCAGAAACATGGTATGGAGTGGGAAAAAAGTCATAGAAGAGTAAACACATTCACATGACATCACTCACAGAGAAATGGTAGAATAAATCATGTTGCTTAAAGGTACACACACACACACACACACACACACACACACACACACACTCCAGAGGGGGATGAAAGAAAGGAAATATGACTGGTGAAAGATATAGGGAACTCCAGTGCTACTATTAATACAGATATTCCTCTTTCAACAACCTGTTTAAAAACTGTTTAGACTTATGACCAATACACACTATTTGGATATACCATCCACTGCCCTGACTTACAACCAATCTTTTTTTTGTACAGTTCTGTACATCTTGTTTATAGAACCTCAATATCTTTTTGTACAGTGTACTTTGTTTATGCAGCACTGTAGCTTCTGTTGATGGCACTGTATAGTACACTTCTGTAGTTTTTTTGGGCTGTTATACATTAAAGTACAGCATGTGAGAGCTATGCAAATAAAAGGAAAGCCATCAAGGTGCTGCTTTCTTTTATATTTCTTTGTTCTGCATATTGTAATGTACATACTACATACACTTTCTCATTTAGAGACAAATTCATTTAGTAATCTACTCACAGGACCAGACTTCAGTCATTAAACAAGGGATGTCTGTATCCCATGTCTTCAGTTGGGTTGTAACTTTCTAGGCATTCATTCTATTATTATACATTATAATACATGTTATGCATCTATCCCATATTTTACAATATAATATTTTTTTTAAAAAAAGGAAAGGAAAGTAATACTCCTGGTACCTCCTGGTATATCTGAGGCAAAGTTGACATTAGAAGGGCCCATGAGAAGCCCTAGTAGTACTTCTCTGCCTTTTTATACAGAATCCTAGAAGCAACTCTTTTAGTAAATGCACATGAAATGAATGAAAAATAGAAAGCAAAGATCTCAATGTGGGCCAAGCAATGAGAAGACACTTCTCTGTCTCTTCTCACAATTCTCTGTCTCTGGCATCCTTTATAGAGGCGTTCCCTGGTGAAGTCTTCAGTTTTTTCCTTATTGAACCTGATTACAGTCTCTTCTGGGTTTTTGTTACAGTGCCAACTATCACACCCCTTTCCTTGGTTGTGTATATGTCTGCATACCCAAACAATTATAATCCCTCTGAAGTTTAAATTATCTTATTAATTTAGATCCTTTCCAAGTATGCAATATGGCCAGGCATATCACTGACTCTAAATAGGTGATTATGTAATGGAATTAAACTGATTTTTCCTCAACTTCTCCCCAGATTTATGTCCAAAGCAAAGTGTTCATCCCTTTCGGCATTGGCTATTTTGCTAAGAAAGTCAATAAAATACTCATTCTTTTCTTAGAATGGCGTAAAACTAACAATGGTATAGAATTCTACATGCAGTCCCACTAACAACATTCTTAAATTCAGATCAAAGATTCTCCTTCCTTACCAATTCCTTGGAAAGGAATGAGTCCATTAAGAAGAAGAAGAAAGAAGCAAATAAGGGAAGCCTGTGGCAACTAAGTCTGTATGTTGACTGGGTCACCCAGGATCCAGGCTTCAGTTTTAACTCAGGTTCCTCTGCCTCATCATCACATACTAACTCCTCCTTTCTTCTTCACACCCAGCTCCCCCATCAGCCTTCTACTGCCCTAGTCAAAGCTGTCGTTTCTCTAGGAAATCATTTCAGGTTGTCCTCGCTCAGTCTTTCTGACCTTACGCTCCCACTATCCATAAGCCATCCTCCCCTGTAACCAGCCTGGTGATTGAATCTCAGTTACCACAAATACCCTAATATCCTGATCATAGCCCTCACCCCAAGGACACAATTCAAATTCCACAGCATGAACTTGACACCTTCTGAGAACTATGCAAAATTTCTGGCACATCATGACTCCATTTGAAACCCTGTACTAAAAGACTGGGCCAAGTCTTGTATGGCTTCTGGAAGCCTAAGGCTGCATCATTGGAAGACCCAGCTCACATACTTTTCTTATGGACTCTGAAGAACTATTTTATATTCTAGACCATGATGGGTAGAGTAGAGAGAAGAAGAGGATCTCAAATCCCTTTAAACGCTGGATGAAATTTCTCAACAACCTAACCCACATCTGTCTGAAAAGTTCACGGCTATAAATAAAAAGCTAATGCTTATTCTAGACAGAGACCTGAGGAGAGGCCACTGACATTCTCTTGGGCCATTTGCTTTACAAGTTTGGTCTGTAAATCCTTCTCCCTTCCCTTTGGGATATACATGTACCTCCTACAACTCCAGAATATCTTTCACAAGGATCTGACAGCCATTCCTTCTAAGTGTCATGATCCGGAAGAGAGAGCCTTGGATTCCCATTTTCCGGGTGGATAGTATATCCCACCCTTCATGCTAGCAGCTAGCAGACACAGCTGGACTGATCACATTTACACGGCAACTTTCTAACCCACTTTCTGTAATTTCTCACTTCCCATCTCTGTTCCCTCCTCTCTGAAATGCTGAGTCATCTCTGCAGAAATGGGAACACAGCTCAGCTCATTCTCCTTCTGTCAGCACTTACTGGAAAAAAATCTGTCTCTGTCCCTTACTGTCCTGCCTTTGTGCATCTTTGATACTATTCACACTCCAAGACCCAGCCCCATATTACTTCCTCTAGGAAATCTCCTCTGTTTGACCTCTGTAAAGCTGTTTGTCACTCTTGTGTATTTCCATGTGACTTTGTACAGGTATATATATTATTTTTCTTCTACTCAAATTTCTGTCAAGGCAAATTATGTTGTACTCATCCACTTAAGAATTGTGCCAGGTATGAAACAGGCCTGAGTAACTGTGCAGTCAATGGATACAAAAGTATATTAAAAGCATAGTTGAATGAGTCAATGAATGAATGAATGAATGCTGCTGTGTGGGCTGGTAAGAGTTAGATGTGCTCTCTTTTCAGAGTTCTCCCTAAAGGAAATGGAGGCAGAGGTGTGCCTACAAAGCAGGAGACAATTACACTTCTCTGGGAGAAAGGAAGATGGACCAGTATAGACTCGTCCTCTGTTTCCTGTGACATATTTTCTACTCCATTATTTTTCTTCCTTAAATCTTTCTAAGTTTGCATGGGATGTGAAGAACAGCCTTATGTTCTATACTATGATGGATGGAAGGAAGAAGAGGGTCTCAAACAGCTTCGAACACTGGATGAAATTTTCCAACAGAAAGGGCTTCATCTTGGCCATAAAGAGATCACAATATGTGATGCTGAGCCAACCTAAACTATCCCATTGTTCTCAAGTGTGACTAAATACTGACTAATATTGCTTCCTCCGGGACTTTTTCTCCCCTGTCAGTACAATGGAAAAGTTCCGGGCTGTTGTTATAGTTCACAGTCTGGACAGAATGACTTCCTCACATAGCAACCGCTTGAGACAGAGAAAAAGGGGAGGGGAGGAGAACTCAAGTCTCCAGAGAGTACCCGTAAGTTTAGCAATTTTCTTTCTTTCTTTTTTTATTCTTGGATGTTGTTTTTGTTGCTCTGTGCTATTCATAAATGCCGTAAGTAAAACAGAAATCTAAGTTAGAAGGGACCTGGCCCAGTTCTACTAGTGAGAAACCGACACTCTTCCTTCCCAACCTGAGCTCTGCAGAGTTACATCGACCTCCCCCATTTAAGGGGTTGAGCCCGGATATAAATGCTGTCTTTACTCGGGAGCTTCTAAAATAAGTCCTCATATCTTTAGGCTGCCAACAGTTTCTTTTGCTTCCCTCTAGAATATTCTTATTAGTTCTGTCTCCTGGGAAACAAGTGACGTTTGCATAGAGTAAAGGAAGCCAGAGCCTTGCTCCACGTGGACTGTACCACCAGAGACAACTGGTAGTGACTCCTCCCAGAAAGACAATGGAAAGGAGCAGAACAGAAGCTCCGAGGGCGTCTTCAGGGAACGGAAGTAGAGGGCGCTGTTCACTGGTGCCTTTGAGATCAGGTGCGTCTCTTCTCTCACATCCATGGCAGATGGTGGATAACCAAAATCGTTTGAGGACAAGCCTTTCAGGCAGGATGAGTCCCAATGTTTCCTATATTCTTTTCTTCCAAAACCTTGGAAGACATCAGCTCCTTCCTTAGCTGACATCTTCTAACTTCAGTCTCTCTTAGTTTCTACCATCATTTTTCTTCTGAACTACTCATTGGCAGTCTCAGATCTCTGTCTCCTCCAGCCAAATTGGTGGCAGTGGGGATCACCTAACCCATGCTACTTTCAGAGAAAGCCTGCTATTCTTGGGCAAAAGGGAAAAACTCTTCTTTCTGAGAGATTTTGTTTATTCCATCATGAGAAGCTAGACTATTCACAAGGAGGCTCATTCCCCCTTGGAAAATCTACCAGAGCCCCTTATAACTGTGGGATTCACTTTTCCCACCATATGAGTCATTTCTATAACCTCTAAATTTCCAGTAGTTTGAGGGTCAAAGGATAAAGCAGACCCCCAAAGGCCTTTCAGCTCCCTGGGAATTAGGAAAAAGGATTCATGACATGGCAAAGTTGTTTGCTTTTTTCTTTTCAACTATGAATGCTGGCCCCAAAACCACAGCATCAAACACAGAAGTTCTGCTAACTCATCACTATTTCAGCTACTAATTAGGACTAATATTCACAGCAGATGAGTCTATGGGGGCAATAAACCACTTCTTCAAGTGATTAAACTTCCAAGCAAACACTCTTTGATGACAAGAATAATTCCTTTGCAAAGGTTTTCTGAGACAATGTAAAGGACCTCCATGAATGGAGGATCAGCAACCTGGAACCCTGGATGTGCCAGACACCCTGTCTCTTCTGACCAGACATTTGCTCTACCTCCTTAGTTCAGGTAAGCTACTTGTTTCAGTTACCAGCACATCACCAAATTCAGAATGACAGTGTCCAGAGACTAGGTCATGTTACACAGCATAAGTATTAGCGTAGCTGGTGAAGAAGTCAACTGCTACTTCTGGAGTAGTGGGTCCCCAATTTAAAGAAGTGATTTTAGAGGGAGTGTGGTTGGAAATGAACCTAAGACACTATACTAAAGTGCTTTTATTTCATAGCAAAAATGCAGGTGTTCACTCCAGATCCATTTCAGAAGTACTCACTTAATGTACCTTTAAAAAATCAGATAAAATCTATATACGCTCACTTTAGAAAAATAGAAAGTACAGACAAGTAAAGAGAAAGTTTTAATTTTCCATAAAGCCATCATCTACAGTAGATTGGGTCAGTCTTGATACTTTGAGCTGGATAATGCTTTATTGTTAGGGCTAACCTACACACTGCCGGGAGTTTAGCAGCATCAAAGACCCTGTGTGCTAGCTGTCATTAGCACATTCTTCTTCCTTATTTGTAATGATCAAAAAAGGGTCATGCCACACTGCCAAATGCCCCCTAGGGGGGAAATCACTTTCACTGACAAAGACTACTCTAGACATAACCACTTTTCTTGCATGCATACAAGTGAAAATACATTTTAAAAGGCAGTGTAGTATACTACCTTATAGTTCATGGTTACTCTTATCATATACATCTGCATATTTACCTCGAAACAATCCATGTCTGCTTTACAGTATCACCTTAATGGTTGCATTGTGTTACATTCCATGACTGTACCATGCTCTAAGGTCTGGACACTGAGATTATTTTCAAGGGTTGTAAGAGTATTAAAATGCAAACAATTATTATTCCTCCTTTACTTTCCAAAATGGAAGATGGTTGTATACTGTATATAAGTAAGAAAATAAATCCTTCTACTGCTTCCTTCTGCTCACCTCCACCACAAGGGAGTCAAGAAATGGGGAGAATCTTCATCCAAGGCCTGGTGACACTTCTGAGTGATTAACAAGGAACGCCCTGAGTACAAAATATTCATGGTTAGTCTCTGATTAGGCTAAGGGTAAGCACTGAGAAATAGTAAGCTAGATGAATGTGGGAAAATATAAGGAAAGAGAAATAGTTGCAGAGTAGGAAGCTGAAATGGAACTGAAGAATAAGGAATCTTGGAAAATAAAAGCAAATTAATTGAAAAGAAGCTTAGAATGAGGGACTATGAAAGCACAGAAGGTGCCTTTCTGCTGGGATATCAATTTCTCTCCTGCCCAATCCCTCAGTAAAAGCTGACCATGCTCCTTACCTGGGGCCCTAGTACCTTTAAAATCATAGGATATTTGGGCTGGGTTGTGTCACACAGGTGGACATTGTAGAAAAGAGACAGTAGGGGTGGGGTAAAACACAGAGTATGAATGGAGAATTAAACCGAATTTGCAGCCAGAGACCCCTAGGAGAATAAGAATCACTGGAGATAATTGGAATTTAAGTCACAAGGTCTTCAATGTGTCTGAGATGAGTGGTGGACCCAATCTTGTTTAAATACAAAAAGCCAAATGGACCTGGATCAGATAAAAAATGTGAAGACTGTCTAGTCATCAATTACTTAAATCACATTTTGGGCATTTATAAACAGCGTCTTGAACATTTTTGAAGCTGATTATTAGCATTCATCTTTTTCTTTCAGGGAACAAGAGAATGCATGCTTGTAGCACTTCTCAAAACTTTTGTCCAGATCCCTGACAAGACAGTTTTAATTGCTCATTGGTTTTCTGTACCATCAGCAGGGATGACAATTTCCTCTTCCCCACCAGCTCACCAGCGGTTGGTATATATTCTTTCTATCTGGTAAGTACACGAGCTTCCCCTGGTGCACCGGGTGGGGGAGCTAGAAGCAGAACCTGTGACATTTTGACTTCAAGTCCTTGCACTTTTCAAAACATCTACTATGCTGCTTCTTTTATGAGAACTGGGGTACACAACCGTTGAGGGATTCATCCAGCATCAGTCTTTACCTTGTCACTCTTCTGCTTAACCATATTGCTCTGAGGCTAAAGCCCAAACATTTTCAGTGGATTGGACAGCCCTTCTCAACTTAGTCTTTACTTACCTCTCCATCCTTTTCCTGTCTTGAATTTCAAGTTCTTTCCATCAAATTGCCTTTACATTCTCAAATGTACATTGCTCTGTCTTGCCTCAGGGCCTTTGCATAGATTCCTCCTTTTCTCCTCCCCCGTGATTGCCTGGGTTAACTTCCTCTCGTCTTTCAGATTGAGTTTAAACATCAATTTCTTTTAATTGTATCCTAAACACAAAATCCAACATGTAGAGTTTAGTCATCTCTGTCCTGGCCACCCCAATGGCTAGCAGATTTGTAGTTTGAAATATGTTAAATTATTTCTGTTCTTATGTGTCTGTCTTTGTGACTTGTAAGCAATGTGTTGTTCATCATTATTATTTCTGTGTATTTCTATAGTACTTTTTTATTTCCAGGAGTGCTCATAAATTGTGTTGTCAAACTCGTCTAATGACCTGTCTGCTCCATTATTCTTGAAACGTTATAGGGCATCATCCATATTTATAAAACCTAAGATCAGCTTTTGCTGAGCGTTACTTGCCCTCTTAGATGAAAAAAGACTATCCCAGGTTAGCACAAACTCACACAGTTCTGAGGGTTTTACAAACAGCCCACTTCGCTGAGCCATGCTCCCTGCTTGGCATCTGCAGGCATTTGATTACATGATCTGTGCTCAAAAGGAACATATTTCTTGTTAATATCAGGAAAAATCTTCCAGTGTAAGAGCTGTCTGACAATGGACTATGCCCTCTTTTTTTTTAATGTTGTAACATGGCCTTCTGCACATGCTCCTTTATAACACCTGGCTCTGCCAACAAGACTAGGAGGTGCCAGGGGCCAGGAATTAACCATGCTCCCAACCAAGGCATCTCATGCCAGGTGGTCTCTGAGTGTGTGTGGAGCCAAATTGAGCTAAACGACTGTCTTGGCAGCAGATAACTTTCCAAGACTCAACAACTTGCTTCCAGCCCAGCCAAAGGCTTGCTGCTCTGAGGCAAATGTCACTGTGGTAGAGCTGTCTTAATGAGAAGGCATGCTTGCTTCTCTTCTGGGGGAGTTTCCTAGAGCGATGCTCTTAGAAACTCCTTGGCAGGAACCCTCAGCCAGGCTTGGCACTGACAGAGTACTCCTGCTGGCATTAACAAGCCTCTTATTTAAATGTAAATGAGATCTCAGTGCCAGTTTGTGAGTGAAACACATCGCTTGTGTTAAACCAGAGCTGGGAATGCTACAACACACCAAATGTCAGCTTGGTTTCCACTTCCCCACCACATCCGTAGCTCAGTGTAGATCTCTTTGCCTTGCCTTCTCTATCTGCAGAGTTGGGAGTCCTCCGGCAACTGGAAGAACTTGTGACATTCAGGGAAAGGGAAGCTCATGCCACAAATCTGCTTTAATGTGACCCACAGTACCTCATTTCGCTAGGCGTGGATGGGTACATCAGTATTACATCAAATTCCAATCAACAAAAGGGACTTCAAGGCCCATCAGGCCTAGCAAAGGGCCCAAGCTCCTCCTTCTAATTGCTGGCTGTATGGATCCAGCTGTCCCAGGAGCCCACCTATGATACCCATGCTCTCATCCTGAAGTGCTCTAGTTCTTTCATCCTAGCTTATGGCTCTGTCTACCAAAATACACAGAGTTTGGTGATCTTGCCTTAATATCTTCTCCTGCTTAACTGTCTATTTCTCAGCCTCTATCATCTATCTTTCACCTGATATCCAAATTTAGCATTTCCCTCTTTATTTCAGATCTTTCTGGGATTGATTTGCCCTCCTCCATCATGTTAGCATCTCTCTCCTGGACACCACAATGGTTAGCATATTTGCAGCTTGTAAAATGTTAGATTGTTTCTGTTCTTTTGTGTCTAATATCACTGGGCTATGCACATACCTTGAGGCCAAGCCTGCCTCCCTCCAATCCTATACTATATCCTAATGAATGAATAAATGGAAGAGTGGAGAAAACAGTAGATCCCTACCAGGATCTTACTGCAAGAGACCAAGCAGGGCTTAATTCCATCTCACCATCCTTCAGTCTGGCATATAATTTCTAGCCGAGGGTATTACTCAGGGTTCTCCAGAGAAACAGAGTAAATAGGTTAAGTATATAGATAGTCTGTACATATATGCTCATATGATTATAGAGGCCGAGAAGTCCCATCATCTACTGTCTACAAGTTGAAGAACTAGAAAAAACAGTAGTATAATTCAGCCTAAATCCAAAGGCCCAAGAATTGGAAGCTCAGGCATACAAAAGCCAGATAGAGGAAATAGATGTCCTGGTTCTGCCTCAGTATGAAACATATAGTATGATCCCAAATAAATGTTTTTCCCTCAGTTTTCCTATGTATAAAATGAGGTCATTGGGCTAAATAAGTCCTAGAAAGAATCCATCGGAAAAGAGCACAATACAAGTCAAGTAGTCACCAACTTGTTCATCTAATAAATATGGAGCACCAGGTGAATATCTGAAAGATGCTGGGATCAGCAGATAGCATTGAAGAAGGGCAGATGTGAGCCTTACCCATATGAAAGTCCCAGTCAAGTGGGTGAGACAACCATTAATTAAGGGATAGAGATAAAAATAATATTATAACTGTGATAGCACTATGAAGGTTAGAGAAATGGTTCTTTGAGAATTTCAATAGAATGCTTTCAGGGACTCTAAATAGTACATGTCCTCCATAGTGCAAGAATACAGAGAACAAGAGGGCAAGAGACAGTGGGTGAGAATGTACTTGTGTGTATAATGAAAGATGAAATTGGACGGCGGGTTAGGCTGGGTCTGATAATAAAGAAAATGATGTCACATTGTACAAGAATTAAATCATCCAGCAAGAACTGGATGGAGAGCATTGTATTTCATTTATCCCTTTGTTTGTCTCTTTCCCAGATTCAAGGCAACGCATGTAGAGCCTGGTGTAGAGTGGGTGCTCCGTGTATGTTTCTGGAGCAAATACATTCTTTTCTTACTATACGAGAAAAGGAGACACAGAGGTGTTAAATGCATTGTAGAAGGTCACTTAGCCTGTAGAGAGCTAGAAATAAGATCTAAATCTAACTCTAAAATCTTGCAGCTATTTAGAACGAACCACAGGACTGATTCCTACCAACAACTCTTACTCCTGTGGCGGTACCAAGTGGGAAAGACCATGGAGAGAGATAGTCCCAAGAGCCAAGCACCACCTTCTCTTTCCTCCGTAGGCCCCTTCAGCTTCTCCTATTTCATGTTATTGTTATCTGCCACCATGAGTCCTCGCTTTAGTGATAAGGGGAATTAAAATGAAGGTGATGCTATGAACTTATTACAAAAGCTGTCATTGGAAAGGAAGAGAGAAGATGGGGAAAGGACACGGGCTTGAGCAACAGCTGGAGGATCACATTCTCCTGAAGAGGATCAGACTCCCTAAGTGACTAACAGGCCTGTATGCAGAGCTGAGAAAGATTTGATTCAGAGTTTTACAAAATAAAGGTCAAACTTTGCTCTTCTTTTAGTTACCTACTAGGCATTTATAGGCCCAAGTGAAGAGTCAAGGGGTATGCTGTCTGTTTTGCTTTTAACAAAAACTACTTTCAAATTCTTGACTGCCTTCGAAGAAAACATATCATGCTTTGGGTGAGTAATAGGTTAAGGGCCTGGGAGGTTGTTCCTTGTCTTTATGGTGGTTACTGATTATGTCATGATTATGTTGTTACTAGCATCTCTCTGTTCAGAGACAGAAAGACACAGACCTCGCCTGAGACAATCACAGGCCTCTCTCTCTCTCTTTTGCTCTCTCTCTCTCTCTCTCTCTCTCTCTGTCTCTCTCTCTCTCTCTCTCCATTTCTTCCTCTTAGAGAAACATTGGAGCAAAATATCTGGGAGGCTGTCAGCTGGGCAGTCATCAGATTTACAGTGGCAGTATGTCAGAGGCTAAGTGGAAACTACGGAGATGTAAAACATCTACTTCCTTGAAATATTGCCTTCCTCTGTGAAATGGACACAGGAAGTGATCATTGCTCCTTAGTTCTCTTTATTTAAGGAGCGTCTCTATTACTTTGCAAGAGCACAAGAGCACACATGATGCTGCATTCTGCCTGGCCGATGGCAGCTGTTCTGGTAAGGGATTCATGAGTGCTTCTGCACACGAGGGCAAGAAGGGGCGAGAGGACTCACCTCTGGGAGGTTTTGGTTCAGCTAGGACTTGGGCTGTCTCATTAGCCTTTGGCCTGAGCATTTGAGTTATGGAAATGGATTTCACATCAATGACATTCATGCATTTTATGTTTAGAAAGTGCAGTACAGCCTGATGTTGTTTCAGGTCCCCGGCTCTTTGTGTGCTTCCTGTACTTATCAAGATCAGAGTAAACAGTCGTGATCCCAGAGCTAAGATTCTGCCCCGAAGTTAATTCATTCTTCAGCTGTATTTCCCAGCTGCTCCCCCTGCCCTCTGTATGTGACATCTATGATACGAGAACAAAGCTTTGAAGCTACATTGAGGTCATCCAGAAATGGGATCTATTTGAAGAACAGTTCAGCAGATGACTATATGCAGTGTTGGCCAAGAAGAAAGTTTCTCAGGAAAGGGAATGAGTGCCCAAATAAAGCTCCACAGAATTGCGTCGCATTGAGAGAAGGGTCACCATTCATTTTCAATGTTATACCTATTCACCTTTGATCTGCCTGCTACCTCAATTCATGCCAGAGCTTAGGAAAAAATACAGTTACAATAAACCTACAGTGATAGTTTTATACCAGTCTGTGAGGTTTAGGAGCATCTGGCTGCTTTGAGTAACTTTGAACCCACGGAAGACCATACTATCTTAACATGGAGAGAAAAATAACTCTGAATGCTTGGAGGGCACCTCTGTAAATGCTGGTGCCCCACTCCATCACCAGAATCAACAGAAAGAACTAGAAGGAGGAAAATGAGATATTTCAAATGGGTGCTGTGTATGTGACTACATTGTGAGTGGTCTCCTCAACTTCTCAGAAACAGTTAGAGAGGACTTTATCGGGATTGTAGATACACAAGTATGGATTAGACAAGGATCAGGAAGGCCCGTTAACAAAAACCATGGCCCCACACTACCAGGTTAATGTGGTGTATGGAAAATATAGACTTATTTTTATGATTATCATTGGCACATAAAAGCCGTTAGTGTCTAGCATTAATAATTACTCACTATGTGTAATACAATCAAAATTTGTAATACTGATTTAATGGAGTGTAACTCTTCACAATATATCAGAGCTATCCATTTCATTCTTCCTGTGGTGTGTCCAGAGACACCCTCCACATGTGTTTAGAAAGATTTCCAATACCTACTTATGTTTTCCATATGCCACCCAAAATGGTCATCCTAGGAGAACCACCACTTATGAACTGTGACCACAGCCACACTACTTAACCTCTCCAGGCCTCCGTTGCTTCTCCTGTGAAATGAGGATGATGATGCCAGCTACCACTGCTTCACGGGATCTTGCAAAACAGTAAATAGTGAACATGCAAAGTTCTTTGAAAATTGTACATCAGTGCAAATATATAAAAGGGGTCATTCAGTGCCTCTGTGAGAGCAGGGACTGAAAGAATATTTGCTGGTTGTCTTCTGGTATTATGGGATTTGTTTCCTTTCTTCTGGAGGTTATTTTTCCCACAGTTTCCTGTTCTTCTCATTTGTCTAACCAGGAAGTCAACATTTGAATCTGACGATTGAAGAACCCTCTCTTTATTCTTTCTGCTAGGGCGGATGTCCTGTGTGCGGAGCCTAGAATGGTGAAGTAAGTGTTATGTTCTCAGAGTTGAAGAGCATAGTGCTTCCAGGTCCTGAGGATGGACCTTTCCCACTGGTTCATCACTTTGTTTGGTTCCTTCATTTTTTCCCACCTAAAGAGAAAAGGCTTCAGTTTCCGAGCTGCCACAGTATGAGCCCAAATGAGTCACTTCCTGTATTAGTTGCTATAGAGCTTTTCATCCCTGCAATGAAATACTGGAGATGGGCTACTTATGAAGAAAGTAGGTGTAGTTAGCTCACAGTTTTGTAAGCTCAAAGCTCATTGGCTTAGTCTATGGTAAAACCTAACAGTAGATGGGGTCACCTTATGAAAGGAGAACATGTGGGGGCAAAGAGTCACAACTTGAACTGGGAAGTAGAGGAAGAGAGACCAGGTTTGCTTTTTTTATAACCATCTTTTCACAAGAGCTACCAAGTATTTCCAGGAGAAAGAACTACCTTGATGCCTTCTAAAGTCATTGTCCCTGGTGACCCAATAACTTCCCACAAGGCCTCATGTCTTCAAGGTTTCTCCACCTTTTATTACCACTGCCACAGTAGTGAAGCTCCCCCAAAAATGCACCCTGCTTGAGGAAACTTCAAACTATACCCAAACATAGAACTCCCTAACTTGATTGCTCCAGGTTCTTCCACTGCAACGTCCTGGCCTTCCATTCACAGGAACCAGAGCAGCTCCACATCTACTTGTCTTACCTTGGCTGATTTTACATAAGACTTAATGTTTTTAAGCCACTTGGGATAGATTTTTATCTTTTCTTCCCCTGACAAAGTTATTCTTGCCTTTTACCTGTAGATTCTCTGATCCCTTCCTGGGAAAGTCATGGAACAAACTACAAATGGAGGCCTTAAACATTTTTAATTGACAAAAGTATAAAGTAATGCCTGTCTAAATACCCAAGTGGATTCTTGTCAATGATTCTCACAGCATGTACTTACAGTGATTTCATTCTGAGCCTTGGCAAGAAACTCCTAGTAAAAGCTCTGCTTTCTTTGCAAATATGAAGATAAGTCAACCTCAAAGGGTTGGCTAAGCTTTCTGTTTCAGTCTGGCATCAAATTCATTTAGCTTTGTGGTGCTTACCTATTAAAGACAGCAAATTTTACTAGCCAGTATAGCAAAGGCATAGTCTGTCCTAGGATATGTAGAATTTAGGAAAATGGATAGTGACTTTCTATTGGAGCCCATATTGTAGATGTCTAATCTTCCAGAAAATAATTAACTAAATAAAATACTAGCAAAGCCATTATCCTGTTGTGACTAGTTATGGGACCCTTTATGATTTTATTTGGCATAAAAAGACCTGGAGGGCCACAAGACCTACCCCTTTATGTTCAATCTAAACTTGACTTATGCTTTTTCTCTCTTTAAAAATCTCCTAGAACTCATGTCTGAGAGACAGAATGAAATGCCATTTGTGCTCATTCAATGTATAGTAATACTGATGAAGGAAGGCCTGAATCTTAAAAGTTAGAATATCTGGGCACATCTCTCTAGGTCATTTCTTCAAGCCTTTGCCAATGAAGTAGTACCTGTTGTTGTTTTCTCTCATGCTACAAAAGGAAGGGATCACATTCTGAACTGTGGAATTTTGGCTTGGGAAAAGACCTATGAGATCAAACTGTTCAACTTTTACAGTCAGTTGGAATCCCCACCCTTCCATCCCCTATTGAGCTCTATAGTTGAACAGCTCTGTAAAAATTTTTTTTTCTTATCTATATTTGCTTAGGTATAGCTCACTTGTAATTTGTAGCCATTGGTTCTAGTATATTTTCTGATGTCACGTGGAAGACACAAGTGCAACAAATTTGTCTTCTTCTCTTCCTGGCAACTTTTCCTTGACTTGAACATTGTAAATATCCTCTTAGGCAGGGAAATAAATCTTTCATTAACCTCCCAAAGTATGATAGAGAGTTTAAATCATCACCTCCCATTGTCCTACCATTACCCTATGGGGTGGGATTACTTGAACCTCATTAGCTCATTGAGAATCAGAGAGGGAGGATCTCAAGGCCACCCACCTTGGAGGTGGCCTTTCAGGAATTTGAGGCCAGCCCAGTCACATTCCATCACTTTGTGTTGCTTCCCAGGACAAAGGAGCCTGTCCAGCCCTCTGCAGGTGACACGTCTCAAGTGCTGTGATTCTTAACAAAGACAGAAACTGAACCAGAGGATCTATAGGTGGCCATCCAAACCTGTATCTTAAGCCTTCTATACTGTCACTTTAACCACTATATACAAATAAATACCAAGCTCCCATTGCTTCATCTTGAAGGAAATGTAATATTTGGGAGGATTTTAGGGAAAGATGATCTTTTCTGCCTGCCAGTTGGCATTTTGTTCTCTAAAGTTCTACCTCAGCTTCTTCCTTGGCTTCCTGGTCACCAGGTCTGATGAATGATGTCATCTTTCCACACCTCTTCATTAGGATCATGAAATCAAAGCTCCGTCCTGACCTGGAGTTTCACTCTCTGTTGCTCCACAGATATGAGGTTGCCATATAACAGCCTCTGTTTAAGATGTGAATGATGGAGGGAACACAGAATGGCAAACAACTTCCAACTGAGTATCAGACATTACTGACAGTGTGTGGACACCCACCATCCAAGGAAGTTCTTTGCTGGTGCTACTCCCCTCATGCTTTATCCTCTCTAAAAATAGTTCCTTCTCTAATCCCATCACCAAAGCACTCACCTCTTTACCCTTCAAGGGAAGTAGAAATATTTTCATATGCATATGGTCATCTCAGTGTAATGAAGAGATCGCAACACATCCATCCTTATGTAAAGTATTTATCTCTTCATTGGCTTAACTCATCCCTCCAGACTGAGCCTTAGCCCTGTCCTATATCAAGCAAAATGCAGATCGAAGTATTTTCTTAAAAAAAAAAAACAAAGAGCAATTTTTCTCTCAAGGAATTATACGTGTGCTCCCTGGAGTGGAAAATATTTGCATCAGTATTAAAGAAGGAAAGAAGAAGGAAGGAAGAAGGAAAGAAGGAAGGAAGGAAAGAAAGAAGGAAGGAAGGAAGGGAGAAAAGGGAGGGAGAAAGAGGGAGAGAGGGAGGGAGAAAGAGAGGACAGAGGGGGGCTTTTCAGGAGATTGTAAGACTGTCTACATTCAGAACAACAAACCCTAATATTGGAGTCAAAAGCCCTTTCTGAAACAGGCTATGAGTAAAATTTATTTGATTTTAAAGTACATAAGACTCATTGAGTCAGGTCAAAAATCAGTATTTGCTCTGTCACATTTTCTACCTTAAACGGAGCAAAGAAAACCACAGAAGACATCTAGGGTTAAAGCAGTGCACTTGACTGCCCACCTCGGTGAGTAGAGACCCTAAAGCAGGAGGCAGTCTGTGAAATCTGAAGGTTGCTGCAGTGGCAAAGTATTTATCTTTTCTTTATTCCTCATAAGGAGTTGATCGGACACTCATATAACAAGAAAGGTTAGCAAGGGAAAAATATAACAAGTGTATTTAATCGGAGTTTACAGAGCTTTCAGATATGAAGACCCAAATCCCCAGGTAAAACTAGTTTTGGGGAGCTTAGATTCAGTGAAGCATGGATAGCTATGTAGAAATGTGATTGGACAAAAGGGCATGAGTTAATGTCACAGCCTGAGGAGGGAATCCAGCAAGATGTATCAGCTCAGCATCTTCATGGCCTGTCTGTGTGAGTTTCCTTCCCTCTGGACGTAAAGCAGGATAACTGCCTCATGAGAGTCTTTGAAAGAGAAGAGAGGAGGTGAAAAAACGCCCTTCCTAGGTCTTATGGTTTGCTTTCCAAGACAGGAGTTCCAGTTCTCCTGATCCCTTGAGGGAGAAAGTCTGAAAGACCTGGCTTCGGAAGTGTTTCCAACCCCCTTCAGGTCCAAACACTCAGCAAGACAGCATTGTGATTTGGAGTACCACACTTTGACCCTCGCATCTCAAACTAGGCAGAAGATTGAGAAGCAACATATCAATCACTTCAAGCCCTTCCTTCCTTCCTTCTTCAAGCTGTGGAGCTGTTCTCCAGGGTAGAAATCATTTCATGGCAATATATTCAAGAGACAGCTTAAAAAATGTATCTCTTCCCCATTTACCACTTTAGAAGCAGAATCCAGTGTCTAACTGAGAATCCTTTCCCCCTAAGTACTCCATTCTCAACTTTTGTTAAGTAACAGAGTTGCTGTGAAATTATGTACTGTATAATTTTATCATTTAGCAATATGTAAATCACGAGAATAAAGGAAGAGAGAGAAGGCAACAGAAAAGGGATGACCCTCCATTGGCGTTTCTATGTTGTGTTGGTTACTTTTATCTCATTGCTGAGACAAAATACCTTATTTAAGGAAGGAATTAAGGAAGAATTAAGGAAGGAAAGGCTTATTTAGCTCATAGTGTGTGGAGGTTTCAGCCCATACTCGGCTGGCTCCAAGACAGAGTGGCACATGGCAGAGGGCAACAGTTCAGGGTGGGGGAAGACAGCCAAAGCATGAAGAGCACAAAAGGAAGAGCAGTGGCAAGCAGCCTCTTTCCCTCCCTTACATTGTATGCAAGCTACTTGCCCCAGGGCAAGTGTAGCTCTCACATCCATGAATTAAACATAAACTCTAGAAGCCCTTCACTTGCCTGCATGAAGCTTGGGGTAGGTACATCCAGACACAAACCATAACATATATGGAGAGATGGGCAATGTAACATGAGTGGGAGAGAGAAGCCCCCAAACCACATGGCAGAGCAGAGGTTCTGTTCCACTTCCCCCGCTTCCATAATGCTGTGCTCTTAGGCAAATCACCCCATCTTCCTGAGCCTCCAGGTTCCCTTCAGTCAAAAATGTTCACATGTTCCCAGCTCCTACTGGCACAGATCGTGGCTCAGAAGCTTCATAATGAACTGGTGACTGAATGAAGGAGGGCCTGGTCTGCTGCCTTGCATGTTGTTCACAGGGTGAGACAATAACTGTAATCACATTGAAAATGTTATAAAATGCTCGCTACGGAGAGTGTGCCTTAAGCCCTACTAGAGAAAATACTGGCAAATACTTTTTAAAAACACACAGAAAACACCTTTCCTTGCCTTGTTTACTGATAAAGTGCTCTGTTTCTGTAGAAACAGACATAACACAATAATGTTCCAAAGTACAAGTGTCTGTCGCAGAAGACATCACCTTTAACTTCCTTGGCTGTCCTGTACACATACACATGAGAAAAAGGTGACACAAGCACTGATTTCAGTGAGGCTACGAATAATGTTCTGCATCTCATGTCCCCCAGGGGCTGATCCTGTGCGGTGCTTCGCTGGATGCACCTCTCAGGAGTAACTGTCGGTGCCCTTCTGACTCTCTGAGTACGCAGGGTGACAGGGCGTGGCTTGTGTGTAGCACACCTCATCATGGCTGGGGCATGCTGACCCCCTTAGACTGTCACATGCACTCCTCAAGGGATGGCACCCTTAGCCCCAGGCTGCAGAAAGCATCTTTGCCCTGGAGTTTGCTTGGAGGGACCCAGAATCACACTCTTTATCCTCCTTAAGAGAAGGGGCTCTTATTTCTGTGGTCTCATGAACTCAGGCTTTACCCACCAGGTTATGGGAAATGCAACCCTGGCTCACCTCTTCCAAAGCAGGAAATTGCGTTTTCGATTGCATTCTTCTCTTCAAAAGATGCTGAGTATGCCAGAAAGGCCTACGTTCTGGGGAAGTAGTAAGCTGCTTCCTCGTCTGGATCTCAAACTTTTCCTGTCTTTGAAAAAAAAAAAAGTAGGAGATATCTAGACACTCTTCTACCTTATAATATAACATTCCCTCTTCTGAGCTCAGTGTCCCATGAGCAGCTCGATGTTCTGACTCAGTTGGGCTGATCTTGCGCTAATAGATAGAAGAATTAAATGACCTAATGAACTTGCCTGCTTAGACCAGAGTGGAAGACTTAGCAACTGCAGACCAGAAAATGGGCCTCACAGTTTCTCATACAGTGTCAAGATATACTTTAGTCATGGCTAAAATGCAGCAAAATCTAGTGGGAAAGCATGGACTTGGGATCACCCCATTTCTATATGTAGAAATGTTATATCTAGGGGTGGGGGGAAGTAATGAGACCTCTTTAATATTTCTCTTAGTCCTAAAAACTGAAATTTCTGCTGCCATGCTGTGTTAGTTATTTTTCTCTCATTGCTGAGACAAAATACCTGACATCCAAAGTTAAAAGGGGAAAGGTTTATTTAGCTCACAGTTTGTGGAGGTTTTAGTTCATACTTGGCTGGCTCCAAGGCAGTGTGGTGTATGGCAGAGGGGCAACAGTTCATGACAGTGGAAGACAGCAAAAACAAGCAAGCAGAAGGAAGGAAGAAACAAGCCTCTTTCTGACCCTTTTATCTTATCCAGGCTGCTGGGCTTAGAGAGGTACTAATCCAATCAGTGGACTGATCCAACAATCACACTTCCTTAATCCCAGCTTTAGACCATGAATTAGTCACAAACTCCAGATTCAGCTGCCTCTGAAAAGCCCACCCACCATAACTGCATGAGATTTTGAGGCGACCATCAAACAGAAACCATAGCACATGGGATAACAGTTACAGCAGTCTTTTAAGAAATTTATATGATCTGTGAACCTTATACCTGAAGAACAAGTGCCAGCCAGATAAAAGGCACTCTGATCACTCAGTTAAGGTCCATCTAAGGGTTGGTCCTCTAAGCTCTAAGGCTCTATCTACCTGTTGATGCCTCTACCTGAGGATGACTCACTGGTGCCTCAGACCCCACAGATGTACTGACTTGAACTCATCCCCTCAATTCCACATCTCCTATTCCCATATACACTTTGGGTAAATGCTTATCTAATTAGCCACTGAGCAAAGGCATCAGTCCAAGTTATTGCATGTATGTTTCCTGTTCCTCACCTCTTATCTGGATTTTTAACCTTCTACATAAAACTGCTTACCAAATCTTGACAAATTTACATCTTTAGTGTCTAAATTCTTCCCTCTTTTCCAGCCCTACTGTTGATGGTTTAACCATTCTTTCCCTCTTTTCCAGCCCTACTGTTGATGGTTTAACCATTCTTTATCACAGCTTCAAACTGGCCACCTTGTCCTGGTCTTTTGTCTTGTTCATCATCCACATTGCTGCTACACTACTCAGAAGGATGATCAATACTCAAAATGTTTAGGTTATCTTTCTGCAGAGAAAAACACACCTGGTTTTCTATGGCATTCTGTTCTGCTCAGCAAGGCCTGGACAATACATCATTATCATCTTCTAATAGTTCATTTATACCTTCTTATCAAGCACAACCTTACCTATCCCTCAAGATCTGTCCATATGCCACATCCTTTTGTGACTTCTTTCTTGACCCCCACACCCCATCTCAATGGAATTTATTCTGGCTTTCTTTGTGCTTGCAGAACACTTAATTGTTTCTTTATGTAGTAAGTAGACTAATGATACCCAATATTGCCCACATCCTAACCTTCTAAACCTGTGAATATATTACCTTACAGGGTAAAAAGATCTATAGCTGTAATTAGGTTAAGGATATTGAAATGAGGAAATTACCTTGCACTACCCAGATGGGCCCAGTGCAATACAGATGTCCTTAAAAGATAGAGACAGGAGGATAGAGAGGAGAGAGGAGCCTACAGTGATGATTTTGAAGATGGTAGAAGGAGCCAGGAGTTAAGGAATGCAGATTGCCCCTAACAGAGATGGCGAAACTTTCAGAGCTTTCAATGATAACAAATTCCTACTGCGGCACACAAGCCATAGGTTTGACACCACAACTGGACAAGGTAAAGAAATTCTCTTCTATGCCTTCTTCAGCCCCATGGATCGCAATGGAAATTTCTGACCTCCGGAACAGTATGACCACAATTTTGGGTTGTTTTAAGCCACTAAGTTTTTTGTAACTTGTTAAATAGCAGTAGCAAACTAATATATTCTACTTAACATTTATTTATTTATTTGCCTCCTACA
Source organism: Chinchilla lanigera (assembly GCF_000276665.1). Classification (NCBI taxonomy): domain Eukaryota; kingdom Metazoa; phylum Chordata; class Mammalia; order Rodentia; family Chinchillidae; genus Chinchilla; species Chinchilla lanigera. The sequence continues at coordinate 18,973,086 of NW_004955420.1, read as the reverse complement.
TGGTGTGCTTCTTAATACTATAAATTCATTGAGAGCAAGGGCCAGGCAGATTGTCTTATCCCCTGGTTTTCCTAACTCAGTGTTCTGTTCTTATAAATGTCTGATATGCCTTTGAATTTAAAACAAGTGCACTCTTTCGAGTGTCTGAATTGGAAATCAAATAGTCTTTTGAGTGGGGTCCCAGAAATAGACTGAAATTGTTGCACATGTGAATCCAGGCAGGCTGGAACAGATGCGTGGACATCATTTCAGGTGGTTGGTTTTCATTGGGTTAGTAATGCTGTCAGATTTAACACAAGCTTCTGCAGTGGTGGTGGAATTTATTAAGCAGCCCCTTGCAGGGATGCCTTGGGGCGTATGCTGTCATTTCATCTCTTGTCATTCACACTCCATGTTGTTTTTGTTCTTACTAAACTTACAAGGGAGTAAATACAAATGCTCTAGTACAGAAAGATACAAGGAGACCAAGGTTTTCACAGGTTATTGCAGTCAGGAGTTGTGTTCCATTTATCTCCAGTCCTGAAGTCAAGTAACTCTCAATGTGTTCATCTATTCCTTTACCCATAAATTAATTCAATGAATATTGAACATTTGCTATATGGGATAGATATATTCCACATATGAGTGTGGAATAGACATCAAGGACAAAGAGAAGAAAAAGATGAATAAAAGTCCAGAACATTAAGGAGCTCATATCAGAGAACAGACATGGCAAATGTATAAGCATGATTTTAAGAACTACACTAATGTGTGCTTGCACATTTTATCAAATTTGTCATATAACCACAGCCAAGGCAACTATGTGCATTGTCTGCCTTACTTTCAAAGCCCAGAGATAAGACTTTCCCTTCTCAAAGTATCCCTTTTAAGTCATGTTCCATAGGCACAGCTAGCTCCCACTAGGCAGTGTAGCTTTTCAGGTTCACAGTCCAAAATGATGAACAATATCTTCTTGTTTCCAAAGGGAAATCAGCATCCCTCTTCGCTGGGACTTCACACATCCAAATTATTAAACTTCCTAATTCTCTTAGCCTCAAATCTTGGCTGCTCTGTTGCGAGTTCATTGTGTGATATGCGCAATCCACCTCTAGCCTGTGGACCTTAGTTTCTTCTCCAACAAAATGAGTGAGATTGTTATTTTTGCCCTGCCTACCTTCTATGAGTTTTGTGAAAAGCAAATATGGTAACAAACAGCAAGGGAGGTTGCAGATTAGGAGCTGTTTTTATGTGTTAGTTGTCTTTGAAGCAACAATAGCTATTTGAAAAATATTCATAGTAATAGTTATTGTTGCTGTTTTTATTATCTTTATCATGGTTATTGGCATGGGAATCAGACAGCTGTCATTGTCAAGTGAGTCTGTTGTCACATGATCATAATAGGCTGCATTAGAAAGCATTCAAAGCCCACTTGCGTGAAAGGTCATGCTTAGTAAAACTCCATTGTCCCCTGCATCCCCTTCTCTCTTGGGACTACCACAGCAGATTTTAGCTAATGTGAGTATGCTCACTGGACAGGGAAAGGATGACCTAGATCTGAGCTTGCCCTAGGAACAGCCCTCTCCTTTCTATTTAGATAGAGCTAGAGGATCTTGCTTTGGCCTCTATGACCAGAATTGTTAAGGGTCTGCTGCCTGGTCCCATGGCATCCGATCTGCAGAACTTGGCTAACTTTTTTGCCTGTGACACACAGCTTTGTCTCTGTCCTTTTGACATAGCTGGTCCAGACATGTTTGCCTTCTTGGGCTTTGGGAAAGCAGAATGTTATGTTTTATATCTAGATGTCAGGTGACTGGATTAGGGAGACTTCTGTTAGGAGATGAGGTCTGTTTGGGAGAGGTAGGTCACTGGGAGCTTCGCCTAGAAGAGTTTATCTCCCTTCCCAGCTCCTCCCTTCACTCACGCTGCCTCTGGACATCATACAGTGAGCAACTGTCCTTTACCACATCCTGTGCCTTGCTGCCTTGCCTTGGAGCCAGCCAACTGCGGACTGAAATTTCTACAAACTGTGAACCAAAATAAACCTCTCCTCCTTGAAGTGGCAGGGGTCAGGTACTGTGTCTCAGAGATGAGAAAAGGGCTAAGACACAGAGGAAGACAAAATGGGGCTTCATGAGGATGTGTGACTTTCAGAAGGCCAGATCCCTCATTTGCTACTGATTCCTCAAGGTGCTTTTGCACCTAGTTAATTATGAGTCCCAGATTGGTCTCCTTAATGACTTCGATCTCCCTTGTTGATGAACTACAATCAAGGAAGTTTTAATGTTATTTGTGAATGCTGCCGCTTAGCAACGGGGCTTTTATGTTATTCTTCATTGGAATTTAGGAATTTAGTCCACAAAAGGGAGATGACCCTGTGCTAATATTTCCAGGATGAACAATTGCAACAGGATCTAGTGGTCCATCCGTCCCTGGACAGGAGTCCGAACATTGAGACTCCTGAGTCTTGATCCTACCACTTATTACCTTTTAAATTAGCAATCTTTTTCTCTTTTTTCTAACTCTTCTGTGAAATAAGCTCTCAGAACCTTCACAGTAAACAAAGAATTTTATATGTGCTGCATTAGTAATTAGAAAATGCTACGCCAACGTCAAGTAGTATTAAAAGCATTTACTGGAAGACTTTGAGTTTGAAATAAGAACATATAAACCCATCATTTACTTGATATGGAACTCTGAGCTGACCGTCTTCTCTCTCCCTACCAGTGACACAGCTGGGGAGTGGGTGGTAGTATGCCTTGCTGTGAGGGACAAATACAATATGGTAGAATATGCATTTGGAGTATTGAGAGTTTTGTTATAGTCATACATTGCTACTTACTCATAATGTCTTGAAAGCCCAAGTGTTTCCCTTTATGGGCCTCAGTTTAGTCATCCGATAAAGGCTCTGCTACTAAAGCAAAACAGAATAAACCAAGTAAGTACGTGTGAGGAGATCATTCGACTAGATGATTTCTATTATGTATTGCAAACCTATCCTAATAAAAAAATTGAAATTAAAATATAAGACCTTTCTGGTAGGTCATAAATTAGATAAATTTTAAAATTCTAAAAAATTAATAGGCTCAATAAAAAAATGCCATTCTAAATTCACACTTACCTGTAATTAGTGAAGTTTGAGCAAATGTATGAACAACTGTATTGGTCAACCCGAAGCACAAGTCTCAGACTCACATTTTATCCACCTATAAAGGGGAGAGGACAGGATTAAAGGGCTCAGCCATGGGCCCAGACTTCAACCCTGGGCAAGACTGGGCCTTGTTCTCCTCCTCGTCACACCAAAGGATATGGACTCAGTATTCCCTGAGGCTGTTTTTCATTTAAAAGCTCACGAATCTAACTTCTTTGAGTCTAACTTCTAACAAGTCCTGGGCACAAGGAACAGGCCGGCCTCATGTGTGTGCTGAGATGTGCCTGGTTGAAGCAGATGGAGTGTGTCTATCATGGCGGCAGCGTAACCAGTCTGGTCACTTCAGATGTCTCTCCAATTAACACTCATGGCGGCGGCCAACTGCTCAGGCTGCAGAACGGGCTGGTGGGGAAGATGGCGGGAATGCCTGGGCCTGCTGCCACACCTATTATCTAAGCCTCCACAGTGTCTCGGAGGAGTGGGAGGGGCCAGCCAGACTTCACAGTGTGTGTGGGGGGTGTGGGAGGTGGGAGGAGGGGTGGGTAAAAATGGAAGGTGAGAGGAGCGCAGAAAGATTTCTTTAGCTCCAGAGTCCTAGAAAGTTAGAAATGGAAAATGCTCATTCAGTAACAGCCCTTACTATATACTTTGATTTCACTTCCCTTTCTTCACTGCCGTGGTACTTGACACTATTTGAGACTTGATCACCTCTGGCTTCCTGCTTTCTGAACAATCTCTCTGCCTTCTGCATATTTATTTTTCAGCTCCTGAAACTATGCCCTGCCAGGCAAGCTGCCTGATATTTCTAAAATCTAAATGTTGTGTGTGTGATTATGCCATCCCCTGCATTTCAGTGCTTCCTCATTGTCTTCAGGAAAAAAATAAATCTAAACTTGAGAACCCGACATATACAGGTCCCTGGAAATCTGATTTTCCTAATCTCTCACTTCCTCTTTCCTTCTTATCCCATGATGTCTACTCATTGGGAAATTTCTTGAAATTCCTCGAACTCTCTCCTTTCCATATTCTTCCTTCTGCCTTACTTCCCCACTTTGCCAAAGAAGTGCTCAGGTTTAAATCTCAATTTAGATGTCACCTCTTCTAGGACCCACCCCAGGACCACACTCTGCATCCACTGAGTTGCATAGCTGCTGTCACCACCTCCTAAGGCGGCTGCCTGATGTCGCTCCACCCTCCTTCACTGTACTGTGGGCTTTCAGAGGGATGAGGATGCATTGGTTTTCTTCTTTAGGGCACCGGAGGAAAAACTGGCTCAAGGTCAGACACTTTGGTGACCTCCAGACTAATTTGTTCAGTGTGGTGTGTGTATGTTTCCTTCAGCTGTGACCTTAGTCAAGGGCAGCCACGTCACCAGAGTGGGCACATGATAAATGTGGATTGATTGAATGGGGGAACCCCTTCATCTTTTAGAACAGGGAACAGGTCTGGAAAGAGGAAGTGGCTCATCTGAGCGTACATGAACAAAGATCGAGGGAGCTTCTGACTCCTAAGCCGGTTTTCCTGCCACTGCCCTGTGGTCTCAGGTGGTTTTGACAAACTCTCCATTTGTGTGAGGAGCTCTTTCACTGGATGGTGTGCATGGGGATGTACAAAGGAAGCCCTCAGTTCCTCTGGTTTTCCATGCCTCCATGCTCCTGTGGAATTCCTGGACTTGTGAGCTGGTTATTGAGAGACATTGCATACCAGGTGGGCAGTGTTGAGCAAGACTGTTGAAAATATGTCAGGAAGCCCAGAGCTGGCAAGGGTGGGGATCTACAGAAGAAAACAAATAAAACAATGAATCACACATACTGTTTCAAGTGTGGATGTTATCTATGGGTCTCCTTGGCCAGCCAATGGCAAGAACCCCCTCAGAGTCTTCATCTCCCAAGCATCTAGAAAATCCCTGCCTGTGTTGATCTTGGGAGGGAAGCTTTGGCTATGAGCAAATTTTCCTGAAAAATCAAAACAACTTCTCAGAGTGGGCCCGGCTTCCAGGGGCAGCCTGGGAGCTGGGCACGGTTCCCTATGCCTGGGTGTGAGTGTGAAGTTTTCTGGAGGCGAGAGGGGCATCTGAAGGTCAAGCAGCAGGGAATCCAAACCTCTGCGCCTGATTTACAGCCCTGGGGCCTCAAGTCTCCTCCCTCTTAGCCCGCAAAACCCCCCAATTTCCTTCTGTGTGAGCCAGCAATTCACAGAGCTGGGAAATGAGATCTAACCAGTGGCTTTTTCTGGGCTTATGTATGGATTCTTCCCTAAGAGGACGGCAGAAGCGAACAGAAGTGGTTCTTGAAAATGTGGGCAGGAGAACATCAGGGTGAGTTAGAAAGCACGAGGGCTGGAAAGGAGTTGGCTTGTCTAGCCAACACTCTTGTCCTCTCGCTTTCCTTTTCTGTCCTGTTCTCCTCCCTCTTTTCTTACCATTTCCTTTCTTTTCTTGTGGCTTCCAAATAAAGTCTTACATAGAAGCTCAACATGCTCAATTTAAAAATAGAACTGCTCCAGGAGAGTCTGGTTTGGGGTCTGCTCTCCTTTCCTTGGCTCTTATTCGCCTCCCACTGAGCCTGCGGGGCCCTTACTTGGATGCGATCCTTGGACTTTTTAGATTGCAGGTTGGGAACACCGCTGTGATCCATCACCCTCGTTTCACACAAGGGGCTCCAGAGGCAGGGAGGTGGGAGGTTTTTGAAAAGTTAAAGGGGGAAATGGGGAAGGAACTGAGTTCTACAGGGACTGTCTTGGCTTTCTATGCTTCCTTCTCATAACCTGCGTTACAGTCCGTGTGGACCCTGTAAAGGCTCAAGCTTGCCTTCTACAGTGGTGTCTTACTTATTTTTCTCCTTGCTGAGACAAAAGACCCGATACCCAAAGTTAAGGGAGGAAAGATTTATTTAGCTCACAGTTTGTAGAGATTTCAGTCCCTAAGCTGCTGGCTCCAAAGCAGGGTGGCAGATGGCAGAGGGGCAACAGTTCATGGTAGTGGAAGACAGCAAAAGCGACAAAGAGAGACAAGCCTTTTTCTGTCCCTTATCTTGTATGCAGGCTACCCACCCTAGGGCAGGTTTAGCACTTACACCCTTAATGCTAACATTGGACCTGGAATCAATCACAAACTCTAGATTCAGGTACATTGGAAAGCCTGCCTCCTATGACTGCATGAGGCTTTGGGGGAACATCTGGACACAAACCATAACAAACGGGTACACTTTATTTTTGTTAAGGAAAATGTTAGTTACAATTTAAAATGCTATGTGTCCATAGCTCCAGGAAAGCAGCACCAAGTCAACCTGACTGCTGGCTTCCTTTTTGTGTCTGCTGCTGTGGTTCCTTTTTCTGCGCTTAGAGCAAGGTACCAGACCCAGTCCTGCATTAGGCCCTGCCTTTATAAACTCCCTCCAGGTGAGGTCTTCCCTTCTTGTTCATATATAGTCAAGAAGGAACTGAGCTTCTTCTCTTGTTGCCCACCCTCCCACAGCCCGGCCTTCCTCGGAGCCTGGTCCAGGTGTGGGAAAGTCTATCTGATCCTGAGACAGCGGAGAAGCCCTGACTCTCTCCTTTCCTGTACTGGCCAGAGGGGGCACATCCTTTGGCCAATGGTTTTCATGCTCCTCCCCCTCACTTGCTTGTGTTCTTCCCTAGCGCCTTTCCTACAGGGGTTTGGGACAACTTGCATCTGTGTTCTCCCTGGTTGTTTAGCAACTGCTCTCCAACAGACTGCTGCAGCAGGAGTGTAGCTTGGCTGTCATCTGTGGTGCCCTTCCCCTGCTCCTGCTGCTTCAGACATTGCTGCCCCCTCTTTGAAGAAGGTGGAGGGCATTCTAAGGTGACTAAGATCAGGAAAGGAAGGCTTGGGGCCCATCTCTGACCTCTCCAGTCCACAGGAGGTTGTAATGAACATAGCCAGCCCTCCCAAAAGTTCCCTGGTTTCAGCTTTGCCATTTTCTTGAGACACAACAGATGCCAATCAAAAAGCTAGTGTTGCCTGCTCCCTGCTGAACTGCAACCCTAATAGCTAAGCTGTATAGCAGCCCTGTGCCCACTTGAACCAATCACAGGCCTAATTTGGGCCAATTACAGGCCTGCAGCTGCTATATAAGCAATATTCCCCACACTTTGGGTGTTAGTTTTGGAGGGGTCTCTCCAGTATACTGACCCCTCTGTACTACTGCATAGGTCCTCTTAAAGACTCAGTTTGGTGATTGGTGGACCTGTAAACATACTGGTGATTTTTATCCTGAGTGGTGTGGATGGGATAGTCATTTCAAAAGAAAGAGTGATAAACACTAGGGACTGTCAACTCTAAAGAAATCCACAGACCAGTAACCAAGGAAGATCAGTGACAGAGACCAACCCCCAGCAAAGTCAATCCATGGCATCTGGCATATGCTGGCATCAGATGACAGAGGCCAGCAGTAGCAGTGACCAGCAGCCTGCTCTGCCAACTATTGGCATCCAGGCTTGTCCGACATTGTTCTGGCATTGTCTGGTGGCGTCAGAAGCACTAGCAGAGCTGCACATCGCTGATTCGTGATTTCCATCTGGATTGAACAAAAGAACCTTAACCAACTGGCAGCACTTCTAGGCCCTCACACTCAAGTCACTGCCCAAGTCCTTACTCACTGGTTCCCAAACATGATGTTCGTGTTCCACTTGCTACCAGGCTCCTCCTAGGAAGTCCTTGACCCAGAATCTGGCCTGAAAGCCTTTTCCCTTTGCCTAGGCTTGTGTTCTCCCAACTAGCTGATGCATTCTCGCTCCTTCAGGGCAGGTAGTAAGGAGACAGAAGAGGCTCACTAAACTTGAATATTCCAGGCCTCCCTCTCTGTCCAGTCCAGCTTCGCTAAATCCCACTCCTATCACTTAGCTCTTCTATGTGTGATCTCCTTGACTTCACATAAGAATTTGATGCGGTTCTGCTGAGATATGACTCCTCTACATGTCTCAGTAGAGCTTAGAACAAGATGCTCACAGGCTATTTCCAGAAACCATAACCATCCAACCAAGCCCAGCCATGTCCCAGACATTGCCAAATCCTTTACCTCTCCCTGGGTGCTGTAAGACTTACAGATTCTCTCCCACCACCTCCAGTCCACATTTGTGCCCAGAACCTTCCAGGGTACCTTGGAGTCAGGCCTAAAATTCTCAGACTGCTCCCTTTTCTCCCTCAATCCCAATGCCTTGTCTTTGCTTAGGGGCAGATCCAGCCAATTTAAGTCTCAAGAGCTCCTCCACAGTCTGTACATTTAGAACCAGTGAGGATCCCTGCCTGCCCATGCTGTCCCCATCTGCTCCTTCCAATACATGTACCAGAATTAAGACCCTGAACCTTCTGCCAGAGACTAGTGGAAGCTAACTTGATTCCTGCCTGGAAGAAACTGGTGGGGAAGGGGTGTAAACAATAATTTCTATCAGGTGTCCTCCACAGCAGACCTGAGCTGGCCACTTCACACTCTCAGCCCTCTAGGATCACCTCTGTCAGAGAGCTGGGCCATAAGAGAGGGGACCAGGCCAAGGTGCCTTCCCATAGAATTAGCCTGGCCTGTGGCTTTAAGGTTCTTGGTGCTACAGTGCCTGACTACTCAGAGTACTGACCAGGAAGCTCTAAGACATGGTTACAGAGGAAGTGGTGAACTACAAGTTTTCCTGAAACCAGGAATGGGCACTAGATTCCCAGGGCCTGGCCTGGTTCATGGAAGTAGGTGGTGAGTCTAATGGGGGGAGTAGAAGCACAGTTCTAGTTAGATATATGGGAAGCGCCCAACCATACCATTAGCAGAGAAGAGTATGCTTCATCTGGAATCCTAATCTTGGTTCCAGATCTAGAGATTGAGTGAAATTCCTAGATTAAGGGACCCTAGAGCCAGTGTCTCCTATTGCTGAAGAGCAGAGACAGATAGAACAAACTAAAACAGATTACTCAGGGGACCACCCGAAGGCCTTGGAGTCGCAACAGCTGCTCTACCTATAGTAGGGCAGCCCTTCTCCTGAGGCTCCCTCTGACCACAGCTCAAGAAGTGGCCCCTTCTGGAACTGATTGTAGGTGTCCCAAATGCCTCCAAGGAGCTAGGAACCCTCAGATGAGTTCACAGCTGGTTGAGAACCTACTCAGGATATGCCCCTTATGCAGAAGAGAGGCTGAGGTGGGTATATCTCCTAGAAAAGGTCTTTGTGTAGGGAGATCTTGGAAATTTGTCCTGGGTATAACAACCTTCTGTACAAGTACCCTGGAGAGCAGAGCCAGGAGTAGATTTGGAAGGCAAAGCTTGGTGAAGTCACGCTCTGGACTGCCAGCACTGCTGTTACCTGGTGACAGATATCCTTCAAGATGGAGTCTCATAAGTGTTTTCAAGGGCCATGCTCAGCCCAGAGCTCTGTTTTGACACCCTCAGGGCAGCTTTCTGAACTCACTTCCCGTGGCTGTGGGGCCAGGAGCTCAGACACAGGAAGTGTGGTCCTCAAAGCAGTACAGACACAAGCCCCTTGTTTCATTTCTCTGACTTCAAGTTTCATCTTGAAAATAGGGTGATAGCACCTGTATCACAGGGCTTTGAGGGTTCAGCTAAATTCCAAGAAATTTCCCCAGAAACAGATCCCTGGGTGCCTATTTTCTGAGTCTGATTCTAAAGATCGGGCCCAAGGAGAAAAGTACAGATCTCTCTCAGCACACCTGTCCCCCAGGTGGTGGAGAAGGGCCTGGAGCATGCACACAGAACCCTCTGAGTTTGCTTTTACAGATTGCATCTACATGATGCTTTTGACTCTGGAGTAACATGCCAGACTTTAACAACTGGGATAGGAGGCAGAGGGCCAGAATTTTTCCCCTAGGTCTGCCTCAAAATGCTGAGTTAGCTGCTTTATGACTCAAAGTTCCAGGCCAGGGAGAAAAACCAATTTCTCCTTTTTTTCAGCCTATTGTTTCATAACTAATGTCTTTCAAAATGTACAGAGCTTTTATAGTTTCTAAAACTTTTCATACCCAGGATCTCCTTTGATTCTCATAACAACTCTATGAAGTTGGCAAGGCAGGATTTTGTTCTTATCTCCAAGGAGAGCAAGCTGTGACCCAGAAAAATGGATTGTTGGGGGACCCACAGCCATGGGCAACAGTGGCAGGGCCATAGCACATTTCTCCTGACTTCCATCCACTGTTTTATTGCCTCTTTTTCTCATTTAAAGCTTGAGCATTGTTGTTGAACTTTTACAACAGTTGGTTATTTCCAGTGTGGTACATTGTCTACATTCAGTAGCCATGAGCAGGTGGTCTGCAGTCCAATGTGTACATCCTGTTAGACCAGTACAAGGGTCTTTCCCTCCACACTCTTCAGTAGACAGTTCTGCCCAAGACTTGGAAGACTTGCAGGTCAACTTGGGCAGGAGTACACTGTCTGGAGGAGTCACCAGGGTTGTCATGTACCCTGGAAATAGGTTCAAGAGAGAATTGATAGGAACAAAGTCTAGAAAATCACTCTGAAAGAAACAATGTTGAGCACATAAAAGATGAGTGGGGTCTCCCTATTGAGCTTTGTCTGTTTCTTCCATTGTTGCTTCTTTTGTTTTAGACTCCAGGAAAGAGATACAACAGAAATGCTCCCACCAGAGGGTTCTAATCTTTTGTTTGTATAGTCCAGCTATGCCAAGTGGCAAAGAACATAAAATGATTGTACTGATTTGTGAAACATAGTTAATGTCTGGATTTTTATTAAATTAATCCATACGTGTGACATATTAGTCAGCTTTCCCATCACTGGGTCAAAATACCTGATACCTGCAATTTAAAAGAGAAGAGGTCTGTGTGGCTCACGGTTCTGGAGGTTTCAGTTCATGGCCAGCTGGCTCCAAGACAACGATGGCATGGTGGCTCAGCATGGCAGAGGAAAGCTGCTCAATCGATGGCAGCTAAAAAGCAAAAAGAGCTGGAATGGCCAGAGCAAGAGATACACCTACAAAGGCAGGACCCCAGTTACCTATCTTCTTCAATTGCACTCCACCTTCTGGTAACACATTCAGGGATGAACTCTACTGATGAATATAGCACCCTATGATCCAATCACACATGCAACTTTGGGGGAACATTTTAGATCTAAGCTATTATACACGGTTAAGCTGTAAGCATGGTGCCTTTGTGCCTCCCAGTAGCTGGTGTTTACATTTCAGGAGGAAAAGTTACCCTTTTCATGTGGGATGGTTGAGCAAAGGCTATGGTTTAGGTCAGGCTGACTCCACCCTGAATTCAAATACTGCAGAAAGCATAAACTAAAGGCAACAGTTTCCTAATTCCTTTCCTGCCATCACCTCAGAGAAAATGACTTTCAGCTATTTTTAGCTCACAGGTTTATTGTGCTTGTCTCTATTCACCTGAATAGTGTATTCATGTTCTTGTTTTATTTTATTTTTTTTTTGTCTCAACCTCAAATATGTACTGAGCACTCTCCATATGTCAAGCTCTGCTCCAGTTACTGGAAAACTTACATCATCAATTAATGCTCTAATGATAGACAAACATTTAAATCACTGGCACAGCAGCTTCTCTGAGTGTAGTCACATCTCTAATTTCATTTTAAGGAATAAGGCTGGGCAAAGTGAAAGTGACAGGAAGGGCTGGGTTATGGAGTGAGGACAAAGGTTATTTCTTGAAGACAGTGTACTTGACTGAAAGCATTAAAAGTGAATTTTTGGAGTGTCCTGAGGGTTTCAGGACCTCTTGGACACTAAAATGCCCTAGCAAAATAATTCCACAACACCAAGAAGCCTAAAGGGTCCTTATGTAATTGTAGTTCAGGAGGAAAAGATGCACACAGGCTCTGATAAGGACTGCAGGGATCTAGAAAGGAAGCTTCTCACTTGGAAAACTTACACTAAGGGGAATTCCTGAGATGCTTAATACTACCTGGAAGAAAAGAACCCAGCATATAGTGAGGGATCCAGGCTTGAGATTCAGGTGTAGCACTTCATAGTTTATTATCTTTTTGCTTGCCTAGACATCAGTTTCTTCTATGTAAATTGGCAATGAATCCATCTTCTTTGTAATAATCTGAAGATGAAATCATAAATGGTCCACCAGCTGTAAAGAGCCATAAAGTTAATTATTATTAGGGAGTACATGTAAAGAATACCTGAATGAGATTTTATAAATACAATTTCATTGTGTCTTATTAATTTTCCTTTCTAAAAATAAATGACTCCTGCCACTAATTTATCATTATAATAATTCTTATTCATGCCCTGGATAATAGGAGAAGTCATAGTCACACTTTGTGGTGGAAGGATTCTTTTAGTTAAGTAAATCTTTAAATGCCAATGGCTGAGTTTTCCCTCTGCCTCTCAGAGGCTAATGGGTTGTACTATCTTACAGTCTCTGTGGGAGAAGTTCATTGGCTGTTTTAATCTACAGGAGGAGACTCGCTGTTTGAATCCAAGTCACAAAATAATTCCAGTCAGCCATACATGAAGCTCGGTCCACATAAAATTTATTGCAAGTTTCCTCTTGCCAGAAACTATGTTAATGAGCTTCTCAGAGAGGAATGTGACCTTTCCCCTGCCAGTTGGGGGTATACTCTGGTGAAATAGACAGACACCAATAAATTTAATGCAAAACGATCAGGGATCAAGTCTAAAAATAGTAGTATGTATTCTGTGTAATGGGAAAGCAAAGAGGAAAGGATGGAATTCTGAATTGGGACCATCTGAGACATACAGGAAGGTGAAGATGAAACAGTCTTGAAAACTCAACAGGAAGTTGGCAGAATTAGAGAAGGGGTGGGACTGAGCAATGGAGGAGCTTAGAGAGACTTTGGGGAAGGGAGCAAAGGCTTTGGTTTGTTGGAAGAGTGATGGAGAAGGGGTCTGGAGCCACTCTGGTTTAATTCTGTAGACAGCAGTGTCTTGTCTTTGCAGGTGTCAGAAAAGATTGGATCAAATCAGAACGCTTATGGGATAACATAATCAGTCACACGTAAATGTAGGCATGGTGCTTCCCTTTCCTGTTCCACAGCAAGGAGATTTGGAGGTTGGGGGGCTCAGCAAAGGCTTCTGGGTTGCATCTGTCTGAGCCCTCCCAGGAATCTCTCCTTACTTTCTTTTGCAAATACCCAATTACTTGTTCATTTCCTCCGTTGCCTAATCAGTGAGATCAAATCAATCACTGTTAATTCTAAGTTCAGTTTATATATGATGTGCTTCCTCACATCATACATAACTGCACGATGTGTAGGAACTTTCCAAAGGCAGTTCAGGAGGGGGAAAACTGAACATTGAGTTAACAACTTCATCTGAAGCTGAATCATTACAAATGACAGCAAAGTACTCTTGTGACATTAAAACTGAATCAGAATATACGTCGTAGAGTAACTCCATACTAATAAGGAAAAACAAGAACCTATGTTCCAGACCTTAGAACGTAAAAGTTAAAAGGCCCTTGTACATTAATATTCACAGTAATGGGTTGCAGGGTAGCCCGGTTGGTAAGCAGCGCTTTAGTGTCAAGCTGCCAGTCTTAAATCCTGGGTCAGCCCCTGAGACTACATGACTGCAGGTGAGCCTTGATCTCACTGACCTTCAGTTCACTCACCTATAATGTAGGAATGGAAACAGTACTGTGCCTAGGAGTTGTTCTGAAGGGCAAACGAGTCAGTTTAAGTAAAGCTCTTAGAAGAGTACAGGACTAAACATTGCTTCCATGTGATAAATGCTACATAAATATTAGTATTATTGTTATAAGTATTTCATTTCATTTCTCTGACCCTGGGGGAGAGAAGGAACTCAAACACGCTTGAATCTTATTATGTGACACTACTGACATTTTTAGGTTTTTTGAGACAGGGTCTTTCTATGTGGTCCAGGCTGGTCTTGAAATCCCGGTCCTCCTGCTTCAGCCTCCTGAGTGCTGGGACTACAGGTGTGTGCTATGATGCCTAGCTTAGGTGACTCTTGTTTAAACACCTCATTTCACTTAATATTGATAACTATCCATAGGCTGTTATTACTATCCAAGTTATACTAATAAAGACATTGTGAAATGTTAGGTAATCTCCGGAGCTGCCAGCCAGGAAGCGAAGCCCAGGAAGATGTGGCCTCAAGTTCCCTCCGTTGTATAATGAACTTCCTTATGTTCAGAACATTCTAGGCAAGCTGGCAGATCCAGTTTTCTCTCTCTGTTTGGATACACTTTGTCATGGATTACTAATATTGGGAATGAATCTACTGTATTTTCCTGTTTATTTTCTCTGATATGAGCCTGCAAACAGCTTTCACAGAGTGGAAGTTGCCTAGCACTCCACAAATATGACTCCTTTTTGGTTCTGCTGTAGCTCAGGACAGAGACAGATAGAAAGCAGGCTTGCAAGGGAAGTAACAGCCTCTTATACTTTACAACACTAAGAAAAAATGAGCCGAGACTGAAGTGGAAGAAAATCCACCCGATGGGTTTAATCAGTGGAGAGTTATAATCTCTTAGCATGTGGAGAGTATAAGTTACTGCCTAAGTGACTGTGTTCAAACAATGGAGGGTATTTGTCCCCAGAATAGAATATATATATATATATATATATATATTCTACTCTTGAGATTGCTCAGTGAAGAAATACTCCCTGGTTTTGACACCTCAATCCAAAACCAAGGAAGGCCAATTGGCTTGTAAAAGTGGTAGAGCACGTTTTGAACTCAGGGCTATTCTCATCCAACTTTGCTGCCTCACACGGTGAAGAGAGGAATACCAAACACAAAGACAAGTCTCGTAGACTTTTCTGGTAGACTTGTGTGGCTGCTGGTAGGAAATGACTTTAGATTTAATGTCGGACCTTGTTCTACTCCAGTGCTCCTTTGATTCAAGTAAGAAATAATTCTAGGAACTTTTGACCCTGTGCTCTTGTTGGTAGTAATTTAAAATCTTCATGAATCTGGAGTAGAGTACTTGCCTAGCATGTGCAAGGGCCTGGGTTCAACCTCTGGCACTGCAAAATGGAGAAGAAAAGCAGTACTGTGATCTTACTTTAGGACTTTTAGCCTTACTGCAGTACAGTTTTTCCCATAGAAAGTCTCAGAACACTTCCGTGTCTCAAAAAGAACAAAAGACTTGTCTTGGTTGTTGGTCATGAGGGCAAGATCCACCTTTACCTGTCAAAGTTGCTTAGTACTCCAAGGCGATCAGTGTGTGGCTGCTGGTTGAAAATGACTTTGGATTGAACATCAAACCTTGTTCTACTTCTGTGCTCCTTTGATTCAAGTAGGAAATAATTCTAGGAACTTCTGACCCTGTGCTCTTGTTGGGAGTAATTTAAAAGCTTCATTCTTGGCACATCTTCGATGGCCAATTCTGCTGCAACAGGCCTCGTGAAGGAAGCAGCTGATTGAGTTTTCATCCTGCCTTTGTTTTGTCTTTCAAGGAAAAAATATTTGGAAGCTGAACAAGTATATGTAACTCTGACCCATTCGCTCCCGCTCCTGACTCTCAGTGACTGCTATGATACAGTATTCTATCCAAAGTCATGGCCAACTAACCCTAGGGTACCTATCACCTGGAGAAATTTTTCATAAATCTCTCATTCATGCTTAGAAGCATGAATGGGGGTATAATTAGGGGTATAATTTTTCTATCAGAAAAAGTTAAAGTTTCTACATGTAGGATAGTTTTTTCTAGTTTTGTGTGTGAGGTTTTTTTCCCCTGGATCCATCATGTCCATAGGGAGGGCACAAAATTCAACTTAGCATGGGTGAATGCTGCTTTGGCATAGATGGGGAAGAGTAGGGCAAACCTAAACATCACATACTGGCTGAAAGGATACAGCAGGACAAGTAGTTGAGAAGGTCTTCAAAGTAGAGGTGATTTTCTGGGCTCTGAGAATTATGCTTATATTTATAACAAGGATCCAATGATATGTGAGCTTCTGCTCAGTAGAGCCAGATAGAAGGTTCTAGAAGCCTGGAGGACTCTAGAATCCTTTTCCTGGGACCATTATTTGAGGTCCTGCCCAAATTACCATGCCAGAACAATGGAGAGTGTTTGTCCCCAGATGTTCCTAAGGCTTTAAGTTGGTACATCAATTCCAGTTTCCCTTTCTGGGCAAGAGTCTACTAAATCCACTTCATTGTCTGATCTCTCACTTTCTGCTAAATTAGTTCCCCCTGAGAGTCCTTCAAGAACTCAGACATGAGTAGATGTCCTTACCAGAGCAGTGTTCCCTAATTCCATAGATGTAAATTAATATCCTCTTGGTCTCCAAGGAAAGGCTTAATTTTTGGTAATCTTTGTGTCAGAAGGTAGGAAATGTTGTGAGACCTCAGAGGGTACATTTGCTTACATCGAGTGGATTATTTTTCCCACATCATGTGGGTATGGTGTTGCATACCTGTAATCCTACCACTTGGGAGGACTAAGCAGGAAGATTGTTATTACTTTGAACCCAATCTAGGCTACATAATTCAAGGTTATCCTGGACTATGCAGCAAGACCTTGTCTCAACAAACAGACAAAAAATTGGTATCCTCCTTTCCTCTTCATCCTTGTATCACTGCACCTCAGAATACTATATAAATTTTCATCACAATATGTAGTATAACTCACTAATAATATTTACTTACTTGTTTGTTCATTGTCTACTCTTCCAGAGTGTCTGACACTATCTGTTTGTTCATGTCCATACCACCAGTATCTATTACGAAGAGGACTGAGAGCAAATAGAAATGAAGAGATGGATATGCAAAGGCCCCACAACCAGAAGACCCCTGCTGATCTCCAAGGTCAGAATGAATCGCTTTGTCCCCTCTGTGTTCACAGAGTTATTGATGGTTCGGGTAAGGCATATATTGACCCTTCTTCTGTACCACACTGAAGTGTGCAGTTTTATGTCATCCTTTAGGCTAAAGATTCTTTTTGGGTAAGGACTATGTATTATTCATTTCATTCGTAATTTATTGGCCCAACAAATATTTTTGCGTAGGCACTGAGCATGTAGTGGTAAGGGAGTTATCCTCACGTACCTTGCAGAGATCCAAACTCTGTACCTCCCAGGCATGTCACAGTGTTGATAACACAGTAGAGTTCCAGGAAAAATGTAGAGTTGAGTATACAGTAGTGGGTGCTTATGTGATGACAAGATGAGCTGGGCTTCTAATTGGAAAACTTATTGCAAACACTCCCAAAAGATCTCTTCTCCTTTTCTCTCATTATGGAGACCAAGGTACCACTCAGCAAATGTCCTACAGAGACTGCAGTAAAGCACACTCGGTCCTACATTCCCTTCCCTGGGATGCTCAGACACAAATTGTTCCCTGGAGATAGCAGACTCTCTGCCAGTTTCTAGTTGTGTGTCCATGTTCTAGTCTGAGCTAATTTTGTAAGTCAAATTGCTTAAGAGTGAATATGAAATCTTTGACTGAAGCCCAAATGTATAAATACCCATCACATTTCCTTCCTCCCCAATTTTGCAATCATCCAAAAAAGCTGTTCATGTTGTCCAGCATAATTAGTTATTTATACACCCTCATGTGGTCTATTGTTCAGAATTAAATTGTCTGGTATACAGAATTTCTCTTGCAAGGCTTATTTTGCCATTTTACTGCTTTTTAGAGGCTGTTTGTAAATATGTCCTTGCGGAACCCTTTGGAATATGTCTGCGCATATCCACAATTGTGGGGACAATAATCCACTCTATGTAAGCAAATGTACCCTCTGAGGTCTCACAACATTTCCTATCTTCTGATACAAAGATTACCAAAAATTAAGCCTTTCCTTGGAGACCAAGAAGAAGGAGAGTGAATACAAAAGTAGCCACGGAAAGGTAGAAGTGGAAATCACACAGTGACGAGTCTACTGGTGCAAACGCCATTTTGCCCAAGAGGAAGCTAGTGGCCAGAAAGGGGAAATGAAAGGGACTGGTTCACAGCCTCTTGTGGGTTAGTGGAAGAGCAGGGGCCCAACTTTCTTCAGTTGACTCCACGTTCTTCCTATCAAGGCCTCTGAGTACCCAAGTACGGGACTCTCCCAGGCATCTGGGCTTGTAACTATTTGCCTCGGAACTACATGGTCCCATACAACTCTGACCTGGACTGTGTCTCTGTCTGTGCTTTATTGCTCTCTCATCTCCTCCTGAGCAGCTTGGCTGCCAACTACGATAGACAATTGTCACTCATCAGACAAAAAGTTATGTGTTCTCTTCTGTCATACTGTGGTCTGTGAGCTACATTAGTTCTCATATTTTATGCAAAACAAAACTTATTTCTGAGTGCGGGTCTGAAGGATTCGGCTTCATGGCCCAGAAAATGGTTCACCTTGGTGATGGTTCCATGTGAACTTGACATGGATGAGTGCTCTGCTGGCATTGGGGAGAGGGTTCCACAAAGGTCAGTTAGAGCCAGTGATGGATGGCTGTAGTGCTCGTCTCCATCTACATTAGCTTTGACTGTTTAACACCTTCTTAGGTTTTCTCTGGATGTGAGAATACAAGATACCGATTCCTATGTTCAAATGGGATTTTTTGGCCCACCAAGCCAGCATTTGGAATGGTAGGGTAAATGGTGTGAAGAGTCCAGAAACTCTCCTCCTAGTATACCAAATAGGATGTCAGTATATAAACCTACTACAAAGGTCCTCTATTAATTCTTACTCGGAGAAGACCTGCTGTTATATTTGGAAGATATCACATTAGATAGCCAACATTCTAACATTTAAAATTCATTATTTTCCTCTGTTATTATCCATAAAATCCCCAGATTTTCTACAGTGATACAATATTAATAAAGTGTATTAATAAATTATTAATTTATTTCCATTTACTATTTTATATATTTTAAGTTATTAAATATATAACCATACAGAAAGATATAACAGATGTAATGTACTGCTTGTCAGATTAACAGATGCTAACATTGTCCCTTACTTTCTTCATATCTCGTTTTTTGTAAGAGAAATTAAACATAATATACATAGTTAAAGCCCCCACTTACCTTGGATCATTCCCCTATATGCTTTCATATTTTAATTCCAAGCAAATGTGTCTGGACAGCGCTGTTGCCTTTCATAACTCATATAATCATTTTCATTTCCTTTTTTTTTTTGCAGTACCGGGAATTGAACTCATGACCTTGTGCTTGCCAGGCAGGCGCTGTGCCGCTGAGCTAAATCCCCAGCCCTTATAACTCATATAATCAGAAGGGGGGCAGAGAGACTTACCAGCCATGCTCAGAAGCCCTAGATGCATTATAATCTCTATGCCTTCCGACTGGATTCTGTTGTAATCCTGGCTTTTGTGTTCTTTTTCTGGTGATCTACCTACCCAGGTTAATTTCCTCCTCGTTAAAATTTGCTATTTCTTTTGCCTGAAATAGTAGTTTAGACCCCGCTCTTGTGATTTTGCCCTTTAGAACTTGTGGCCTGCTGACCTTAGCTAACTCCAAATCTTCCAAGCTCAAGTCTGTGCACTGTGGCCCGTAGTTAGGAAACCCGGTATGCTCTTGTACTGGATCCATGGGTGGATGGAATTGTTCTTGTCAGATCTAACCTGTTGGGCTCAGCTTTCTAGCACAAATGGGCAGGTTCCAACCCCATCCTCCCTTACCTCTTCTTGTTGCCCCATGCGTGGAACCAAATTCCCTGAGAAGTCACATCAGGATGGGCACCTTAAAGCTGGTGCCTATGGTGATCATGAGTGATAATAGTCAATATTCTCGAGTAATATAATCAGAATTGTAAGATTTAAGGTCTGGCATTCACATATATTCGATTTTTTCATCAAAATGATATTAGCTACTGTGTACGGAACACCTATTTTGTGGGAATCCTGTGCTAGACACTTTCTCAGTCTTAAAAATAATCCTGTATTTTATAGATTAGAAAGCTGAGGCCTACAGAAGCAGGATGTTACAATGGAAGAAAATTATACAGTTTGGAATAAGACAAGCTTGGATTCAAACTCTAGCTTTAGGACTTCTAATTTTTACTCTGTTGAGTAGTTTCTTATCTTTCCTGAACTTGGCACTAAACAAGTGGTCTGTAATGATGGCTATTGTTTGCTGCAGGACACCTGGGGTCTTGGGAAAAATGGCACAGCTAGGACACAGAAGAACTGGGATTCAGACCCAGGCCTGCTGCTCCTAAAGTTTCTCTCTTTTCTTTTCAGGGAAATGAACTCTCCATTAGTGGAAGTGCAATGGTACGCAGAGAGTGCTAAACATGAAATTAGGTCTTGGTCCCTGTCCTCCATCACTAATGTAATGTCCAGGGGTAACCTTGGACAAGTCATTTTTTCCCTCTCTCTTTTCTCTTTCGTAACATGAAGGGTTGAATGCAATAACCTCTAGGTTCTCTTCCTTCCTCCTGCTGTGTTTTGTGCTTCTGTTCAAGTCACACAGCACCAAATTGCCTTCCCAAGGGAAACAAAGGAAGGCAATGACATTGATATTTCAAAGAAGGTCAGGGTAGGACAGTGGGCAAGGCTTCTCTCTGTTGCTTGTCCTAAATCCTGAACAACTGAAACCAGTTGGATTTCTCTTCCCCTTCCCAACTTCAACTGGGAAGGGAGCCAGGTCATAGAGGGCTTGAGAGTTTAGTTGCCTAAACTCATAGCTTTTGAAGGCAAGTGTTTTCTCAATCTCTCTCTCTCTCTCTCTCCCTGCCCCGCAACTGTAGAGTATGACTAATTAAAATAATCAGTGACTGAGTTACAGGAAGGATTTTATATCTGCTCCAGGTTGCATTTTTTCTCTTTTCTCCTCAGTTCTTTATTGAAAGGATTTAAGGAATATAGGGTCACCCTTAAACTTCTATTTGCTGCAGTTGCAAAGCAGGAAAGAAATCCCATGGGGCATGTGTTGACCTCATTTGGTTCACTTTGGTAGCCCTTTTGTCCTTGGGATCAAGGACATAGTCCTTTGTACACTGAGTCCATATTGAGCTCCTACTGTGTATTATGGTGCCCTGCGGTATGCTGGGGTGGAGGGTATGTGAGAAGGGAGAATCTTTCTTCTCACTTTGTGTGGAACTTAGAGGTCAATGTAGAGGAGGAAACATGAGAATAAACTATAAGACCTTAGAAGTGCTGTGAAGGAGAACTCTCCTATCTCCTTCAGCCTCTGGCCTCAGAGAAGCATTCCTCCATGCTGTCTTCCAATATGTGAGATTCTTCAGTCTGAATGTGATTCATCATCCCGAGTATGTCCTCAGCGCACCTGGCCTTTTGGGGCTGACCCTAGTTCCCTGGGGTACCTGGTCTCCTTGGCCTGTCTCCTCTCTGCCTCCTTTCAACTGGGGCTATGTTTTCTGAATACTGGCAAACTCCCAGTTCTTCACATATTTCCTCTCCATTCCTATGTGGGCTGTTGCTGATCTGTTTCCTAGCAAAAGTTTTCCTATCCTCACGTGTCTACACCCACTGATTCTTCCAGACCCTGGTCATGTTCTTTTGTTTTCACTGCAGTCCTTCCTGACTCCTCCTCTCTACCAAGGGCAGCCTTCACTTACCTATTCCCTTTTGAAGGCCTGGATACTATTTACCTCTGTATATCAAAAGATGGCCAGGCACAGTTACACACAGTCTTTGAATTAGTGCCCCAAGAGTGAAGTAAATAATAACATTCATGAATAATCTCATAGAGCTCTATATAATACTCATATAGAGTATCTAATCCTAAAATAATAATGTGTGAGAAAAATTACAATCTATTCTACAAATGTAGCTATTTTACTGAGTGCTGAGTCTCTGCAAGGCATTTTTCTAGGAAGTTCCTACATATATTATTCAATCCTCATCCATTTCTAATCAAAATGATCATTTGTACTAAGCACTTATTCTGCGTCAGACACATTTTAGCCCTTTATAGTGTATTAGCTCATTTAATTCACACAGTAATGCTCTAGAACAGGTACTAGTAGTATCCTTATTTTATATGTGAAGACATGGAGGCATACGGCAATATAGTTTATATTTTAGATGTCTCCCTGAAGTTCACATGAGCAAAGGTGGGAGCTTAGTAAGGTGATTGGATAATAGGGATGTTATAGCAGTGAGGAGGTAGGACTGGTTTGAAGGGGTGGGCCACTGTGGACTTGCTCCTGAAGGGTTTATCTCTGTTCCCGGCTCCCTACATATTTCTCTGCTTCCTGGTCACCATGAAATGAGCAGCGATTTTTCCACCATGTCTCTGTGTTATGCCATCCTACCTTGGAGACAGCTGGCCACACAAGAACTGAGACTACTGAAACACGAGCCAAAGTAAACCATTAAGTTGTGGGTATCAGATATGGTGTCTCAGGGAAGAGCACCGTGGCTAAGATCATGAAGTTTAAAAGATGTATTCAAGTCAAGAACTCGAATTCAGATTTCTGTGTTAGATAGTCTGATACTGGGCAGCCTGGGCGCTTACAGTCTTTCCTTCCAAAAGACCAATTTAAAAATCCTTCACAGCTATTTCTTCTGTCTTTTTCTTTGATGATGTCACTTCATGCTATGATCTGGAGGTGATAAGAACAGCTGGTGGAGATGTGGCAGACTAAGGAATGAGCCCAAAGTGGACAGCAAAGGCGGGGTGGAGAGGATGGGTCCAGGCCGGGAGCCAGACTGGCTTTGCTACCTGTAGTTAGGTGCACTAACCAGGGTGGGAGACTTCTGTGTAGAGAAGAGGACAAGTCTGTGCCCAGTTCCATACTGCAGACCAAAATGGAGGTGGCTGGGTAAAGTGATGTCCTCGGGGCTCCAGGAAGTGGAGCCCAGGGGCCAGAGTGGAGATGCCCAGGTTGCTGACAACCAGTCTGCTCTATGACTAAGCAGATTCATGCTCTGAGTTCTGGACAAGATTGAGCCAGGGGCCTTGGCTTTGGCTCCCAACTCAGAAACACTCATCAGCAGATGACCATGAGCAAGTCACTTCCTGTCTCCAAGACTCTCAAACAGGCATCATAAGACTTTGCACTGTGCTTGTGCAGACTGGGTGAGGTCATTGTACTCTCAAACACTCTTGGTTAGCTGTGAGTACCAGGTGTGTGAAAGATGCTGACAGGGAAGAACCCCTACCCCCCATTCCTCATGACAAGGTCATACGGAGAGCAGGTATATCAGATTGACTCACACGTAACTGTCAGGAAAATGGGTATAGTTTGCAACGTTCCTCAGGGGCCATGCCAGGGAGTGTTAAGCATATTGATGAGCGATTGTAGCATTAGCAACTTTTCTGTATAGGAGAGGAGGAGGGACTAGGATTGCACAGGTGCCCTGAGACTAGCTTCCTGTTCTTACCCGGTGAAGCAAACGGAGAGGCTGTCAGGAGACCCGAGCGTGGCTGTAAGGACTCACTCATGGCCCAGGGCGGGCCCTAGGACCTACCCCAGCCTCAGTTTCTCCATCTGTAAAACAAGACACTGCTTTCCAACAGGAAGGAAATGGCCTGGGGCTCTTCTCATCCGTGGGGAGGGTTTTAGGGGCTGTGTGAAGTTGTGAACGAGTTCGGCCAGAAGGCTCAAAGCCTCTTAAACCAGTGCTAGAATCCATCCCCCGGCAGTGACCGAGACCGCGACGGTGCGCGCGTGTGAGTCAAGCATGTGTGCGTGACAGAGGACTTTTAAATGAATCACTCTGTATCTAGCGGGGCAGCACCTGCTCCCCAGCCTCCAACGGCAGCGCGAGCAATGCAATCATTCAAAAGCGGCAGCTTTCCATTCACGTCTATAATTAGCGCGCAGGCTGCAGCCGGGCTGGGGCTGGAAGGAGGTGGCCTGGGGGCGGGGCTTAGAGACCTAACCACTCCCCAAGACACACTAGCCCCGCCCCTCCCCGCTCCCTCCCTCTGTCCCTGTCGGCCTGGGCTGGGCTCTGCGCTCTGTAGGATTCCTGGACGACGGGGCCCGCTGTACCCACCACTTCGCGTTCGCTCCGGTGCAATAAATAAGCACCTGCAGGGATGCGCTCGCAGGAGGGCGGCTATATTTAGAGTGGCATCCCCTTCCCCGCCTGCGCGCCCCCCCAGCCCTCCCGGCCCCTCCCAGCCACCTCTCCCTCTTTGTCGCATTACATAGTAATCTGAGATGCATTGGATGAGCTCCAGGGAACAGAATGTACTTGGCAGAGGCGCAGGGCTTGATGTCTGCAAAATGTCGGAAACGCAGCCAAGGGCTGCTAACTGGGTCATTAACCTCCAAAAGCAAAGCGAGAGCTGTAGGCCCGCTCTGCCTCCCTTCATCTCGCCAATAAAAATGCCTCAGTGTGAGGGGAAGAAAAAGCCCAAGGTTGGCTGCTTTGATTTCTAGGCACCAAAGGCAGGCCCATCCCCTCCTCCTGGCCCCGGCCCCAGCGCCTCCGGCCGCCCTTGCGCACAGCCCAGTTTACAAGTGGCTTTCAAAGGCCGGGTAGCCCCGCAGGCTGCGCTTGGACCCATTCTCTTGGGTCAGGGAGGGAATAAGGGAGTGTTTGTGGGGAGAAAGTGGGGTGCGAGCCCTCCCTAGAGTGAAGGGCTTGCTATTCCTCTCCTCCTCCTCCACCCCTCCCTCTCCTCCTCCTCCACCCCTCCCTCTCCTCGCCTTTCGCTCCTCTACCTCCTCCCACAGCGCTTTGCTCCCTCTTCCCCTCCTACTCCCTCGGGAGAGCAGCAGGCTGGGAGGTTGGCGCGGGAGTACATGGCTTGCCTCCCTGGGCCGAGAGTTCAAGCCGCAGCGGATGCTTGCTCTGTGATCGTGTATGAATCTTATGCCTTCAGTGTTCAGGATAACACCTTCCACCTCCCAGATGCTGAGGGTGTAAGTAGAGTCTCTCCCGGAGGGCCTTGAGCTTCAGGAACCTCCTCTGAAAACTCCAAGGACCAGAATTCCACTGGACTTGTGTGTGCTGGAAAGCAGGGACAGGAGTGGTCTCACCAGGAAGCTTCAGAGGTCGAGTATTCACAGTGGGATAGACCCTAAAATCCACCCTCAGAGTTTTCTAGACCTGCTGGATTGCTAAAAAGACACTTCCCCTCGAGAGTCTGAGCCCTACTTCTCCAGTGGCTAGAGAGAGAAAGTGCTTGGTGCCGAAACCAGAAGTGGTGGTGTAGTTCCTCAAATGCAACTCCCTCGCTCAAGCTGGGAGGACAGTGGCCTGGTGGAGCTAGGAGTGACCTGGGAGATGTGGGTCTCACCAGTCTCAACAAAGGCGCAGGACAAGGACAACTTATTGGGGCAATCTGTTATGAGCAGGGGACAGCTCATCCCCAGCAGTGTGTTTAGGTTACGACCAAGCCCAGCCTGGCTGGGGCATCCTTCTTGCCCATCTTTCTTTGTCTTGCCAATCCTTTTATTGTATCCACTTCAGATAGACTCTGCCTTTTCCCTGGGCCACCCACAGACCCTGAGGTTCCTGCCTATGGGCTTTGGCTGAGCCTTTACATCTCGGTTTGATGGCCTCTGCTTGGCCTCTCACTGTCACACATTCAACTCTTCTGTTTCCCTGAAAACTCAGCTCAGATGGAGATGCCTCTGTTTTATTATGATCTCTTCCTCTTGTGACTCTGCCTAGGGACTTTTTCATCATATCGCTACATCACCAACCGAACTTGTGTTATGCCATCTTTGTGTCTGCTAGAACTATTTACCCTTTATTGCTGGTCTCAGCCCTGATAGGAAAGGCCACCATCTATCCTGCTGTGTGTTCCCTGTTTTTGCCCTTTGTTGTGGTAAGATTATTAATAGTTCCTCCTGCCACCCTAAGTGTTTTGGGTGATCTATGACGTGGTCACCTGACTGAGGGTGTTTATCCAAGGCATGTTAGCAGCGACCAGTAATTGTGGGAGCTGCTGTTTCACACCAGTCCCCTGGGCTGTCAGACACCAGCCTTTGGGTACGGGCTTCCATTTGCTCCTCTGCAGAAGACCCATTGCTACTTTGCTTTTGACAAGCCTCATAGGATTTCAAAATGCTCCAAGCCAACAAGAAGTAGAACACCACAATTCTTTTCTTTCTTCTCAGCTGCCACAAAGCAGGGGTACCATTGGATACTGGAAATAAATAT
The DNA here is from genome assembly GCF_000276665.1 of Chinchilla lanigera. Taxonomy (NCBI): domain Eukaryota; kingdom Metazoa; phylum Chordata; class Mammalia; order Rodentia; family Chinchillidae; genus Chinchilla; species Chinchilla lanigera. The sequence continues at coordinate 18,946,998 of NW_004955420.1, read as the reverse complement.
CAAACCCCAAAGGAGGTCAGACCTGGGTTTGTGGGATAAAATCCTCACCTCTTCTCCTCCTACTCCCTTTGGAGAGCAGCAGGCTGGGAGGTTGGTGCGGGAGTACATGGCTTCACTCCCTGGGCCCAGAGTTCAAGTTCAAGTTCACAAGAGGTTCATGCGAACCAGCTGTTCCTCAGGATTTTCAGATCTCAGCCTGTCCTATGCTGGATTCCTCCCATCTCAACTGGGTTTCTGTTCAGTTTTGCTGGCAGTCCAGCTTTTCAGGATTACCTCCATTTACATCACTGCCCACAACCTGGATAGCTAGAAGCTTCTTTATTAGAAAATATGTAGTTAGCATTCTAAGTTCTGGTCAGAGGTGAGGAAAGTCAAAGTCCCTGGCCCTTTACATCATAATAAAAACTTACTCAAGAGTAAGCTGCTTGCCCGAGTGTGGACTTCTGAAAGAAGATACCAAATGTGTGAAAATGACAGTAGGATGCCTGGCTCTGCGAGTGGGTCACCAGTGCCCAGGTCAAGAAGTCTTGTCATCTTCACCTCTTCTGACTCACTGCCGGGGGATGAATCATATGTCCTTTCTCATTTCCTTCATCTCCCCTATAAAAAGGGCGTATTTGCCATCCCTACCCTATAGGAGGGGGCTGAGAGGCTCCAAGCGTCCTTGCTAATTACTCAGAGATATTATTAAAAATAAAAATGAGCTGTAAGTGTATTTTTGACTTTCTGGCGAGGCACATGTGGAGAACATGGGAGGCTACTGTGGGATGCTGCTTTCGTTTGTGAACTAAACTGTAGTTTGGTGCACTGCTCACAGCCTCTCAGAAACCAGAAATGGGCAGGAGAGTCTGAGAAGGAGTGTCTCAGTCAAGAAGGTGAATAGGGTGGTGGGAATGAGAAGCAGACAGGGATGTTTCATAGAGGGCTTCCTGAGGGCCATGGCAGACCAGCAGAGGTCAGGGAACAGGAGCGTGGTTGGATTGGCTGTAGGAATCAGTGAGACATTTTTGTTTGATGGAGGGGTGGAAATGAACTGGGCCTGTCCTCCCCCAAGCACATAGCAGCTTGTCTCTCTCTGAGCTTGGGTTCTATCTGTGTTGGATACATCATACATTAGTCTCCTAGGAGCTCTAATACACTGTAGGTCTGCAGTGAGTACCATGGTGTGTGTGTTTGTGTGTGTGTGTCTCCCACTTGGTTGGGGAGAGAGGCAGGAATGAGGTAACTGCTTTGTTAGACACAAAGCTAAATCCAGCAATCTTGTTCTTCAGGGAGGAAGCTTGACCTGTCTTAAGATCGCATGCAAGTCTGAAGGACTCCCCAGGAATCCAGAGCACAAAGATCTTTGTTTAGGCCACAGCTCAGCCTGGCCAGCAACCTCTGTCTAGACTTGTCTGCTATCTACTTCCTACTCCAGCTGAGACAGATTCTATTTGAAAAGACTGCATTGAGGTTCATGCGAACCAGCTGTTTCTCAAGATTTTCGGATCTCAGCCTGTCCTATAATGGATTCTGAAGAGGCTCCATGTCAACCAGGGCTACCTGACATGGTGGTAAATTTTTGTTTGACACACACTCAGATTTGCTGTAAGTTTGGCATGTAGAAAGTTCTTTACTGTTATGGTGCTAATGAGGTGCTTTAGGTAAAAACTCAGACTCAAACAGTAAAGTCCTCAGTAACTAACTTAGCAATATGAAAGTATCATTAAAAATCTTTCTTTGGTCACCTTTTGGTTTGCACTAGTTTCCTGAGGTTTGACAATGATTGCATTTGTGCTTCTATTTTATAGTTGGGTTTAAAAATACTTGTGCTTTTTACTGTAAGCTATTATTTCAAGTAGGGTTACACATAGAAGTACATGACTAAGACCTAAGACCTTAGCTGAAACAAAGGTCCCAAATTCAGGGCATCTTTTGTGACAGTAGCTTCCAAAGAAACTGTTGACTTGATTCTGCTGTATTTGAGGTGCAGCTCTGTGTGAGAAGGCTTGATGGGATTGTTACTCTCTCTAAGCAACAGAAGGACCTAATGATGATTGGGAGATGAAAGTCTAAACAGAATCATTAGGGTTACAGGGATTAGTGAGTAAAGAGGTTTTACGGTAGAAGTTACAGTTAGCCAATAAAGATACCACAATCCAGGTTCATTCTACCAATTACTATGTGGCTTGGAGACCTGTGTCTCAGCATTTACGAAATAATAGGAGAGAGTTCTGCTTTGATGTTTCTTCTAGAGCATTTGTTCTATTTGTGGAAAAGATAAAACCTACATTGATTTGTTATCAAATGGCATCCTTCCATCCTGGAGTCCATCAAGCGGGTAAAAAATGGATGTGTCTTCCCTGCGCAGGCTCCCAACATATGCTGTTGGTGTTAGAAAGGGGTATGTAAGTTAGAGGGGGCGTATGGCTGAAGTCTCAGCTACCAGCTTTTCTCTCCCTGAAGTTCATTCTTATTCACTAACTAATGACTGAATGAGCTACCTTTAATCTACCTCATGTGAATCTCCCAAGGACAAGTTAGATTCTATTCTAAGATGGCAAAAATTTATAATTAATAATATAAAACATGAAAAAATTTGGCAGATTCTGTAGTTCAGTTCCCTCACTTGATATGTAGGGAAACTGAGGCTTAAAGAGACTTATCTAAGGAACCTGGTCAAAACACCGAGTCAAGAATTCTTGGAGCCAGGGCTGAAATGCAGATCTTTACTGTTCCGTGGTTCTTATTTTATTTGTTTGTTTTTACTACAAATTGGGCTTGGTCCTTGGTTGCAAAGGATAAATCTTTTGCTGGGTCTCTCAGTTGCTAAGCTTTGATTATATCATTCTTGGACTGAAAAAAATTTTGTGGATCTGTGCTACCCGTTCCTAGTGCAGTGTTCATTTTGTGTCATTATTTGGGTTCTGTCCATAGTATCTTGACACTGCATTTTAAAGCTATATGAATTGCTTTGTGGGTGAGGAGGTAGGAAGAGTTGATTGACCAAGAGGTCTTGCTTAAACAGATTTAGCTATGTCTGACACAATGCCTACCTTAGTTAACATTTTCCTGATTTCTCAGTCTTCAGAAGCTCTACTGTGCAACTGCCTGGATGTCACATTCCTTAACTCATTTCCTTTCTGTTGTTTGAGTATCAGTTGCTTTTTTTTTTTTTTGCTGTCTTTTCAATAGGGGGCAGAGAAGGTAGAACTGACAGAGACTTCAGCTGGGTTTAACTGGACTATGAGCTGAATTTTATAAGGCAACGCAAGAAGGACCAATGAGCTCTCTTTTAGATCAGGGTAGGACTCAGATAACACCAAGCCAGCCATTGGTAAAGGAGGCTGAGATTGTCCTGCCCGGATTTCCCACAATTATCCCCAAATCTGCTCCAAGAGCTCCCTCTGCTGGATTAGATTGGTACCCAACATGCTCAGCCATCTTGGAAGTAGAGTCAACTGGCACTGTGAAAAGATAAAACGAAGACTGGGGTTTTCTTGAGAGAAGGGATCCTACTGGGGGGAACTCTGAAATGCCTCTTTTTAAACAACAGACTTAATTAGATGGATTCAGCCCATGAAGTCCTCTTGCCTCTGCATTCTCATTTCCTCTATTTCAATTTATTCAGGTTAAAACATCATCTTAGAGTGAAAACCTAGAAATGAAAGTGGGGAGATGAAGCCTAGTGAGATAAACATAAAATTAAGAAGCCAACCTTATTATTGATGCCTAGCAGTGGGTGATAAAGGGCAATTTCTTCAAATAACTCAACTTCTAGTTTCAGATTGTGTTACAGTCATACCTTGGACTCAACCGATTCCAAACTCCTTGAATTTAGTACTTGACACATTTTGAAACGGATATATTGTTCTGGTGCTCCCCATTTTGTCATGGAAGAGCAAGCTAGAGCTTGTTAGTATTGTTCACCTTGTGATTCTCTGCCCTTTCTGGCTTAAGCAATTTGCTTGGTTCTCATACTTTTTGGTACTTACAGTGCTTCTCGACCCGATCACCTACTAGTGCCAGGTGCCACTGTACACCTTTGGCTAAAAACCTTCATCAGCCATTCATTGTCTACTAGTTGAGTCAATGTTTTAGTTACTTTCCTCTCATTGCTGAGATAAAATACCTGACACCCAAACTTAAAAGGGGAAAGGCTTATTTAGCTCACAGTTTGTGGAAGTTTCAGTCCATAATCAGCTCACTCCAAGGCAGGGTGGCATGACGGAAGGGCAACAGCTCATCGTGGCAGCAGGAGACAGCAAAAACTACCAGATCAAAAAAGGGGAGAGAAGCTTCTTTCTGTTCCTTTTATCTTATCCAGACTGCTGGGATTAGGATGGTGCCAATCCAATCAGTGAACTGATCCAGCAATCACCCACCTTGAATCCCAGCATCATTAATCCTAGCACTGAATCATGAATCAATTATAAATGCTACATTCAGCTACCTCCAAAAAAATTCCCATCTCAAAGTGCATAAGGCTTTGGGGAGACATCTAGAAACAAACCATAACAGCCAACCTTCTTTACTTACTATTCAATTTATACATTCTCAATACGTTGTTTTGTTTGCATATAATTTACAATGGCTAATAGTCTACTTACTACAAACAAGAACTTTACCCTGATCCACTTTTTAGGAAGTGAAAATGTATTGATACATTTAAGAAGTATCTTTGAACATTAAAATTGTATGTTTCATGCTAGAAATCTGGCTCAGCAAAAAATATTTGTATAATTGTAAATAAGGAAAAGACATTGCTTAGTTTTTTTTAAATAAAATCAGTAATTGAGAGACTGAAGTCTGCTTTCAACACTGACTTTAGCCCAAACATGTTCTTTGGGGCTAAGACAAGGTGAAATTCGTTTGACATACAAAAATTGGAAGAGGGTACTTATAACTTTGGATATAGCCCCACAGACAATGAGAGAGGCATGGATTGAAACATCCTTCTAGAATAAACATAGTAGTATGGTAGGTACTAGAATGATGCCTAAAATTTGAAGAGTAAGCTTCATGAGAACTTAGAGAAGACCCCACTGTATTATAACTCAAACAGTAAAATGAGACCTAGAAAGAATAATTTACCTAGAAGCTCCAGGTTAATTATTCATGGATCCCAAGTTGGAATCTAAATCATCCATTTTTCAACCCAGAGTCTTTCCTATTATCCAACCTTATCTTTGGTTAGCTGCATTCTCCACAGTGGCGTGGAAAGGGACTCATAGGTAAAAGCCAAGGTCTAGACGCATGTTGCCTCCAAAACTCATATTAAAATAATCCTCACAGTTGTATGTTCATGGTATTTAGCACTGGGCTGTTGGAAGGTAATTTAGATCAAATGAAGTTGTCCAGGTAAGGCCTCAGAAGTTGCATTAGTGGCTTCCCAAGAAGAGGGAAAAAATTCGCATTAATAAGCTTACTTGGTCTCGTCATGTGATACCCTGTACCACCCTGGGACCCCGTGAAGAGTGCTCACCCACAAGAAAACTCTCCCCACATGTGGCCCTTGGCCTTGAACTTCTTAACCTCCTAAACTGAAACAAATAAATTTCTTTTCTTTATGCATTATCCCGTTTGTTGTTTTCAGGCAGAAGATGGACTGATAATAAACAATAGCAAGATGCTACTGGAAACTGCTCTGCAAATTTCCATGAAATTAAAGCTTCCTAACTCAAACTTTCTCCCAGTTCACTGTATCCTTAAGAGGCTGACAAATGGGGCACTCAGATCCTTTCCCTACACTGACCCTTCATTCTGTTTACACACGGGCTGACCAGATGTTACAGAAATAAAACAAACATTTGCAGCTGTTATCAGGGGTAGGGTGGAGTGCCTGAGGTTCCCAAGTTTTGATCCAACACATCAGAAAACATTTGAATTTTACTGCTTTGGAATTTACTGCCTTCTACTTCTTCTGTAAAATGTCAACTTTTGAAGCATCTCAAAGCCTGCACTGAAAAATACCAAAGGCTTCTTGAGCTAACTTTAAATCACCTCCATAGTGGTCCAAGTGATCCAGGCAGCTACTGACCCACTGTAACTTTGGGGGTCCCTCTGGCCTTATCTCCAGCTTCTATTCCTTGATGAAGGCCTGGTGGTTCCCCCTAGCAACAAAGCTCGCAGAGCTATGTGACAGATGGTGTATCTTGGTTAATAGAGCATGGGTTTTGGGGTTACACAAAGTTGTTTTGATCTTGGTCTGGCCATGGCATTTTTAAGTTAGTTACCTCCACTGGAAATTTATTATCCTTGTTTATAGATTGAAGTATTTATTCAAAGGATGAATATAGTCCTAGATCCCTAGTTTGCAGATATAGAACTGGAGATATCAGCTGATTCTTGCTCAGAAGAACATCTATCTTACCCTAAACATGATAGTTAATAATTAACACCTTCTACTGAGACATTGCAATATAAAATAGATTGGAGTTACCTTCAAGGAATCTAGATTAAGAGTTTCTTTGGAAGAGAGAATTATGAAACCTCTTTTTTTTTTTTAGCAATCTTTAGGAATATGAAATTGCGTACAAGAGCTTAAATGTGGCACTACTTGCCACATCTAAAGTTCCACAAGAGACATAGTGTAAAAAGCCTGACCCCTAGCGGCGACTGTCTTTGTGTTGGCCCGGAGGGGGAAAAGGCCAAGAAAATTCGGACAATCCTGCCTTTGTTTTTGAAACTGGAAACAACCCTTAGAAGTGTCCTAGTCAAATAGTCTCATTTTACAAACAAAGAACTTAGGCCAAGTGAACAGACATGTTTCCTCCAATCAGCGATTTTGTAGTGAGGCTTGGAGTGGAAGTCAGGGCTTTTTCTGGCAAGGAGCGTACCATCCCTTCATCTCCCAGCATCTCTTACCTAGACGCAGCCCCTTGTTGACACAGAGTCAGCAGATGGGCATTCAGTGTATTTCAGGACACAGGCATTTGTTTTCACTCTTTCCTTCTTTGCCGTGTGGAAAAATATTTGATTGTTCAGTAGATAGAGCTTCCACTTAACTGACTGAAGTTGTCTATTCTTGGTGTAAAACCTTCTCATGGGTACCCATGGCATGCTGGGGTGATAGGCCGGTCTCTTGCATGTGGGTACCTGTGTTCTCTCGAGAGTTAAGTTCTGTGCTCACCACAGACCAGTTGATTTTCCTCTAAATCTGTTCATGCCACTCGTGTTAATTAATTGAAACACGCAACTACATGAAATAGGAGTGTGACAATGAAAGATGTGTTTCAGGAAAAGCTAAGCTGATTTCTTTGGAGAAGGGGAAGGAGTTGTTGAAAAGATGCCCTTAAATTAATTTGTAGACTGGTCAACTGTTAATAACACAAGGCATTAAAATCTAGAGGAGTTCTGAAAGTTTTAAAACTGGTCATCACTTAAAACAAACAAAACAAAAGCAAAACCGTGTGAAGCGAGGTGTAATAACGGGTAGGTTAGGTAGTGGAGCAGTTCATTCAAAAAAAGTAAGGGGAAGTCGAGGAACTGAGAATCCATGCTTAGAGAAAGGCATTGGTCTTACTGATTGGTAAATGAATATCTTAAATGAAAATGTATATATTCATATGTTTTTTTATCTTTAACCAAATTTTCTGATGAACTGATACTGAACTGCAATAAGTGAGTGTGTGTTTTTTGTTTTTTTTTGTACCAGGAGTCAAACTCAGGACCTTGAACTTGCCAGGGAGGTGCTTGTATATCCCAGGCCCAAGTGAGACTGTCTTAATATTAAGACTCAGATATCAAATGTCCATGAGAACTAGTTTGTTTAATGTCTCTCGACTGCTAATCTCTTGAGGGTTTGATCTTTTTAAAATTTTCATAAAGCCTTTTTTTTATTTGTTTGTTTTTATTCTTGCAAGTCTATTTTGCAGGCATTTCTCGCAGAGCTTGCTTCCTTTGACAGTCTGAGCTTTGCCTCAGAGCCAGGCACCAAGAATTCAGCTTTCAAACCCTCTGTTAATTATTATTTTTTCATTTAAGCAAACACGTCATATCCACTCAAAATCTGGAAGCAGACACAGTATTCAGTGTCTTAAGAGGTACCATTGCAAGCCCAAATGTGGTCACTGTCAATATTACTCTCTCCCTTTTCAAAGCGTGAGAGCCACGACCACGGTTTCCGCCTCTGCCTTGGCCTTGACTTCTGGAGCCCGCTTGCAATAGAAACAATACAAGTGTGCAAAGATGTTCATAGCAGCATTATGTATAGTAGCAAATACACTGAAAACTCTGTAAATATTTAACAACAGGGCATTATTTTATTATGATAGTTTGGACATATATTATTTGCTACTTAATGATTGTTTACACAGTCTTAAAAATGATAGTTATGAATTGCAGCAATAGAGAAAAATATTCATGATAGTATATAAGTGAAGAAAGAAAAATACAAAATAGAATGAGCTTCCTTATTACAAACATAGTAAATGAAGGCATGAAGCTGCTGAAATGGGGAAGTTTTGGGGTTTCAATCTTTTGCCTACTTTTCATATATATTTCATTTTTTTAGTGACTATAAAACAGCACATTATGCAAGGATTTATTAGCTTTTCAATTTTGGTATGCTGAAAGAGTTTGCTATATCTGAAGTTTGATTTAGAGTTGCCTAGAACCACAGAATTATGCTTTAGAAGAGAGAGGACTGAGGTTTAAATACTATACAATACATGACACAGAGTAAACTCTTAATAAATGTTAGTTATTAATATCACAAAAGTTGAGGTTTGAGCCAGGACCAAAATTCAAGATTTCTGACTCGCTTGCTGGAGTGAATTCTACCACACCACATCACAGATCTTTCATCTTGTTCCAGACGAGAATCTTTTGCCTGTGGGGTACAGGGCAAGAAAAAGACAATTCCAGTAATACTAAGAATATTCTGAATTTACATAATGTTAGCCTGTCAGATGACCAACAGCACATACTGTAACCAGGGCCACACACTAAGATTGTTAGACTATCACGAGGCTAGGTCACCTACTGAACTGATAATATGCCTTAAATAAGACATAACTGGCTCCAGTCCTATAATCATGTGTGAGCTGATTTGAGTTTGTGAACTTGCTTTTATTGGCCTGTTTTCTTACTGGATCCATGGCGGTAGTCCTGTGGGGTCGATGTGATATGAGTTGCTACAAATAAAGAAAAATATAACCTTACGCCAAAGGTTCCACAAAAATTAATTTGTTCAGTGGACCCTTCGTAGCAATGCCGTGAGGTAGATAATATATCCTTGCTGTATGTAAGGAGGTGTAGGAAGGTTGGGTAGCTTATCCAGAGTCACAGAGCTGGCCAGAGGTGAACTGAAGTCTGAATGAAAGCAACCTGGGTATGGAGTTCATAAACATCCCTGGTGTTGTTTCATTATTACTGAAACTGTGCTAGCCTAAAAGTAACTAATAAAAGTTATAGCATCTGTTCTCTTTCCATGCGAGGTCAAATACAATTTGCTGCAGTCCGATCCATTCCAATCGGACCTGATCCAATCCAATTCAATTTAACTCATCTCAGTTGAAGAAATATTTTCTTGAACATTTAGTGTGTGCCAGCAGCTGTGATATTCAGCATTATGAAAGCTAATAGAAGAATAGGACACAAGAAACTGAGACTTTGATAGGAAGAATAAATCCGATAAAAAATGGTAGCTGGAGGTGGATTAGGCCCACTCAAGAAAACTGTCAAAACTGGAAGTGTGAGGGTTGTAATAGGTGATTTGTAAAGTCTCTCTTATGTACTGATCACTGAATGAAAAGTGCCCAGCCAGGAAGCCAGAGAGAGAATCCTTTGGGACCATAGAGTATGGGTGTAGGTGTGTGTGTGTGTGTGTGTGTGTGCGCGCGCGCGCGTGTGTGTGTGAAGGGTTGAAACAGGTGCTCTGGACCCTGGGAAAGCAGATGGGCTAAGATCTGACTTATGTTTTCACACGGAGTCTACTGCCCACCATCTTATTCTATCCAGGGTCTTCAGTGGCCGTTCAATGTCAAGATGAGTGAATAGGATATGTAATTTCTTGTTCTTCTTCTTGCTGTAAACATTCCAAGAAAAAAAAGCCTTCTTATTGGTGTGGAATCATCTACCTGTTGGCTACTCAAAGAGAGAACTTACATAAAGCGCCTTACATCATATCTCACCCATCATTAGTTAGTGCATGGAAGGGACAAATATTATCCTAAACCTTTGTGATCTGACCATGTTTCCATGGTTCCCTCTGAGGAAGACAGGTAGCATGGGTCACAGTCTTGAATTGTTTCATCCCTTTTGGAAAGCTCCATTTTCCTCCATTTTCAAACCAATCATCCATGACCATCCCATGCTCCTACTTGTCCAGGGGCCACACCACGTGACATATGTATATGCCCTGTGGGCAAACTGTTCCCTTACACAACACTTTTGACGCCACACTATTAAAAAGACTTGCATATTAAAATTTAAGGCATGTGTAAGTACCTCATAATTAACTGCTGTCTATTTAACCAGACAGCTCTGGCAAGTTAATTTGATGTCTGTTACGAGACTTAATAATTGTCAGTGATTTTTTAAAACAATTTACTGGTATAATCATTAACTACTCCTAGATTATCTTGTCAAATTGGTAATTAAATGCCTCAAAAATTCATTACGGAGTCAGTGTATTAATAGAAATGTAATTAAATAATGTTTGCTTATGTAATCTAGAGTTTATTACCTGTAAACTTATTTATCTTTTCTACATGCATTAAATCTTCCTAGGCGCCTCTTCAGAATCAGTAGAAAATCAAGAGTCAATACATGTCTTATTAGATCCAAAAAGTAATTTAATTGAGAGACTGTGAATAGATATGGATTCTCCATATATGTGGAGAGGGAGAGGAGATTATTTCTATTTCATGTAGGATTACCATGTGGGAAAATCTTTCTTTCCTTCATTCCTTCCTCACTCCTTTCCTTCCTTCCTCCTTCCCTTCCTTCCTTAATTTCTTCCTTCCTTTTTTCTTTCCTTCTTTCCTTCCTTCTTCCCTTCCTTCCTTCCTTCTTCCCTTTCTTCCTTCCCTCCTTCCTTCTTTCCACACTTCTTCTTCCTTCCCCCCTCCCTTCCTCCCTCCCTTCCTCCCTTCCTTCTTTCCTTCCTTCTTCCCTTCCTTGCTCCCTTCCTTCCTTTCTTCCTTCCCTCCTTCCTTTTTTTTTCTTTCCTTCTCCTCTTTCCCTCCTTCCTTGTTTTTTTCTTTTTTTCAGCAAACATTTAACTTTCTGCTATAAGCCAATCATTATGTAAGACATTGAGGCTATATATGGCATGATTCTGGTCTAAGGTAATGAAAGAAAGTATGTTAGTCAGTTTCCACTACTGAAACAAATACTTGAGATAAATTAAATTAAAGTTTGTTTTGGCAAAAGGTTTTAGAGGTTTTAGTCCTCTGTCAGTTGCCCTGTTGCTTTTGGGTCTGCAGTGAGGCAGTACATCCTGGTAGGAATGTGTGAGGGAGGGAGCTGCTCACCCCACAGTGGCAGGGAAGCAAGAGAGAAGGGTAGAGACTGGTGTCCCATAATCCTCTTCAGGACTTACCTCCAGGGACCTAAGGCCTCCCACCAGGCTACCTCTCTGAAGCGTTCCACCTCTTTCCAACAGAGCCATGCTAAGTACCAAGCCTTTCACACACAGACCTTGTGGGAACATTCCAGATCTGAACTCTAGGAGGTCAACCTATAAAGAAAAAAATGACAGTGTAACGTGCTTAATGCTACCCTAGAGTTGTATCAAAAAGCTATGGAAAGAGAAGAAAGAACCATTAACTGAACATGTAGTCATTCCTTAGTGGAGGTAACATTTCTGTTTGCGAATAGAAGCTAGGAGTCTGCCAGGCAGAAAGAGTCAGGGAGGGGCACCCACGTGGAGGGCAGAGCATCTGCAGCAGCCAGGAGATCAGAAAGAATGGGAAGCATTCAGGAGTGAAATGGAGAAGATGAATTTTAAACTGCAGAGTGTCATGATCAGCACTGTGTCTTTGGAAGGATAACCTTGGAGGACAGAGTCAGGATTTAGTGATCTGTACAGTAACGATATTCAGAGGCTTGCTCTGCTATCCTTGACTTTTTAAGATATCTATTCAAAGTACAGTCTGTCTTCCCCTAGCTTCTTGCAGCCCTCACGCCTGGTGATCATCGCACTCCTAGGGTTTCACAGGTTACGCTGGATTTCTGCTCTGCTGGCACCAGAAAGATGTTCGTACTTGTCAGATCACACATTCAAATTTTGAGGCTGAATAATAAGATTGTAACATCTTTCCACGTCGGGTCTCCTAAAAAAGCTTATGCAAGGTTCAGCTTAGTTATTTCCAGAAATCTTCCCGCATACCTAGGAGCAACAAAAATCAAACTCAAGGATGTTTGGTTATGTGAACAACCTTGAATAAAATTTAGGAGAAAATGGGCCTAAAATTAATAACTTTGTGAGCTTTTAAGCTGTAGAGCTTTAAGTTGTGAGCCCAGTCATTCATAACTTTCTTAGTTTTCATGATTGCTGAGACATACATGCATCAGTTGTAATCATTTTTGTCCCTTTCCCAATGCCAAACCCCATGAAAGTCACTGCCTACCTACAGTTGTCCCTGGCTAGATGACTAGATTCTCTTGGTGAAGAGAATGAAAGAGAGAAGGTAGAAAGAAAAACACACTCTAGTATTCAAACTCATATTGGTAATATTCTGCAAGTAGAAATGCATTCAAAGTCTCTGAAGGCTCTTTTTCATGGTGCTTCGAAATCAATTTCCTATCCAAATGAAGTCCTTAAGCTTGGACCAATGATGGCGGTTGTTTGCAGGGGTCTCCTTGCCCTGGGAAAAAAGTATGGTGTACTTCTGATACAGATGGGCTTGCCTGTGCCAGACCTCCTTAGGTGATATCAACTGTGACCAGCAAAGTTTTAAAATGACCAAAACGATCACATTAGATGATCACATTAGATAAAGGTCAGGGGAGATCAAAGTCAGAGGAAAGTGATTGGAAGGATACAGAATTCTCTCAACTCTGAGCCCGAAAGTGGTTAGATGTAAGTTACCAAAACTACTACTATAAATACCAAGTGCTTTTATGTGAAGAAAAGTATACATTTTCAGAAAGGAGAACTTTAAAACCCAGTTCTGAGATCTCTTTATGGAACATCTGTAGCTTTGACCAGAGAAATAACTCAACTTTTCAAAGCTCTGGACAAAGATGATAAAGGACATATTCTTATGGTTAGATGTAAGTGAAGGCTGGAAATGAATCTGATGATCTTTTCCCTAAGTGGATTTATTGGAACCAACCCATAATCTTCTCCTTCAGGCCCCAAGTCTCCTCATGTGCAAAATCATGACAATAGTCCCAGGCCCACTCATTTCAAATCACTCCTAGGAGGATCAAATGAGATTATGGGCACAAAATACCTTGTAAATAGGTCATGAAGTCTTAAATATATGTGAGAGATAGTATTAGGATTAGATCTAAAATGTTGTAACTATTTCAGAGGAACATATTCAAAGCCTATGGCTAGAGTTAGGTTCTGTTCTATGTAATCTGGATCCTAGGTTACTGATTACCAAATGTACAGCTTTCTGTTCTCTGAGAGGAGTTGCAATTTTAGGGGCCCATGGGGAAGGCAGTGATTTTAGTTGTCTGTTACCCTGTCTGCATCTTTGTGTCATCTGTAAACTCTTTGAGAGTAAGAATCATGTTTACTCTGACTGTGCAAGATCAAGGCACAGCATCATGAGCAGTCTTCATCTCTGCAGTTGCTACTAATCTCCTGTGTGACTTTGGAGGAATCATCAGATCTCTTCAGATCTTAATTTTCTTGTCGGTGCCATGAGATGACAAATATGTGATCTTACAGCAACCTTAAAAAGATTAAATGAGTAAATGCATGTCAGATATGAAACATAGGAATCAGTCAAGGAATGCTATCTACTTTTGTTCTCCTCTTACCATCTAGTGTGTGGAACAATATTTAACATTTTTTTTGTGCCAGGAATTGAACTCAGGACCTCAAGCTTGCCAGGCAGGTGCTATGCCACTCAGCTATATCCCCAGCCCAACATTTAACACTTGATAGTTATTCAATACATAGATAATGAAGAATACGAAAGAAAGTCCCTATTCCAGCAGATACTTATACTGAAATAATGAATTCCCCAAGTCATAAAAAAACGGAAAAGGATTGAATGCTTTGGCCTGGGGTTGTAAACTTTGGACCTACTTAATGATTTGTCTACCAATAATAAGGGGACTTCTACCATACTAGTAATTTGGAATATTGAGATAGCATATTTGAGTTTAGAAAGAATTTTTCAGACCACTGTTTTATTAGATTCTCACATCAACCTGTTATTATATTACCCACTTCACAGATAAGGAAATTGAGGTTCTTAGGGGGAAAACATCTTGCCTAACCATCATGCATATGGTAAACAGAGACACTGAATGAAATAAGAACTTTGGTTTTCTGGGTCATTGCTCCTTCCCATCTCTGGGAGGAGACCCAAGACTGATCCACTGGGAAATGGATATGTCTCTGGTCATGGCAGTGAATGGTGTCTGTAGAGTGGTTTGATTTGTGTCACTGACTGTTACCCCTAAGGAATAGGACTTCTCACAGAAATCTATTACAAATCTCTCACTATGTGTTTAAGCCTTTATGAGGCTTATTCCTTGCTCAGTCTGTATGTGGACTTTGGGTCCTAACCCCGTGGTGTAAGGAATATTTCTCACCACCACTGGGCTGGTTCCCTCCAATAAGTGCCAAGCTTTTGCAATTGGTCTATTATAATTTGGGTCTACATGTCTCCCCAAAAGCCTCATGTGGTCATAAATGGGGCTAAAGTGTGTGATGCTGGGATTAAGGGCATGTGATTATTAAATTAGTTCACTGACTGGTTTGGTACTGTCCTAATCCCAGTAGCCTGGATACAATATAAGGGAAAGAAAGAGGCTTATCTTGTCCCTTGCTTGCTTTGCTGCCTTCTGCCTGCCATGAACTGTTTCTCCTCTTTGATGCCTGTCTATCTTATACCCTGGGTTGAAACTAGCCAGTGATCGACTGAAACCTCTAGAAGGTGTGAGTTAAATATACCTTTCCTCCCTTAACTTGTAGGTTTTGGACATTTTGTCTCAGCAATAAGAAAAGTAACTAAGATATAGTTCTTGCTCTGAAGATGGAAATGAGAAGTTCACAGGTCTTTAACTAAAGTCTTTTAGGCAGAGCAGACACAGAAGTAAAACTGTGTCATTGCTCAACCTCCTAAGTCCTCTGGGTTACTTCCAAAGTATAACATTTCTTTCAGTAATTTTAATCCCCCATAATTTTCTCTGGGGAATAACCAGCAGGTTGCAAAATCAGTATGATCATGCACTACCTAAACTTTTCACCAGTTTCTCTTATACCTCTATGCAGCACTACCACTTATTTATTTATTTATTTACTTGTGGCACTGAAGATTGAACCCAGGGTGTGGCTACTGAATGACACTCCAGATTATTTATTTATTTATTTATTTATTTATTTCATTTTGAGACAGGATCTTTTTTTTTATTTTAGAAATAAAAGGAGGAAAATACTAACAGACCGACAATATTTTACAAAATAGCAAAGGATCAGTACAGACATTACAGAGTTACAAACAGAGTGGTAGGGAACTAACAATGCTTATTGTATTACATATTGATATTTTCAATGTAGTTTCTCATGAAAACACATATAGACATACAAAGCTAATCAACCAATGCCTCACTGACAGTTTCTTTCAGCAAGGAAATACAGGACAGTAGAACACCTGTGTTAACTATCCTGCATATACATATATACAAACTTTCTCCTTCTTTCCCTTCTCTTTTCCCATATTCCAGTTATCCTTTACCTATGAGTGCTTTCCTATCAATTCCCAATGTCTATCATAATTGAGACAAGATCTTGCTACGTCACTAAGTTGTCTAGGCGGAGCTTGAAGTTGTGATCCGCCTGCCTCACTCTTTCAGAATTGTGGAATGACAGGCGCATACTATCACACCCACCTAACACTGCCTGTCTTTGAAAAAATCTTTCCTCCAACACCTCTGGGACACAGCATTGCTCTAGTTCTCTTTTATCTCTGTTCTGGCCTTTTCCTTTTCTTCAGAGCCTCTTTCTTTTCTGCCTTAGAATGTGGATGTCTTCCGAAGTCCAATCCGAAGTCTATCATCTCTATATTTTCTTCTCTCTTTTTCTCCTCTCATCTGCTCTAAGGCCAACTTTTCTGATAGATACTAAGTGTATAAAGACTAAAAATGCAGTATCAACTCTCAAGGAACCCACAGGCTAAAAGAGGGAAGATGGATGTGGAAACAAACACTTCTAGTTTTAATGAACTTCTGTACTTCGATAGCAGTACTTGGGACTTGAGTGATGTGAGAATGATAAAAGGGGAGGGGAAGAGAAGTCTGTGTGAAAGAGGTCTACATGAAATGTGTAGGTGTCCTTTATTCAGATGAAAAAGGAAAGATACTGGAAATAAGAGCATGGTTTGTACAAGGAAACCCAGGGAAGAAAGTTTGAGCCTTATTTTTCAAATTTGAAAAACGAAGATAAAAATCTTGTGACGTTGTTGTGAACGTTAGCAATGATGTACAAAACAGTGACTGGGTTTTAGTGGCTAGCTTATAAATGGCCAACAGACATAATATGCTCCTTTCCCTTACCAGCCTTATTTCCTTTCTTTGGAAAAAAATGGAATTGGATTAGACAATTTTAAAAAAGCATTACCAGATCTGAAATACCAAGATGCTTTCAAATGCCCTAGGAAATTTAACCAGAGTAAAATTTTTCTCTTCCACATGCTCTCCTACTGCGAGCCAAGCCCCTGTATGCTCTCCCCTCTGAATATCCTGAATATCTGAATCACCCTAAGTGGTTATCCTTAGGGGCCATCAGTTTCACCGACAAATGCTCCCTCATTTGGTATATCTCTAACCTGTATGAGCCAGCTAGTTTATATTAACATAGGCTCAACTTGCTTCCTGTTCTTCACTGTTAAGTCCCTGAAACAAGGACGAGTGCCACAGGATTCAGAACAGGAATTTGAGATGTGAGCTCTGGCTCAGGTACCTATGGGCTACCAGAGCTCAGGGAAATTAGTTTACCTCCTTCGCCTTGTGTATCAAATAAGGAACACAATAATGGCCACGTTTTAGAATTTTTATGATGTTTAGAAGACTCAATGCATCGAATGATACTTTATAAACTATAAAGCCACATAAACGGTAAGAATTTTGTAGGGCACTTATTTTCTTCATGTGTATTAATCAGGACTAACATAAATCCAATGCAAAATAGATTAAGTTAAAAAATATCTTGAGCACAAAACTGAAATTGGTAATAAGTAAGAAGATTATAGTTATGCTTCTCCTCGGACAGTTATGTTGTCTTCTGCGTTGACTTCCTTATCAGGCATCCCTTTTCCTCAGGGTCTCTCAGTAGCCTCAGGTTTGTTTCCTATTAGTTTAATAAACTTAATGAAAAGTTTGGTGACTTTGTCCCAGCACTTTGGCAAAGACCTTAATGAGATGAAGTGAATGTTAATGAAATGAGGTGGGCACGTGATTCCCTCTAATTCAATCACTACGGCTACCGGATTGCACATGCTGATGTGCCACACTGGGTCTCCTCCCTTGCTGAAGTGGCAAAGAGTAAGGTCAGCTCCCCATAAACAAAAAAGATGGAGAATGAACGGGGTAGTTTACTGTGGGAAAAGTGAGATACTATTGCTAGAACATGAGAAAACAGGAGCTGCAAAGTCCAAAACTGCAGAACCCACATTGGTAGCCCAGTCAATCAAAACTGGAGGAGCTTCAAGGGGCAGACACTCCATATGACTGCACCAGGGAGTGCTGCACATGTGGGGACAATAGTGGGATGACCGGTAGTCCATGTCCCTCGTGGCAATCAAGGCCCTCAACAACAAATCTAAAAGAAGGCAAATTGAGGGAAGTTTCAGAGTAGGGCTATTCATAGGGTCCTACTGGGGTGTCTAACCAACGTTTAATGGTTTTGATGGTGTTGGTTTCAAACTGGTCCAAAGTTTCCTTACACTGGCATTGGTGAGCATGAGAGTGAAAGAGACAGAATGTTTTGGGACCATATTTTTAAACAAAGTCTTTTAAAGTAAAACATTCATTCATTTGAATACCTGCCTAAAAGCGGGAGAGCCTCTGAAGGGTTCACCCCGGGACAAGCGGAGTGCCACCGAGCCAGGCTTCCGGGAGCAGGAAAGGGCAGAGCCGCAGCCACAGGAGTGCATTGTCTCCTGCCAGCTGGGCTGGTTGCTCCCTCCGCCCACTGGCCTCCAGGCAGAGGCCTGCTGCCTTCTGGTGTCTCCTCTGGAGCTGGCCTATGGGGGCCCAGTTCCACCCCAGCATGGGTGGCCACTGATTCTGTGTGACAGATTCTAGGCAGAACCTAGCAAGAGACTTAGGAAGTGCTAGCATGAAACCCGGTTCTGTGCAGCTGCTGCTTTGCTACTAGCCTAAGGGACACGTGTGTCTTCCATTTCTCCTTCCTCACCTTATTTCCCCTCTAAATTTCTCAATCTTTCCTTTCTCTTGTTTCCCCTTCTCCAAGAATGAATTTCCTTTAAGCACAGTGCTTATATTATTGCTATTGACAAAGCCCAGAGAGCAAGGCAAGTGGACACAAATCCTGTCTTTAAGCTCTCATTATAACAAACCCAAGGAAAGCAGTACTCCTGCCCACAACCAGCCCTTTATCTGCTACTCTGGGCTTCTAGCTGCAGGAGCAGTAACTTTGTCTGGCTGTTCATGGGACTGCTCCTTACGGATGTTGTATTGGGGTCAGATTTAAAGGCTACCCACTGAAGAAACACAAATAGAGCCCAGCAAATGAGCATAGTCATAAGACGGGCTTAAGCTTCGGGCACCCTGGTCTATATCATTTGGTAAAGGGCTGGAGTCCAATACTCAACGCTGGCTTAGTTTTAGTTTGTGCAAACTGCTAATCAATTTGGTGACCTACAGGTACAGATAAGTCTAAAAAGAGTGTTTCGGAGAGAGAAAAGGAGCTGCCTTAGGCAAAAATATAGAACACGGAGAGCATACCAGTTTGGAGGATCGGTAAGGTGAGAGAAGGCAGAAAAGAAAACAAAGAAAACACTTCCACCAGTGCTCCATAGCTAAAAAAACACACAATTTGTACTGAATATGGAGTCAAATGTTTCTTTTGAATTTATAATCCTCTTGAATGTCATCAGCTATTATAGTTCGGTGAAGAATTACCAGATGACAGTCCCCACCAAAGTGTAAATTATGTACTTTCTGATTTACTTGAGACATTCCTAATCTGTTTTAGGGAGAGTTCTATCCCAACCTAGCAACATAAAGTTTGCATTAAAGCTGTAGACCTTCACTATTTGCACTTCTGGGTCCTAAAGAAGCAATAATTTGGCTTGACTTTTAATACATCTGTTTTTTGTACACTTTTTTGCCATATGCCCTTTGTCTTATTGTCTTTGACCCCCACTTCCCAGGTTTTCCTTTCCTTCTCCTCTGATCATAGCTTTCAGCAGCCGCTCCTGAGCCCGGTACCCTGAACTGCCATGAATGCTGCTTCTATAGCATTTCCGGGATGGCAGCTAGAGGCAGGAGAGGAAACACTAAGGTAGAAGCTAGGAACTTGGATGATGGTTTCGGCTTCCTCCACAAGTGCTGTACGTTTTAGGAAAGTCAGGCCCTTTTTCTGGAGATAATAACTCTTTTTTAAAAAGGCACCGAGAAAACCAAAGATGTAAGTGGGTGTCAGTGGGCTTGGCAAACCAAAATGTAGGTGTCTTCTCAATCCAAACATGGCACTTTTGACTACCTGTATCCCTAGGTATCATTTGTATATCCAAACTTTTCCCTCCCTTGCTTGTTAACTTATTTGAGGTTGTATATTTTTCTTTTTCTGGTATCTTCCTGAGGAAAGGCTGTCCTGAAGGGCTCTGCAGGTCCTGGAGAATCCACTATTCATACAGATGGTGGAGAGGGTAGGGTCCCCTGAGAACGCTATTCCGTGATCACAGTATGGATTTCTGTATGCATTCAACGTTAGTACCTTTGTCCCCTTTTTAATGTTCAAGCCCTATCCTGGGGCAAAAAACCTTGTTGAATTCTGGCCCTGAGTTGAAAATTTTATACTCCATTAATCCTCTCTGGGGTCATCTTTCGATTTCTCATTTCTTCTCTGATTGGGGGAAGAGTCCTTTCACTTACAGAGGAACTCTGGTGAAGAGGAACGTGGGGATATCAGCATTTCAATGAAAACAATGTGTAAAATAACTGAATATTTTAAAATGGGGGACATTTGAAAAGCTAGGCTTGGCCGGAATGATCAGGGAAGTGGAACCCCAGCTTTTTTCTCCTCTACTCCCTTCTCCCCGCGCCAATCATCATGCAAATTCCTAGCATCTGGGATGTGCTGTTTCTTGATGGACTCTGTTTTCTTTATCTTTCTACGGGGACTAATCATGCCCCCTTTCCCGTATTGCTAAAGAAGGAAATGAGATGCCCTGGTATGTACCCAAGCACACAAGCCGTCTCTGGTAGGTGCTCACAAACGATAGGTGAACCTGAATCTACTGCGGCAAAATGACTTACGCTCTCCCGCTTTTTGGCCGCACTTATCACTGTTAAACAGCTCTGACATAGGACTTTCTGCCTTACTGTGAGAAAAATATCTCTCTCTGTTTATTAACCTCCACCTCTGACACCCTGGGCCAGGAAGAGGTGTCTTCCTGTTTGCCTGGCCTCCTCATTTAGTCCCCTGGTGAGGACAGACAGCGGAGGGCCTCTGCGGTCAGAGGGCTGAGGAGCCAGACAAGGCCCTGTGGTTACGCACTTATTTATTTCCTTATTTATTACCGTTGAAGCTAACATTTTTACAATCATGTTATTTTGCGGTTTATTTGCAAAAATGCATTGTGAGCCAACTTTTGCAGGGCTGCAAATGTGCTCTGGGTTGGAAAGAGGGTTGTGGACAGGAGCCAGGAAGAGGGCAGGAGAAGGCAGGAGAGCAACTGCAGAACCTTATATAATTGATATATCTGTTAATGTTCCTTGTTTTGTAATTAGGCTATTCAAGACCGATGTAGAAGTCCAGAGCAAGAAAGCATCCTATGATCATGGCTTTGGGCTCCAGCAGACTCTGAGATCCTAGAACTGAAACGAGAAGGAGCTGGCCTGGGGACCTGGGGAGGGTGGTTCAGGAGGAGGCTTCCTTCCTCTTCAATGACCCCCTGGTGCCAAAGCTGCACTTTTGAAAGGCTGGCAGGGAATGGCGGTTAGGTGCAGAGACACGAGAGATGGAGCATGAATGATTGCACAAATATTATTATTCGTGAGTTCCTTACAAATTAGTTCTTGAGGATTTTAATAAAAACAGAAACCTAGCTTTTGTAGGTTAGCTGAAGCAAGTCCCCAGAGAATCTCTGCCAGAAGCTGCTTGTGTTTGAACTCCATCTTCTTCTTCCCGTCTGTCCTCACCTTCCCAGGTACTGGGAGAATCTTGAGAGGGCTCCCTGTTGTTGGCGAGACCCATTTTGACTTTGTTGAAGTGTGTCCCTGTATTATTCCATCTGGTGGCTCCCCAAACCACTTTCCTTTTTTACTCTCCTTGTAAATATTTATATAAGAATCTTCATGCAGTAGCAGCATCCTATATTGGTGGAGTAGCGCAAAGCAGTCTTCATGTGTTTTATTTCTTTTGCGAATCATTTGGCTAAGTGAGTTCCCTCCCAGCTCATTAAAACAATCCTTTCATTTTAATAACATCATCAGAAGCTAAACAGCCTCAGTGGGAAAAATAAGTTTCCAGCCTACAACCTGGAGAAGTCATCTTCGAGCCGCTCACTTGCCATTGACGGTTGATGCAAGAACTGGCGATGATCATTAATGCCTGGCATGCGGGGTGCCTTTAAAGGCTTCACCTCCTAGGCAGGGCAAAGATCTGCGGTGTGTTTTTTTGGGTCAGCTGGATGCATAAGCGATTAGATAAGTAAGCCAGGAGATCATGACTTGGTTCCCAAACTTCAGGCACCAGCTCATGTTGCTTCCCTCCCTGAGGCGCTGTCTTTGTTTGCTTTCTCCACTTTGCCCACTCTTCTGGACAAGTTCATCCTTGCCTGAAGATTTAACTGACACCTCTCTACCTGTTAACAGTGAAGCCTCTCTCTTTAGCTTTGCCCTCTCCTCTCCAGCTCTTCTAGATCTTTTAAACAAGTTGGCATCACGATCCTAACTCAACAGGACGAAATCCGATCCTATCTTCTGCGCTGGAACTTGCTCCCATCCGACCTGCACCACTTCTGAGACACAGAACTACTCTGTTACCTTTACCTGCACCCCAATTCTAATTTGTTTGCTACTGCTACTGATTTTAACACCTCATGACACCTTGCACAAGCGCATCTCTGTTTCTACCCCTGCTCTCAATACTTAAAGCTTGTTTACGAGTCACATATTCATTTATCACTGTGCTCGTTCATTTAGCATCTGTTGATTGGCTATCTCCTGTCTGGTGGGTACACACCTGGGAGATGCACATCAAAAGAAACCGATGATAGAATAATAGTTTTTGTGTGATCACAGATTAAAAAAAGGGGGGAGGAGTCTCACTTCCCTCTGTTTTCCAACTCTCTCAGGGTCCTGCAGCTTGATGTGTCCATATTCACTTTTATTATTACTTATAGTCCATGCTAATTACACAGGATAGTGGGTTTTATTGTGACATTTTTGTACACATGTATACTGCACTTTGATCATATCCATCCCCAGGCCCGCCATCTCTTTCCACACCCTCTTCCCTGGTCTCCTTCTTTTCTCTAGTAGTTTCCCTTCTACTTTCATGTCATTTTTTTCTAGATTCTACAAATGAGAGACAGCATGCCCTTCTGAGTCTAGCTTATTTCCCTTACCATGATGATTTCTTGTTCCATCCACTTTTCTACAAATGATATGATTTTGTTCCTTATTGCTAAATAATTCTCCATTGTGTAAGTACACCATATTTCCTTTGTACTTGTCTCCACTGATGGAACTAGGCTGATCGCATAACTTGGCTTGAATGAACTTTGCTGTGATAAACACGGACATTTTGCAGACATCTCTATAGTATGCAGACTTTAACTTCTACAATTATATATTAAGGAGTGGTAGAGCTGGATGGTATAATAGCTCTATTTTTAGTGTTTGAGGAAGCTCCAGACTGATTTTCATGGTGGCAGCACTAATTCACATTCCCGTCAATAGTGTATAAGGACTCCCTTTCTGCCATATTCTTGTCAGCATTTACTGTATTTTTTTTCTATTATTATTATTATTATTATTTGTATCAGAAATCAAACCCAGGACCTTGCACTTGTCAGGCAGGCAATGTGCCTCTGAGCTATATCCTCTCCCCAATTTTTTGTATTCTTAATGACATCATTCTGACTGGGGGGAGATGGAATCTCAGTATAGTTTTGGTTTGCATTTGCCTGGTGGCTGAAGATGTTGAACATTTTTTCTTATAATTATTGACCATATGTACTTCTTTGAGAAGTATTTGTTCAATTTATTTGTATGTCTATTAACTGGGTTATTATTTTGATTTTTTTTTAGTTCTTCGTATATTCTAGATATTCCCACTCCCTCTATGGGAGGAGTAATTGGCAAAGATATTTTTCTCCATTCTGTAGGTCTCCTCTTCATTCTGCTAATTCTTTCTTTTACTTTGCAGAAACTTTTTAACTTGACCATCTCACTTATGAATTTTGCTATTATTATCTGATCTATTGAAGTTCTATTCAGAAAGTCATTGCCTTTGCTTGTATCTTGAAGTGTTTAACCCTGTTTTCCTGTAGTAGTTTCAGAGTTTCAGGTCTTACATTATTCATTTACCTGATTATGTTGCTTTACTTCTCAAACCCCTTCAATGTCACTCAATATTATCTGCTCCTTTTATGTTATTTTCAGTCATGCAGCACATAATGGCATTTTGGTCCATAAGGGGCTGCATAGATGACCAGGGTCTCTTAACAGTGTATAGGCTAATGACATCCTAGTCATCCTGGTTTGGGAAAGTATTCTCCATGAGGCTCATATGATGATCAACTCACCTAATGATGGATTTCTAGGACTGGATCCCTGTCATTGAAGGATGTGTACTCCATTCATTCATTCATTCATTCATTTTTTGTATAGTTTTTCATGCCCTTTCTGAAGTGGTTTCTCATTTGACCTCACCATACCTACCCACTCTTCACTTGGTTAATTAAAGTCACCCTGATTAGTTAGATGTCAACACTTCTAGGTAGACCTCGCCGCTCTTCATAAAGCTTTTTAAGAAACATACTTATTGACTTATTCCCTATCCCGACATTCCACTCACTAGGTAACTGCTCACTCTTCTTACCTCTAGGAGAACATCATAGTCATTGATATTGGTTTATCTGGCTATGAACTTTTGGTTTTGTGATCTCACCCTTGACACCACCCCAGCAACTGGAGCAGGTGTTCACAGGTGAATTCTCCGCTTTCCCTAATGTACAGTTTTGACTGATCTGTAGGGTCCTTGTTACTTTTACCTAGGGTAAAGACTGCCTCCTTTCAGCTGCAGTCACACAGCCTACTATTAACCTGTGTCCCTTAGACATGCCTGGACTGTGCAGGAAGTAGAATCTGCAGAAGAAACGGTTCCCATTTGATCATGTATTATGTGACCCAACATGAAAGGACAGTGCATTACAAAGCTGGGAAGTGATAGCATCGTGGTCTTGTTTTTATCTACTTCTTTGTCCTACTTACATTTGTAGACGGAAGGACAGTGTCTGAAGAAGTGCATTGATACACGTCATAGTAAATTGGAAGAGATGGTATGCATGTTGGAAATCAAGTTTTGTAAATAAAAGTGCTGATATTTGCTCTGAGTTTGCATGGCTCTGGTGAAATTGGTTAATGGTGCATCATTTTGTTCAGTTAGTCTGCTATATTTTGTTTCTTTCATATTTATTGCTTTCTCACCCACCTTTTTTTTTTTAAAGCAGCATCCTAGAGAATGCAGAGTGTGCACTGTAGAGATACCAATGTAACATCAAAAAGGGGCCCTAAACTGTGTTGTCTATCACCTGGCTGCAGCTGGGCTTGAGTTAAGTCAAAGACGGGGCCTTCTCCCTCCTGGAAAGACAGACATCATTTCGGGAAATATTCAATAAAAAGCTTTGAGACACAGAGTCTCATTCATGGAGGGAGGGACTGAAGGGAGCTGTTTTCCCTCTTAAGGCTTGGCACAGCCTGCAAGGATGCTATTTAATATAATCCAGAGCTGATTATTTTGTTGATCATGTTTCAAAACCCTTGCCCTTTAAACAAGTTCCCAGAGTAAATTGAGTGCAATTGTGAGAAGCTTAACTTAAAAATAAGGTCTTTTTATAGTTTGAGATTTGAAGGAAAGTACGACAGGAGAGAGTGAATGGAAACCTGCCTGAGGACCAAAAAGTCAAAGGGGGTGGAGGTGGTAGGGGTGGGGGGATGCATAGAGGAAAGAGAGACTAGAATTCAGGGTCGGAAACTCTTGCTGAATGAGTCATCCCTCAGGACAAATAAAACCTCACTCATCACCCTGTCTTCTTTCTCTGTAGTGAAAGAAGCAAACAGTGGGGCCCTGGAAAAACATCAGCAACTTCTTGTAGCATCTGTAGGTGGGGAAGGTTTCCAAGCCACAGACAGGGCTGTGAACGCAGTTAGTTACCGGGGCTCTAGTTTTTCTCAGCCAAATAGGAAGAACCTCCAAATTGACCTTGGAAAAACATGCCCACTGAAGGAAAAAAAATATTGTATGCTCCCCCTGTGCATTTGTATTGAGAGTTTTTTGAAAGAAAAAAAAAATACATTGCTTTCCAGTTTTCCATGAAAAGGGTTTGAATGCTCTCTGATTCACAGTGGTGGAATCCTCAGAGTGGGATTTGCACGGCCGCGGAGAGGACTTTCACTTTGTCCTTCTCTAAAGAACGCAAGGTCATCTACATAGTACAACTGTATTCATATTAAAAAGCCTGAGGGGGAAACCATTCTTACCACTCCTTTCAGCGAAGATTGCAATTAGCATTTTTATGAAGAACATAAACTCTGTGTATCAAAGATGCACTTTTATTACTCCGAAACTGGCTCCAGTAAGCATCCCGCAAACGTTTGGCTCCTTCCCTTCCAAAAGGAGGCCAATTAAAACACAGTCTGTCTGCCAGTCCCTACCCACACTTCAGTCAGACAACAACAATACCTAGATGGTAACGCTGGTGCCCTCAAAAGTGGCTTTTCAGTTACAGGGCACCTGGAAGGAAAAAGAATGATTTCTTGGCTTTCTTTGTGAAAACAAAAATATAAAAAGACCAAAACCACCCCCAAGGCTTATTTGACTTGTCCCTCTTCATGCCAGTTATGATTGTGTGGTTCAGACGGATGATTTTACTCGCCACCAATTGAGTTCGCCTTTGTCCCTGCTCCTCCACCTAGCAGCAGCAAAGATCAAGGGAGACGGCAGATGACAGTGTCTTGGTGGCGCCAGCATGCTTTTATACGCTGTGATTACGCGCCAGGAAGCAGCCAGTGCCAGTGGGCCCTCCCTGGAGCACAGACTCAGAAGTACAATCCATCCCCTGTGGATATGAACTGACCATGAGCTCCGATGTTATTTCTTCAGGTAATGTCTGTTATCAAAGCAGGAGGACGGTGTAGTATGTATAATAGAGAGGATAATGTGTGGCTTTTCTTGTAGCCAGGAGCAACAGGTCAGGATTTGTCTTCCTTCACTTGGTTTCTGCTTATGGGCCAAATGAATCTTGCTAAAATATTCAGTCTTCATATGCACAATAAGCAATGTTGACCTGGACCCACGTTGAAGACTCAAACTCTCTTTCAGTGGAAATGGCACCAAACACAGGTCCTTCAATGGTGCTCATAAATGTTTCTTGAATGAGGGGATTAATGGGCCAAAATTTGGGCAGGAAGTATTCCAGGCCAGATGACTTGAGATAGCATCTAATATTTCTTTTTTTTTTTGCTTGTGTTCCTTGTGGGTACCATTTCTCTTTACTTTTTTGCTGTAGTGAAATTTGTTCTTGAGATTGCTGTACCAGTAGTACCTATTACAACAAGTCTTTCTCAACCCACACCAAGTGGACTGACTTCCTATAACAATGGTGAAGGTAATGTTCAGAGATGTGACTCTTTGGATGTTCTTGGCTACAAATAAGAGAGTACCTGTCAGAACCAATGTGAACAACTGGGATTCATTAATAAAACTTACAAAACAAGGTGTTCAGACAGTAGTAGTTTGGGATTGAACCAGTAACTCGTCAATGTCAAAGGAAAAGATCAATGTCTTTGGAATTTTCCTTGTCCTTCTTTCCTGATGTCAACATGGCTGCTGCAATTCCAGACATCACATCTTCATAGGATAATGCCTAAGGGAAAACAGAAGTACTTTCGAGAGACTGAAAACACCTTCTATTCTATCTTATATGCCAAAAAAAAAATCAAATTTCAATGATTAACTCGACTCATTATATTAGCTTGCTAGGACTTCCATAACAAAGGATCAGGAACTGAATAACTTTAACATCAGAAATTTATTTTCCTGTGATCCTGAATCGAATATTAGTGATGCCTACTTCCTCTGAGACCTCTTATTAGCTTATAAAGGCTGTCTTTGCCCCATTTCTTCACACGGTCTTTCTCTTATGTGTATTTGTGTCCTAATCTCTTATAAGGATGTTGCTCATATTGAATAAAAGCCTACCCTAATGGCTTCATTTTAAGTTGATTACCTTAAAGATTCTATATCCAAATATAGTCACATTTGGAAGTAATAGGCCCTAGGGCTTGAACTGTGACTTCTCAGGGGAAGGACGGGACACAGTTCAGGCCGTAATAGTGATCATGATTGATCCTTGGGGATCTGGCATATTACTGCTCAGGCAATCCTGGGTTTGGTTAATAAGAAAGAAGAAAGAGTGATTGTCAAAATTTCCCTTACGTATTGGTATGATTTTTTCATGTAATGATTGTTGAGATCACGTTCTTAAACGTGACCAGTTTTAAAGAGGCAACTATCAGAAACAGTTCATAAAAGCCCAAGATCAAGATAACTGATTACTTCTTACTGGAAAAGATATGCAAGGGGGTCATGGGCTACCAGGAACCAAGATACAAGACAGAAAGTTGAGCTTTAAATGAATCACGACCATGAATTTGGCAGTGTGGGGAGAAAAGTGAGGATGTAAAAGGAAAGCATGAGAAATTAGAAGACAGCACAATAACAAAGACCTCAGGGAGAACTGGACAGTGACAATACCTGGTTGTGAGAAAATCAAAGTGTTACCAGATTTGGGGGTGCTGGAGCCTCTTTGCAGAGGTGGTTTCCAGGTTACTTTTCTGTCCCGAGCAAAGAAATGGTCAAGGAAAGTGCAAAAGGTAGCAAAGTTTTAAAGGTAGGAGAAAGAAACATACTCTGTAGAGTGAGTTTGGGCAGAGTAAAGTAAATGTAGGAAAAGAAGGACAACCCCCAGCACGAGGGCCAACCACCATGTCAGACAGGACACAGTGGCAAAACTCCACGCAGGCTGTCGTTTTTGTATCACTCACTCTTTAGGCTCATGTCAAGTTTAGATCATCCTATGGAAAACCTGTTCATGTTCTTGTGAGAAGCCCATGTGCAGGGCTTTGGGAGCTGTTCTGAGCATCTGTCCTGGAATTTTGTAATTAACAGGCCACACCTACAGCCCCAGCCAGCTTTGCCACACCCTAAACTCCTGTCTCAAAAGTGCTACACAGAATGAAGAAACCTGATGTTCAGTTTGAATATATTTTCACAGTGTGCTATAGCCTCCCCTCAGCCACCCTCCTCTGAGCATCAGTAAAAAGTGCTGTGCACACACTTGTCTCCTGGAGAGTTGGGGAAGCGGGGAGCTTCAGTGGCACTGCATGTGCTATGAATAGAACAGGCAGGTGATTCGTTAATGGATCTGATGCAATGAAAGCAGGATTTTAGAAACAGAAGCGTCAGTGAGCTGTAAGAACTACTTCCACCTCCAGCAACAGGCAGAAAGCTGGAAGAGACTGAATTTTCACAGGACCTTGCAAGGGAGATGGGAGGGAGTGAGGATGCATTTGATTCAATCTAATCTAGATTTCAAGGAGCAGGGTAATCCCGAAGACTATCTGTCTTACATATACATTGGCATTATTTTTGTATTCCGCATTTCCCAAGTTTTCTATGTTTACCCTATGTGACTACTGAATCTGAGAAAACAGCATAAACTTTCATTTTAGCATTTTGTTTGTTGAAATTTTTCATTTTGAGTTAATTTTAAGTTGACATATTTGTAAGAAATAATGCAGTAAGGTACTGTGTACCCTTTATGTAGTTTCTACCTGTGGTAACAACTTGTGTAACTAGCGTACAATACAACTAGGCCATTGACCTTGATATCATCAAGATATAGAACGTTTCACCATGACATAGATCCTCTCTGCTGATCTTTGGCCTACTCACTTCCCTCTCATCCCATCACTCCTTAACATCTGAAGATCCCTAGTCTACAGTCTTTTCAAGAATGTAACAGTATACAATCTTTTGAGGTTGACTTCTTGCACTTAACATAGTTTCCCAGTGATCCATTCAGATTCCTGCATTTATCTTTAGTCTTTTTATTATTGAGTAATGTTCTGTGATATGTATGCACCATTATTTGTTTAAGTATTCACCTATGCAAAACACCTAGGTTGTTTCCAGGTATGGTGAATTATAAGCAAAGGTGATTTTTATATGGATTAAATTGAATCTCCCTGTAGTTCATATGTTAAGGTCCAAACCTCCAGTATCTGTGAATGTGAACTTATTTGGAGGTAAGCTCTCTACAAGTTAAATAAAGTCATTAGGATGGGCCCTAACTCAACACAATAAACATATTTAATTTTACTTGATGTTTATTATGTTTGATAATATTTGATATTATGATTGGTGCCCTCATAAAAGAGGCAAATTGAAAGGCAGATTTGCACAGAGGTATCATGTAGAAAAGAAGTGAGAAACTGTGGTGATGCTTCTATAAGTCAAGGAGTGCCGAAGTTTGGCAGAAAACCACCCCAAACTAGGAGAGAGTCATGGAACAAATTTCCTCCCACACCCCAAGGAAAGAAGCACCCTGCCAAAATCTTAATCTTGCACATCCAGTCTTCAAACAATGAGACAATAAATTTCTGTTCTTTGAGCCTGTTTGAGTTACTTCCTTGCCACTGAGACACAATAGCCAGCACCCCAAATTTAAAGGAGGGGATGTTTATTTTGGTTCACAGTTGCAGAGGTGTCAGTCCATAGTTGGGTTGGTCCATGTCTCAGTGGTATGGCAGAGGGGCATGGGAAGTAGAAAAGTAGAAACAGTTCATGGAATGCCAGTGGGAAGCAGAGAGGGGATGGGGAGAAGGGAGAGAGATATACCCATCCAGCCCATGCCACAGGGACCCACTCCTCCAACCAAGCTTCACCTCCCAACATCACATTTAGCTATAAACTGATCAGTGGACCAATCTAGTGATAAGTATCATGTCCTCATGATCAAGTAACCTCCCCCAAACCCCACCCATGATCACATGAGGCTTTGAGGGGCATCGAGATATGAACTGTAACAGAGCCTCTTCGTTTTTGGCATATTGCAAATGGCAGTGGTAGCAAATGTTTGTGAACATAAACATTTGTGAACAGATCTTTGTATGCACACAAGTCTCAATTTTTAAAAGATAAATACTTAGGTGAAAAATTGTTAGGTCATAGTGTAGTTGCATACTTAGATTTTTTGTTTGTTTGTTTTTACTAGTTAAACTTTTTTAGAATGGCTATTCTATTTTACATTCCCAGAGTGATGCAGGAGTGATTCAGTATCTCTGCATTCTCATTAACATTTGATGTTGCTATTATTTTTTGTTTTAGCTATCTTGATAGGTGTGCAATGCTTACCTCTTTATGGTATTAATTTACATTTCTCTGATGACTAATGATGTTTGACATTTTTTCATGGGAGTGTTTTTATTGTTGAGTTGTGAAGGTTTATATATATCTTGGATAATAGGCTTTTGTTATATATGTAGGTCACAAACAATTTCCCAGTTTGAGCTTGTTCTATGGTCTTCTTAACGGGGACTTTTGTGAAGAAAAAGTTACTTATTTTGATGAGATTCACTTTATCATTTGTTCCATTTTATGGATTATAATTTTTGTAACCATTATAAGAATTTTGGCCTACCCATGATACTCAAGACTTATTTGTGTTTATTTGCAAACATTATACAGTTTTAAATTTTACATGAACTCCATTTGAGTTCATTTTTTTGTGGAGAGGGGTGAGACAGGATTTCTCTATGTATTTCAGGTTGGCCTAAATTACCATGTAGCCCAGGCTGATCTCAGCTTGTAGTGATCTTGCTGCCTCAGCCTCTGGAGTGATGGGATTACAGGCATGTACTACCATGTAGGACCACACTTGAGTTAATTTTAAGTGGAGGAGGTTGAGGTTCAGTTTTTGTTTATGGAGGCCTAATTTCTCTGGTACTATTTATTGAGAAGAATACTTTTTTTCCCTTGAATTACTTTCGTATTTCTCTCAGAAATAACTTAGACAAATTCGTGAATCTGTTTTGTGTTCTTTAATTGAATCCTTTGATTTGTGTCTGCTTCACCGTTGATACCATGCTGTCTTCAATACTGTAGCTGTATAGTAAACAATATTAGGTAGAATGACCCTTTTTCTTTATTCTTAAATTTCTGTTAGTTTTTGGTTTTTGTAAATCGATGTATTCAGGCCACTTATATTTAATGTAATTATTAATCTGCTAACATTAAGTTGTCATTTTTGTCATTTTATTTTATTTTTGGTTTACTTTGCTTATTCCTATCATTCTGTAGGTTTCTTGAACTTTAGAATGCTACTTTGACTTTTCTCTAGCATTTTTGAGTGTTATATCTTTGAGCTGTTTTGGTGATTGTTATAGGTTTTACATTATCCATGAATAATTCATCACTGTTTTTTGGTGTCATAATTTTGCCAGTTCAAGTGAGCTCTGTAACTTTATCTTCCTTTACATTTCTTAGCCTTTCACCATTTATAATATAATTTTCTTATACTAGGCATCAGGCAACCACATCAGAAAGTTGTGTAATATTTTCTTCAATCAGAGGTAAAAAAACTTGATGAAAAGTCTATTTTCCTCGTCCAAAATTTTCCATGTACTGTCTTCTTTCATTATGTCCCCATACTCTCTCTTTAATCATTTACTTTTTGTTTATAGAACTTTCTTAGCTATTCGGCTATGGTAGAGTTTCTGTGATAAAAATGTCTTAACTTTCTTTCATGTGAGAGCATCTTATTTCCTTTATTTCTGAAAGACATTTTCACTGGATATTGGATTCTGAGTCGACAGGCCTTTTCTTGAAGCATTTGAAAAATGTCATGCCACTGCTCTGGCCTTTATGATTTCTGATGAGAAATACTCTGTCATTTAAATTTTTTTTCTTTCATATAAGCATGACCTTGTTATTCTTTCATGGCTTTCAATATTTCCTTTATTTTTGTCTTTGGTTTTCACAGCAGACTCCTAGAGAGGTGACTGGATTTTGAGAGCACTAACTGATTTAATGGGCTAAGCTACTGATAAATTCACAGCTGAATGGACTATTAAGAAATAGGGTCTCTTTGGAAGAAGTGAACCTCAGGAGTTTGACCTTGGGGATTATATCTGATCTCTGGCCTCTTCTTCCATGGCTTTTTCCAATTTGTTTTACTCTCTTGCCACCATAAATTGAACATCCCACTCCCACCACCACCACCGCCATGGCTTTCCACCATGATGTTTGTGCTGGCTAACCATGGACTGAAACTTCTAAAACGTGAGCTAAATTAAAACTTCCTTTAAATTGAGAATGATAGATATTTAGCGTCTTTGTGTGACTTTCTCAGTTTTTCTCGTTGGGATTATTTTTCCAGCATCTCAAATCTATAGGTTTATGTTTTCCTTGTTTGATTTTTGTACCATGTTTGAAGAGTTTTCAGTAATTATTACTTTTTTCTCTTTGTAAATGGTAACAAAGTTTTATTAAAGTTAAGAAAAGAAACAGTACTTTTCAGTCCCATCACTTTCTTCCCGTTCTTGCATTCAGGTGACATAAATGTTGGACTTTTTGTTATGTTTCTCTGGGTCCCTGAGGCTTTGCTTATGTTTTCCCAGTTTATTTTTTCTCTGTTTATCAGATTGGGCAATTTCTTGTGCTTAAAATTCACTGATTATTATGTATCCTCATCACTGTGTTTTAAATTTGTTATTATATTTTTTAAATTCTAGGAGTTCCATTAGGTTCTTTTGAATATTTTCTGTTCTTTTTCTCTTTCTCCTTTCTTCTTTCTTTCTTTCTTTCTTTCTTTCTTTCTTTCTTTCTTTCTTTCCTTTCCTTCCTTCCTTCCTTCCTTCCTTCCTTCCTTCCTTCCTTCCTTCCTTCCTTCCTTCCTTCCTTTCTTTTTAAGATAGGGTCTTGCTATGTAGTTCAGGCTAGCCTTGAACCTACTATGTAACCAAGGCTGGACTTGAGCTCACTGAAATCCTCCTGCCTCAGCCTTCAGAGTTCTGGGATTATAATTGTGCACCATCATGCCTGGTTTACATTTCTTGTTTAGGCCTTTTATTTGTACACTGAAACTTTTATCTTTTTCGTTTCCATCAAAAGTGTTCATTGTTGCTCATTGAAACACATTTATTATGGTAGCTTTGTACTGTTTTTCAGATTGTTAGGATGTCACTATTACTGTGGTGTTGGAATTTATCATCTTTTAAAACTCAGGTTGAGATCCTTCTGGTACTTGGTGTGAATGTTTACTGAAATCTGGGTAATTGGAGCTACTTAGTTATGAGGAACTGGATGCTATACAAACTTTCTGTTTAACTTGCATTTTCTGAGGCCACTTTGGTAGGGAGAGGAGAGTGTACTGCTGTCACCAGCCTGCTCTCCAACAACAAACAAAGTGGTGGCTTCTGCTGTGGTTTGGGGTTTTGCAAGGGGAGCAATACCATACAGAACACATATTTTATAAGATTATTTATAATAGTCACTCAAAGAATCATATACAAAAAGACAGTGCAGGAAATCTCTCCACACATTAAGACCAAAGAATCTAGCTGAGGGCCTGGATCCCATGGTAATGTCTTACATGAGTTTATCTGAAGACTTAGAACACAGTGCCTCCCACGAGTCCAACTGGAGGCCAGAAACCAATGACAGTGTCTCATGCAGGCCTGTTTCACGGATCTGTGCTGGGCGGGCCCAGTAGTCAGTGGTAGAACCTAGAAAGTCTGTGCCAGTGGGATGAAGGATATGTGCTAGCAGGCTGAGGGATCTATGCTGGAGCCAGGAAGCAACATTCAAAACAAGAACCAGAGCTCCCCTCTAAAGTACCACAGCCATCCTCAGCAACAGCGAGGGCCTGAGCTCCTCCGATGATGAGGAAAGCCGAGTTCCCATTAGGAAAGCAAACGTGACAGGCTTCTCCAGGAGACTGAGCAGTGCACCATCTTCCCCTCTTTAGCCGGGAAATGGTGCTCACAGAGAGGACCATAGCTTTCCTAAAGTGAACCCAAGCCATTCTCAACAATAGTAAGGTCCTGAGCTCCTTTGACAAAGACAACAGCCAAGTTCATCAGGAAAGCTGGCATGACAAACTCCTCCAGGAAAACCAACAAGTCCCTATAGCTTCTAACAGCACCCAACAGCTTCTCAAACAGCTTTACCAGCCCCAACAGCCTCTTATGCTGCTGACAACAATCCTTAGGCAGTCCTCCCACACCCAGCACCATAATGGTTCAGTTCAGGTGAGTGTTACAAATTGACCACCAGTTGTCAGTCCACCATAGGTTCCTTCTTACTTTTGGATCAGATGAGAGATTCAACTCGTTGAGAACCTCTACTGATTCCTGGTTGGCTAGGACAAGCAAGAATATCATGGTTTGATGACCATGTGACCTTCACTTACCCCACTTGGCAGTGATACCCCAAGGTGGTAGTGATGGTGATAGTCTCAGCAGCAGTGCACGTGATGAAAGTTCTCTCAAGTAAGCCTCTTGTGAAGAACTCAGAGAAGAATAAGAATAGTGCTTTATTTCTACTTAGTGAATGTGGAAGCCCATACTCACCATGCAGTTAAGGTGTGGAAGGCATTGAGGGTGCGGAAGGCATTGTTACTGCCCTACTGGGATGAAGTCCCAGCTCCTCATTTGGAGATACTGCGTGAATGGAGATACTGCGGATGCAGGGGTATTGAGGCAGCTCATGATAGCCATGTGAAGGTAGAAATCTACACTCCGTGGTTACAAGTGTGTGTATGTGTGTGTGTGTTTGTGAAATTTGGGTGAATTAATTATTGGTGAAAGTATTCTGTCTTGCTAAGTTGCCCTTTCCCAAATCCTTTGGCTAGATAGAGCAATGTGATGAGCAATATGATGAGTCTCATTTTTTATTTTGCCTGTGTTCATTGACATTTCTGTGTTTCCTGCTTCTCTATTGCAACAGCTGAGTTATGTGAGAGACAAAGAAAACCCAGAGAACACTACATAGCTTTGTTTCTCGGGCCCTGATTTCTCTAGAATGTCTGAGGAACTCTCTCCCTGTCTAGCTTTCAGGAAGTGTTTGCTTTATATATAGGGTTCAGAAGTTTTAACTGTACTTACCAGGAAGATGGGAAAAATAGTATTTGACTTTATCTTCCTGGAGGTAGAAATTTCTACGAACATTTTACTTTGAAATAAATTTGTTAAAAAATTGCAAACAAAGTACACAGAAATTCTTATTCTTCACTCATGTTCTTCCAAATAGTTAACATTATTAACATTTTTCCTTTTCTCCCTTCTTTCCTTCAGTCTTTCTTTTGTTCCTTTCTTCATTCCTTTTTTTCTACCCAGTTTTTGAATCATCTGAGAGCAATTTTTGAATCTTAATAATTTCATTGTGTATATTCTAAAAATGATATCACTTGATTGTGCTAATAATATTACGTTATTTTAGCCAAGGTAGAATTAGCAAAATCAATAATTAACTGATGCAAATTAGTCAGTGTTACAAATATTCAGATTTCCACCTGTTTGTTCATTTATATCATATATAGCAAAAGAAAAAATATAACTTAAACATTTTACAGGAATATATACCCTCTCATGGCGGACCCTAAGATCTTCTGTGTTATTCCCCAATTTAGCTTAATTTTCTCTTCCCTCTCTCAATCCATTTCTCTTCTCACCAGTCCCACTCTGGTTCACATCTTTTGAAAGTACTTTATAGTTAACCAACCTGGAATTGCTCGAATTGTATCTAAGTGTATCTCTACTCCACCAGGCTTTGATAGAACAGGAAAATAAAGTCATTCCAAGTAGTGCAGGAATATTGTAGCTGGTTTCTGTGTCAGAGATCACCTGGTAAGGGGAAGATCAGGAAGGCCAGCTAACAGAAAACAGGCTGAAACTCTGCAATGAGCATACAAATTTCCAGAAAACTGCTGCTAACTTTGTATCTCAGGGACATCTTCCAACTATCTTTGCTTGTTATGTCACTTGCCTGTGGCCACCTAAGTTGCTGCTTTCATTTCCTAATCACTACCACGTTCCAAAATCTTATGTGACTCTAACCTGGAATCACATAAAACACAGGCATCTAAGAAATCAGATAAGAAGGATTCCATCTCATCTAAATTTCCTTGATAAATGAATAGTGACTGATAAATGAATAGGAGAAATAATGGACAGCAGCACATCCAGTTGTCCCTAGCATGTTGTCTTTCTGAAAAATTACTCAAATAATTAGAAACAAATTTCTAAATTCTACTACGAGACCCATGACAGGGATAGCTGGTGTTCATTTCCTACTAGAATGTATAATCTGTTTTCATCATCATTTTTTCTCCATAAATTCAGCCTAAGCTACCTTTTAAAGAGGGTATCTATCTACTATCTAACTTTTTCTATTCTTTCCTGCTGGAAACTCTTTCTTCTTGCATTCCATGCAATTAGTTTTAGGTGAGCCTAACATGATTTTCTATGACATGGGTACCATGTTTGGTCCCAGTTAATTGTACATTGCACATTGGTCTCAGTTAATTGCACACAACATATGCACATTGCACCCATTGGAGTGTTTTTCCCCTTGGACATGGTTTATTGGTCTGGAGGTAGGTCACTGACTAGGACATTAGGAATTCTTTGTAAGACTCCTTAAAATTTAATTGAGAAAGAGATATAGTCTTTTTCCTCTGGTGGAAAAATCCAAGAATAGCCAGCAGCAATCTTTCCCATTATCTAGAGGAAGCTAATGTGCAGAGAGAGGAAAAGAAAGTAACAGAGAGAGAAACAGAGGAAGAAAAGAAAGACTTGGGAAGAGAGAAATACATAGTCATTAATCTGAGGCTAGTTGTTTGGAAGTTCAGTTTCTTTCTTCCTCCTCCTCCTCTTCCTCCTCTTTCTTCTTCTTCTTTCTCCTTCTTCTCCTTCTTTTTCTTTCTCCTCCTCCTCCTTCTCCTCCTCCTCCTCCTCCTCCTGCTCCTCCTTCTCCTCCTCCTCCTCCTCCTGCTCCTCCTTCTCCTCCTCCCCTTCTTCCTCCATCTTCATCCTCTTCTACTTCTCCTTCTTAAGGTTTGTGTACACAACTCTTGTTTTATTTTATTTATGTGCATTTATTACTCTCATATTTTATTCTGTCTCTGTCTCCGTCTCTATCTCTGTCTGTGTCTGTGTCTGTCTGTCTCTCTCTCTTTCTCTCACTGAATCAGTTCAAGTCAAACTTCTGTCACTTGAAAATATAAGCCATTGCTTCCACATTTTAGCAATTACAAATTGTGCTGCTATGAACATAGGTGCACATA